>NW_022196900.1:35831520-35852500 GCF_008632895.1 Mastomys coucha | reverse complement strand
TTCCTGTATTCCAGACTTCTGCACTAATAACCATTTATCAGAGAGTGCATACCGTATTTGTTCTTTTTCATTCTTTCTAAGGAAATAATTATTGTATTCTTTGGTCTCCATTGACTAATCTTGTACAGATACATCTGCAACTCAAAAATTACACTGAAACAGTTTTTTTCCCCCCTGGAAATACCAGGGCAGTCGCACTTAGGAATTCAAAGCAACTGAAACAGTATGCACATGATCTGTGCTAGCTTGTCCAGATAAATCTCCATCATGGAAACAGTGATTGGACATGAAGTCCCATAACTAGCGAAGGAATTCTTAACAATTGATAGATGCTGGAAGAGGGATAGTCAATTTTCAGACTGAAACCTCTGGTAGGTTGACCAACCTCCAATGAAGGCATCATGTCCAAGACTACTTGATCAGCGCAAATTGTACATGATGAGTTATAAAAAGAGAGAAAAAGAAAGAAAGAAGGAAAGAAAGAAAGAAAGAAAGGAAGGAAGGAAGAAAGGAGAAAAACAGACAGAGAGAGTTGTGTGAGTTGGTAATAGGAGATTGATCCAGAAGACATAAGGGTAGATAAAGATAAAATGATAAAAATACATTGTATGAAAATTTCAAAGAATTAGTAAAGATGAGAAGAGAAAGAACAACAACAACAAAACAGAAAAATAGACAGGGCAGTGTGCTATAAGAGGAGATTAGATACTCAGAGGCTTTCTAAAATATAAGCAAAGAATTTTGGATAATTTCTCTTTATAAAGAAATAAACAAAACTTGAGAGATATAGCATGAAAGCTACTGGACTACTTTGAAGATTCCCATTTAGAAGTGAGGTTTGTTCTTTGATGTCCCTAATTTAGTCTGAGCTACCTTAGGTGACATACTCAGTTCTTCCATAAGGAACTGAGATTCTGAAAGAGTGTAACAAATAGACCCTGTCTTCTCACCTGAGTATTGAAGTTTGGGGAATCACAATAATGGATGTAGATAAGGAGCATTATGCTTGTTATTGTGGTAGTTCAACTAGGCCATGAAGGCCAAGCTCACACACACATATATATATACATGTATATCTATTGTTCTGGGTGATTTCCCTGCATTGCATGGCTCCCAACAAAGTAGAGATGTACACTCTGTTGTTTCCAGTTTTCATTCCAAGGACAGACATCAGTTCAGAGATAGCCTTGTATCTTGATGCATTTCTAATATGTCAATAAGATAATGCAATACCTTTTTAAATAAGAGTGAGAAACAGACACAGAAAGTCAAAAGGTGAGGAAATAGATCTAATCGTGATTGAAGCTGTGTTTTCATAATTTCATCCAAGACTCGAAAATGCCCTGCAAATTTATGCATTTAATTACTGTTAAGTATATATCTGTGCGCAGATTCTGTGCTGAATGCCAAGGAAATAATTCTGGGTCTTGATGTGAGAGAGGATTAGGTTCAATGTAGACAACAAATTGATGAAAATGTAGAACAGTGAATTTTCTTTTCCATAGTTAACACTGCAGATACACAGGGAGGTTTAAAAATTGTTTAGGGCATCTCTACAGAAAGGATCTCCAAGCTCGTAATGCACAAAACCCTCAGGCTGGGGAGGTCTTATGCCCTAAGGAGAACCTACTACTATTATTTTGTTAAATAGATGAAGTAAACTGTCATCTAAATCCGTACTTGTGTGTATATGTGTGGGTGGCACATGGATCCTAGGATTCATGAGGCAAGAGGCAGGCAGATATCTGTGAGTTTTAGGCCAGCTAGTGCTAAACAGTCAGTCCCTATGTAAACAAACAAGTGTAAATGCTTATCAAATGTCTTTTGAGAAGCATCCTTGTGCAAACATAAGAAGGTTGAGGAAGACCCTCACAACCATCCAAGTGTATATATTAAGTGTCTGTGGAGTGCTCAACCACAAATGTCACAGCTGTATCTTACCACTTACCTCAAGACTCAGGAAGCACTGCAGAGCAGGGTGAGGTTGCTTATAGGAGACAAAGATTGGAGCAGACATCTGTGTGACTAATTTGGGCATGAAAGGTCTATTGCTATCATGAACATATAGTATCTATGGATGAGCACACAGGACCAGAACAAAATCAAGCCTGTTGAAATTCCACTACAGACAAGAAATGGAGTCATGAGCCCCAGCACCTAGCTGAGAAGCTAAATGATAATTGATGGCCACTAGGGAACAAACACAGGGTTAGTTTTGTTTTGTTCTTTTTTGTTTTTGTTTGTTTGTTTGTTTTTGCAGGGCTATGGCCTCAAAGGTTGCCTATGCTCCATTTGATGGCTTTACATTCGTAAACATATCAGCCACACCAGACTCAGTAGATTCTCAAAAAAAAAAAAAAAAAAAAAAGAGTTAAAAGAGAATATGGTGTTATGGGTGGGCTCTGGGAGGATTTGAAGTGGGTAAAGGGAGATTCAATCAAAATATATTATCTATAGTATGAACCTTAAAGAATAAATAAACTTTTGACAACTATTAATGCTTTTGTGCAACTTTATTCTAATGCTGATCAAGTTGGTCTGGTTTTTAGTGTTGGACAAGAGCACATTCAGAAAGCCCCCAGGGAATGGGAGGTGTGGCCAATGCTGGAACTGTGACTGAGACAGGATGCCTATGTACATAGGAATTGTGTTTTCTTTGCTAATGTATAGTAACAGTACTCAAATATGTGTGCTGAATGGACATCTGGTCATTCGGCAATTCTCAATTCTTTCTTTTGCTACTTAACTACTTATTTCTTTTTATATTTTATTTCTTTTGATTTCTAAGCACAACATTATTTTTTCTAAATTTCCACTTATTCTTTACTCTTCAGAGCTACATCTTCTGGAAAGGATCCTAACTTTTCTGTTTTGTAGCTACTAATGCTTGATCATCTAGAATAGTTACAAATAGATGTCTTAAAATAGACTTGGAGTTTGAAAGACTGACTATCATGGGATAGTTTATATAAGAATTATTTTTAACCAACTGATATTATTTCAATTTGTTCCTTGATTCTTTGAACAGAAAGAATGTATCCTATTTAATTGTCTTGTTACTGGTTGCATGGCAGTAAATAATTGTTCTGAAATCACATCTTCTAATCCTAAAATTATTTTGACTACAGACTCATATATAATATTCTCCAAGGACAAGTATTTGTGATCTTTCAGATATTGAGGTAATCAATAAATTTAGACAAAAATATTTATTGAAAGGCACATCATGCCAATATTAAAGTAAGCATTATGATATCATAATAAACTACATGGTCAGATTTTCTCCTTTATAGGTTTTACATCATGATAATAATATTTAATAATTTAACAGAAAAGTAAAAAATATAACATACAATGAAATGTAGTTTAAAAACAGAGTAATGAGATATAAGACCACAGGATCTACCTGATTGGATAATGAGGGTGAAATAAATGCTATGAGAACTGGTATTGTATCTTTAGCTGCCTCTAAAGGAGACCTGAAACCCTTCTCTGTACATGCTAAAATTCATGGTAGTATACCACATGAATATTTTAAATGATGAAAATTATAGACTTGTTTGAAAATACTTAATGTTTGGTATCTCTGAAATTCTGTACCTTGAAAATGATGCTATACATCTACTATCAAGTATAGTTTACTCCAAATTGCAAATGTTTAAATATTAACATACTTGGTTATCTATTTCAGACATTCTTCCATTCTTTGTAAATTGACAGAACACAGTTTCTCTTCTATTCTTCCCATTTCTGCTGTTATTTTCCATTGACATGGCTTATATCATCATTAGCATCATTTTGCCGGGTTTCTCAATGCTGAAATTACATCATGATTTTTTTTAAACTTTTAAATATATTTATTTGCTTATTAGCACAATGTATTTGAATTTTATTTATCTTCTTGCCTTCTCTTCACTTCCCACTGAATTCCCTAGCAGGTACCCCACCAAACTTTATGTTCTCTTCTCTTTTTTCTTTTTTTTAAATTAGATATTGTCTTTATTTACATGTCGTATGATTTCTCCTTTCCCAATTTCCCCTCCGAAAGAAAGAAAAAAATAAATAAAATAAAAATAAAAACCAAAAACAAACCCTTGTTTCCTCCCTCCTCCCCCTGCTCACCACCCCACCTTCTCCTTACTGGTCCTGGCATTCCCCTACATTGGGGCATAGAACCTTCACAGGGCCAAGAGTCTCTCCTCCCATTGATGACCACCTTGGCCATCCTCTGTTATACATATGCTGCTGGAGCCATGAGTCCCTCCATGTGGACTCTTTGGTTGGTGGTTTAGTCCCTGGGAGCTCTGAGGATACTAGTTAGTTCATATTGTTGTTCGTCCTAAGAGGCTGCAAACCCTTCAGCTCTTTGGGTCCTTTCTCTAGCTTCTTCATTGGGAACCATGTACTCAATCCAATGGATGGCTGTAAGCTTCTACTTCTGTATTAGTCGGGTACTGTCAGAGCCTCTCAGGAGACAGCTATATCAGTCTATATCATCCAGCACTTACTGGCATCCACAATAGTGTCTGGGTTTGATGATTGAATATAGGAAGGATTCCCAGGTGGAACAGTTTCTGGATTGTCTTTCCTTCAGTCTCTACTCCATAGTTAGTCTCTGAAACTCCTTCCATGGGTATTTTGTTCCCCCTTTTATAAAGGAATGAAGTATCCACATTTTGGTCTTCCTTCTTCTTGAGTTTCTTGTTGTTTGTGGATTGAACTTTGTGAACTTTGTGTATTCCTATCTTCTGGGCTAATATCCATCTATCCGAGAGTGCATACCATGTGTGTTCTTTTGTGATTGGGTTACCTCACTCAGGATGATAAAACTCAGGTAACAGCAGATATTGGCGAGGTTGTGGAGAAAGAGGAACACTTCTTCATTGCTGGTGGGATTGCAAGCTGGTACAACCACTCTGGAAATCAGTTTGGCTGTTCTCTGGAAATTGGACATAGTACTACCAGAGGACCCAGCTATACCACTCCTGGGCATATACCCAGAAGATGCTCCTACATCATGATTTTTAAAAATATTATCTATGATAATTGTGTGTATGGACATAAAGTGTTTTGGGAGAGTGTGTGCCACAGTGCTTGTGTGAAGGTCAGAGGACAATTTTATGGAGTTGGTTCTCTCCTCCCAGCTCAATGGATGCTCCAGGATGGAGCACAGGTCATCAGGCATTTGTACCAGGTGTGTCTTATCTCTCTAGTTCTGTGAGCTTTTCAAGTACAGAATTCATATCTCTCCTTGTGCTCATAAGATATTTTCCACTTTAATTATCTTTATAAGTGCCTGACTTTTATTGAGTATTAGTAACACAAAATCAGGAGCGATTCCTCCCAGAAGAACCAACAACACCATTGGAAAGGGTGCCCACATACAAGTAGAATAATGGCATCTTTACAGCTCATGTATATTTCTCCTTGGAAGAAATCCTGTCTTTTAGAAGATACCTTGATATTTTGGGATAGTAAGTGAGATAATAGTGAAATGAATGTTTAGGTGTCAAACAATATTTTGGCTTAGTTATACACCATAAAAAATTAGAAGAACTATGCTGTTTTGGGGGAAATGGAGGGAAGAAAGAATAGAAGGTTACCAGAGAGATACCATGAAGTGGGGGACATGGTCTAACCAATAAAATTTCCCTGGAGGGGAATAGTCCAAGACCAGGAATTTCTGATCTTAAATTAGATATTGCTGGTGATACAGTCAAGTGGTATTCTTCTAGACTACTCTTATTTCTCCAATAATATAAATCTGTTGTACTTTCAGTTCAGTGAAAGAGGTTCAGTTGAAATTGAGATGAGGGCAAGTTTTACTTACACTTAAAACAAAACAAAAAAGGCACCCAGAGGACTCTAAAAACATCTATGCCCTGAAATATTTCATAAGATGTGTAAGTGTACAGTCAGAGGTGAAGTCCCTGAAGGAGCCAGGAATCTGGCAAAGGGCTTTGAAGCTTTCACTGGGTGTTAAGTGGAGTTTTAAATTGAATCTAGATCTCAACCTGCCAAGATACTCTTGTTAACATCTGAAATACATCTACAAAGGTCAAATTGCAGTGTTTAAGTTGAATATATTAACAGCCAGTGTAGAGTATTTTGTTAAAGCAGTGTTGAGTAGGGAAATACCTAAGTTAGAGGAGTCAAGGGTGACTTTATCCAATAGATAGGACTTGAGGTTTATGTCCAATAAAGAATCAAG
Organism: Mastomys coucha; assembly: GCF_008632895.1. NCBI lineage: Eukaryota > Metazoa > Chordata > Mammalia > Rodentia > Muridae > Mastomys > Mastomys coucha. The sequence goes on along the minus strand of NW_022196900.1, from coordinate 35,846,289 downwards.
GGGCTCAGTAAGTAAAATGTTTGAAGCAAAAAAAAAAAACATTAATTACACAGTTATGAAATTGGGAAGACCAACACATGACAGCTTAATATGTGCTAAGAGAATTCAAGCAAAATTTAATAGTCTAAGAGAAAAAAACAAACAAATTAACTAACTACAATATTGGTATAATAGACTCAAACTCAGTATTATTTGTGTTAGGAGCTTTTGGTTTTGGGGGGATTAAGCTGCTTTCTAACTTTCCCAAGCCATATGTGTGTGTGTGTGTGTGTGTGTGTGTGTGTGTGTGTGTGAGTGTATCTCTCTCTCTCTCTCTCTCTCTCTCTCTCTCTCTCTCTCTCTCTCTATCTATCTATCTATATCTGTGTGTATGTACATATATGTGTGTACATGTATATACATACACATATATACAAGTATGTATATATACACACATATATATGCATCTAAGATTTCTATGACCTCAACTTATACACTCAATTATGTAAGATGTCTTCTGGTGCACGTGTGTCTATGTCTCTCTCTCTCTCTCTCTCTCTCTCTCTCTCTCTCTCTCTCTCTGTGTGTGTGTGTGTGTGTGTGTGTGTGTATGAAACAATGCAATATGTATTTACAATATATACATGTTAGTCATGCACTTGAGGACAGCAAGTTGGTCTATTGACATTGTTTCAGAATACCAGCGGTATGAAGGAATATATATATATATATAGATGCTAGTGACATTTTAACATGCTGTTTTTTAGCATGTATGCCAATGGGATGTGTATGTGGACTAAACATACCAGTCATTTATTTGGTAGCAGACTGTAAGTTGTAATGCCTATTGTCATTATCTCAGAATATTAGAAGTGTGCAAGAAGAGATATAAATGCTAATGGTGTTCTAACTTGTGTTTTCTAATGATAGCGCCTGTCAAAGATGTATTGGACACTTTGTTTATGACAGTGGCTAAGTTGGGAAGAAGGGGTACGATCAGAGCATTGCTACTTGGGCTATTCTTTGGGGGATGTGCAAGCTGATTGCCCAAAGTCACAGCATAAAGCCTGAAATTTATGGGAAAAGGATAAGGGAAAGCTAGGACCATTTTGAGCTGACCACTGCAATGGTTTCTTTTGCTATAATGACACCATGTTGCCTGTCCTGCTCTCTGCTACCACAAAACATAATCTGTTCATTTTGAAGTTTTTAAGAAAATTAAAAGGATTGTTTTTCAAATTTCCATATGAACAGGTCATAGTACCTTGGCCCAAGGTTGCTAACAGAGGATTTGACTAACCTCTGGCTGAAGGCAGTCCTCAAAAACTGAACCCTTAAGAAGAATTTCACAGCTCTTTTAACGAATACTACCAATACTTCCCAGCTGTGTGATGATCAGCTCATAGCAAGCAGAGTTATTATAAGAATGTCCCTAGTATTTGTGAGTTCAGCCTCATCAAAAGTTATATTTTGTCTTAATTGCTGAATTCAACTAAAATGAAGATAACTGCTTTATGAAGGGGACAGAGGCCAAAACCAAAGTAGTACATCAGAGAGATTTCCTGTATGACCTCTCTGAAGGAGGTTTTCTTTCTTTGTTTTTTTTTTTGTTTGTTTGTTTTGTTTTTTTTGTTTTTTGTTTTTGTTTGTTTGTTTGTTTGTTTGTTTGTTTGTTTTTTGAGACAGGGTTATTCTGTGTAGCACTGGCTGTCCTGGAACTCACTCTGTAGACCAGGCTGGCCTTGAACTAAGAAACCTGCCTGCCTCTGCCTCCCAAGTACTGGGATTAAAGGCATACACCACCACTGCTCAGCTGAAGGAGGTTTTCTTAAATTGCTTGTCTCTACAGATTTCTTAGATATACTACTGATTTACCACCTGTCCTATTTAGGATTACTATTGTTATAATGAAACACCATGACCACAGAAAAGTGGTGAGGAGAGGGTTTATTTGGATTATACTTCCATATCATTATTCATCATCAATGAAGGTCAGGACAGGAACTCAAACAGGGCAGAAACCTGGAGATAGGAGCTGATGCACAGGCCATGGAGAGGTGCTACTTATTGTCTTGCTCAGCCTGCTTTATTATAAAACCCTTGACAATCAGCCCAGGGATGGCATCATCCACAATGGAGCTCCCATATCAATCACTAATTTAGAAAATGCCTTACAGCCATATCTTATGGAAGCATTTTCTCAATTGCGGTTCTGTCTGTTCATATAACTCTAGTCTGTGTCAAGTTGACATACAACTAGACAGCACACCATTCATACAAACTAAAATGCTCAATATTCCCTATGATTTTCCTCCAACTCAGCCAATTGTCTATGGTCCTTAGATGAGGTAGATCACCTGAAGTTGGAAATGTTGTGTTTTATGACAGAAGTCAAGAGCCTTTCACACCTTTTTTCATGAGCTCTGCTTTCTCTAACACTACCTGCTGGATACTGAATCTGAGATATATGTCAGAACTCTTGAATGGAGCTATAACTTATTAGAGAAATTGTTAACATAAATCAAATACTATAGGGTTGGAGATATATCTCAGTGGTATAATGCACAAGGCCCAATCCCAATCACTATGCAAATTTATTTATTTATTTATTTATTTATTTATTTATTTAACTGTTATAAAAATCATTCTGCAAGCAGTTAATCATCATCCTCCCTACCTCAAATTCAAATGCCTAATTAATATTTTTGCTTGGAGATAATTATTCAAACATATAATGTTTAATCCTTAGTAGGTTATACTAAATTGTTTGTATAATGTGGTAGTTTAAGAAAGAAATGTCCCCCATATGCTCAGGAATCTGAATAGTTGATCCCCATGTGGTGGTACTGTTTGAAACTTTTAGGATCTCTGTCTTTGCTGGAGGAAGTATGTCACTGGAGGCAGGCTTTGCGACTCTAAGACCTTGAGCCACTTCCCTTTGCTTTCTTTGATTTGTGTTTCTGGTAAATGAAGTCATTTCTCAGCTTCCTTTTTTCTGAAGTCATGCCACATTCCAGGCTTCTGGCTTGCACACATGCTGCCACATGGTTATGGACTCTAGCCCTCCGCAATCTTAAGCCCAAATAAATTGCCTCCATAAACTGTGTTTGGTCATGGTATTTTATCACAACAACAGGAAACTAACTAATGTAGAAGGTGGTGGCAGGGGTTTTGCTGTAAATAACCTGACTATTAAATAATTTTATTTTCACAACTGAGGTCCAAATCTGAGGTATTGTCTTCACTGTCCTTGTACTGGCTGGTTTTGTGTGTCAACTTGACACAGGCTGAAGTTATCACAGAGAAGGGAGCTTCAGTTGGGGAAGTGCTTCCTTGAGATCCAACTTTGAGGCATTTTCTCAATTAGTGATCAAGAGGGTAGGGCCCCTTGTGGGTGATGCCATCCCTGGGCTGGAAGTCTTGGGTTCTATGAGAGAGCAGGTTGAGCAAGCCAGGGCAAGCAAGCCAGTAAGGAACATCCCTCCATGGCTTCTGCATCAGCTCCTGCTTCCTGACCTGCTTGAGTTCCAGTCCTTACTTCCTTTGGTGATAAACAGCAATGTGGAAGTAAGCTGAATAAACCCTTTCCTCTCCAACTTGCTTCTTGGTCATGATGCTTGTGCAGGAATAGAGACCCTGACTAAGAGAGTCCTCAATATAAAGTTATTTCATTTTGTTATAAAGATCTGATATTAAATTCATCTATATCCATTTAAAAATTCATCTATAGTCTTGAATTTTCCTCCTTATGCCAGACAACTGTTTTATCTTTTAGAGTTTTCCATAATGCTGACATTCTGTGACCTCTTGCTCAGTGTACCTAGAACAGAATTTATCTCCTATGTAGAAAAGAAAGCATACGGATACTGTCTTCCTATTCCTGACCTTAGAATCAAATTAATAATCAGGATCTTAAAATTCTTTCCTTTGTAGAGATTCATAAATTGTTTCCTCCATTATGACTATCATACTTCCCAGGTAACCTAATTCAAAACAGGCTTTTTACTTCCAACCTCTCTCCAATTTTTTCTGACATTCTACTTTGTTCTGTATGCAAAGATATCATTATCATGCATAGGTTTGGTCAATTAATTTATCTGCTTACATTTTAATAATTGCTCACATTCTTTATAAAGTGTGAATTATCTCCTTCATATTGACAGTTTTGCTAATATTATACTTGCCATACTTACTCTCTTGTCTTGGATATCCTGTCTTTTATCCTGAACCACTTGTATGTTTGTGATGTCTCCTGCATTTTTTTATTTCCATTTTATGTAGTCATTGTGAGGATTGTCATAAATCTAGCTCTAGGTAAAATAAATATCAATTATGGACAATGTATTTTTCTTTGAGAAGTACTGAGAGAGGTCAGTGATATATCTGCTGGCTTATATCTCTAGCTACAACTCTAGGCTTTAAATTAAACAAACATGGAACTGTCGTGTTTATCATGTTTCCTGCAATGCACCAGGCACATTGATATATGTAATCAATATTTTTGCTATTGAATAAAAGCCTTATTATTTTTCATATAAATTATGTTAGCTTTATTTTTATTTTTATTTTATTCTAACACTGAATCTCTGACAGAGAACCTTATAGGTTCCCATCTTGTTCATTAGTTTCATGGACTTTGTTTTTAAACAATCTAGTGCCATTCAACAGATTCAGATCTTATCTCTTCTCTCAGACTCAAATAACATTGACTGGTTTTTATACCAAACCAAATTCTTCACTCCATTTTCTATAGGTCACCTCTGAACTCTATTCTCCCATGTCATTTTTAAAACCTACTCTATTTTTCTGTGCTATAAATTGTATCTTTCATATGAGTCAGGCCCAAGTATCCCCAAATACCACATGATCCATTTTAGTGTCACTTTCCCACCTTTACTTGCATAGTTTCAGTTACCTGAACTATGCAATGTTCACAACACACAAAGTCTAGCTCCAATTTTACGTGCTTTAAAAGAAAAGATCTATTGTTATTGTTTTTATGTCTCTCTCTGTGTGTGCGTGTGTGTGTGTATGTTTGTGTGTGTGTGTGTGTGTGTGTGTGTGTGTGTGTATAGGTTGCTAGATAGAGCAGAGATGTCCCAGTCACTAGAACTAGAGTTATAGACAGTTGTGAGCCATCTACCATGGGTACTGTGAACCAAAGTTAGGTCCTTTGAAAGAATAGTATATGTGAACCCTCTCTGCCCCTTCCCTGTAAGCAGAGAGCCTGCCTTCAGGGAGTGCTTTAAACCAGGGACTCAGGCAGGACCAGCCAAGAGGCACAGGCCTCACAAGTCGCAGGGCAGCAGGGACAGGATTCTCTCAACCTCCCTCTACACCTAGAAGTGACTGCAGTGGATATGCAACCCTCTCTGCCCCTTCCCTACAAGCTGAGAGCCTGACTTCAGGGAGTGCTTTAACCCAGGGACTTTGGTGAGATCACCCATTTTTTCTCTGGTGACTTTCTAAGGTGAGACCAGCCTGGTTGCACAGGCCTCACAGAAGTCGCAGAGCAAACAGGTAAGGATCCTTTCTACCTCAGACCACACCTAGGAGGGACAACAGATTCACAGCCCTCTCTGCACCTTACCTGCAAGTGGAGATCCTGTCTCCAGGGTATGCTCTGACCCCAGGACTCAGGACAGAAAACTGATCCACAGCCATCTGCACCCAGGATTTACCAGAGGAGAGCTGATCTCCCAGAAGTGCTGACACAAGCTTACAGACCCACAGGAGGAACAAGCTCTAGTCAGAGACAGCAAGAACATCTAACACCAGAGATCAACAGATGGCAAAAGACAAATGCAAGATTCCTACCAACAGAAACCAAGACTACTTGGCTTCATCAGAACCTAGTACTCCTACCACAGCAAGTCCTAGATATCCCAAAATGCTGGAAAAGCAAGATTTGGATCTAAAATCATATCTCACAATGGTGCTAGAGGAATTTAAGAAGGACATGAATAAACTCCCTTAAAGAAATACAGCAGAACACGGGTAAAGAGGTACAAGCCCTTAAAGAGGAAACAAACAAACAAACAAACAAACAAAAACCCATAAAGAATTACAGGAGATCACAAGTAAACAAGTAGAAGCCCTTAAAGAGGAAACACAAAAATCCCTTAAGGAATTATAGGAAAAAACAAACAAACAGGTGAAAGAATTGAGCAACCCATCCAGGATCTAAAAATGGAAGTAGAAACAATTAAGAAATCACAAAGAGAGACAACTCTGGAGTTAGAAATCTTAGGAAAGAAGTCAGGAAACATAGATGCAAGCATTACCAACAGAATACTAGAGATAGACAAGAGAATCTCAGGGGCAGAAGATACCATAGAAAACATTAAAACAACAGTCAAAGAAAATGCAAAATGCAAAAAGTTCATAGCCCAAAACATCCAGGAAATCCAGGACACAATGAGAAGACCAAACCTAAGTATAATGAGTATAGAAGAGAGTGAAGACCTCCAACTTAAAGGGCCAGTAAATATCTTTAAGAAAATTATAGAAGAAAACTTCCCTAACCTAAAGAAAAAGATGCCCATGAACATACAAGAAGCCTACAGAACTCCAAATAGACTGGACCAGAAAAGAAATTCCTCCAGTCACATAATGGTCAAAACAACAATTGTACAAAACAAAGAAAGAATACTAAAAGCAATAAAGGAAAAAGGTCAAGTAACATATAAAGGCAGGCCTATCAGAATTACACTAGACTTCTCACCAGAGCCTATGAAAGCTAGAAGATCCTGGGCAGATGTCATACACATCCTAAGAGAACACAAATGCCAGCCCGGACTACTATACCCAGCAAAACTCTCCATCACCATAGATGAAGAAACCAAAGTATTCCATGACAAAGCCAAATTCACACAATATATTTCCACAAATCCAGCCCTTCAAAGGGTAGTAAATGGAAAACTCCAACACAAGAAGGGGAACTACATCTCTGAAAAAGCAAAAGTATAATCTTCCAACAAAACTAAAAGAAGATAGCCACATGAACAGAATGCCAACTCTAACAACAAAAATAACAGTAAGCAACAATTACTTTTCCTTAATATCTATTAATATCAATGGATGTAATTCCCCAGTAAAAGACATAGATTATCAGATTGGGTACGTAAACAGAACCCAACATTTTGTTGCATACAGGACACCCACCTCAGTGACAAAGACAGAAACTACCTCAGAATAAAAGGCTGGAAAGCAATTCTCCAAGCTAATGGTCCCAAGAAAAAAGCTAGAGTAGCCATTCTAATATCAAATAAAATTGACTTTCACCCTTAAATGATCAAAAGAGATAAGGAGGGATACTTCATATTCATCAAAGATATGATCTACCAAGATGAGCTCTCAATTCTGAACCTCTATGCTCCAAATCAAAGGGCATCTGCATTCATAAAAGAAACTTTACTAAAACTCAAAGCACACATTGCACCGCACACAATAATACTGGGAGATTTCAACACCCTACTCTCTGCAATGGACAGATCATGGAAACAGTAACTAAACAAAGACATAGTGAGACTAACAGAAGTTATGAAACAGATAGATTTAACAGTTTTCTATAGAAATTTTTATCTTAAAACAAAAGGATATATCTTCTTCTCAGCACCTCATGGTACCTTCTCCAAAATTGACTATACAATTGGTCACAAATCAGGCCTCAACAGATGCAAGAAGATTGAAATAATTCCTTGCATCCTATCAGATCACCATGGACTAAGGCTGCTCCTCAATAACAACATAAACAATAGAATTCCCACATACATGTGGAAGCTTAACAACACTCTACTCAATGATAACTTGGTCAAGGAAGAAATAAAGAAAGGAATTAAAGACTTTCTAGAGTTTAATGAAAATGAAGTCACAACATACCAAAACTTATGGGACACGATGAAAGCCGTCCTAAGAGGAGAACTAATAGCTTAAAGAGCCTCCAAAAAAGAAACTGGAGAGCGCATACACCAGCAATTTGACAGTACACCTGAAAGCGCTAGAACAAAAAGAAGCAAATTCACTCAAGAGGAGTCAAAGGCAGGAAATAATCAAACTCAGGGCTGAAATCAAACAAATAGAAGCAAAAAGAATTATACAAAGAATCAACCAATCCAGGAGATGGTTCTTTGAGAAAATCAACAAAATAGATTAACCCTTAGCAAGACTAACTAGAGGGCACAGAGACAGTATCTTAATTAACAAGATCAGAAATGAAAAGGGAGATATAACAACAGACACTGAGGAAATCCAAAAAATCATGAGATCCTACTACAAAAGCCTATACTCAACAAAACTGGAAAACCTGGATGAAATGGACAATTTTCTAGACAGATACCTGATACCAAAGTTAAATCAAGATCAGATCAATGATCTAAAAAGTCCCGTATCTGCTAATGAAATAGAAACAGTCATTAATAGTCTCCCAACCAAAAATAGCTCAGGACCAGATGGGTTTAGTGTAGAGTTTTATCAAACCTTCAAAGAAGACCTAATAACAATACTTTTCAAACTATTCCACAAAATAGAAACAGAAGGTATTTTACCCAATTCATTCTATGAAGCCACAATTACTCTTATACCTAAACCCCTCAAAGACCTAACGAAGAAAAAAAAAAACTTCAGACCAATTTCCCATACGATTATCGATGAAAAATACTCAATAAAATTCTTGAAAATCGAATAAAAGAACACATCAAAACGATCATCCACCATGATCAAGTAGACTTCATCCCAGGGATGTAGGGATGGTTCCATATACAGAAATCCATCAAAGTAATTCACTATATAAACAAACGCAAAGGAAAAAACCATTTGATCATCTCAGATGCTGAGAAAGCATTTTACAAAATCTAACATCCCTTCATGATAAAAGTCTTGGAAAGATTAGGAAATCAAGGTCAATACTTAAACATGGTAAAAGCAATATACAGAAAACCAGTAGACAACATCAAACTAAATGGAGAGAAACTTGAAGCAATCCTACTAATATCAGGAACTAGAAAAACTACCCAGTATCTCTCTACCTATTGAATATTGTACTTGAATTCCTAGCCAGAGCAATTAGACAACAAAAGGAGATCAAAGGGATACGAATTGGAAAGGAAGAAGTCAAATTATTACTATTTGCTGATGATATTATAGTATGCTTAAGTGACCTCAAAAATTCCATCAGAGAACCCCCAAACCTGATAAACAACTTCAGCAAAGTAGCTAGATATAAAATTAACTCAAGCAAATCAGAGGCCTTCCTCTACACAAAGGATAAACAGGCAGAGAAAGACATTAGGGAAACAACATCCTTCACAATAGTTCCAAATAATATAAAATACCTTGGTGTAACTCTAACTAAGCAAGTAAAAGATCTGTTTGAGAAGAACTTCAAGCCTCTGAAGAAGGGAACTAAGAAGATCTCAGAAGATGGAAAGATCTCCCATGCTCGTGGATTGGCAGGATTAATATAGTAAAAATGACCACCTTACCAAAGGCAATGTACAGATTCAACGCAATCCCCACCAAAATTCCAACTCAATTATTCACAGACGTAGAAAGAGCAATTTGTAAATTCATCTGGAACAACAAAAAACCCAGGATAGCCAAAAGTGTTCTCAACAATAAAGGAACCTCTGGTGGAATCACCATCCCGGACCTTAAGCTGTACTACAGAGCAATTGTGATAGAAACTGCATGATATTGGTACAGTGACAGGCAGGTAGATCAATGGAACAGAATTGAAGACCCAGAAATGACCCCATACACCTATGGTCACTTGATCTTTGACAAAGGAGCTAAAACCATCCAGTGCAAAAAAGACAGCATTTTCAACAGATGGTACTGGCTCAACTGGCGGTTAGCATGTAGAAGAATGCAAATTGATCCATTCCTATCTCCTTATACAAAGCTCAAGTCCAAGTGGATCAGGGACCTCCACATGAAACCAGATACACTGAAACTAATAGAAAAGAAAGTGGGGAGGAGCCTCAAGCACATAGGCATAGGGGAAAATTTCCTGAACAGAATGCCAATAGCTTATGCTCTAAGATCAAGAACTGACAAATGGGACCTCATAAAGTTGCAAAGCTTCTGTAAGGCAAAAGACACTGTCAATAGGACAATAAGGCAACCAACAAATTGGGGAAGGATCTTTACCAATCCTATATCTGATAGAGGGCTAATATCCAATGTATACAAATAACTTAAGAAGTTAGACTCCAGAGAACCAAATAACCCTGTTAAAAAATGGGGTACAGAGTTAAACAAAGAATTCTCAACTGATGAATACCGAATGGCTGAGAAGCACATAAACAAATGTTCAACATCCTTAGTCATCAGGGAAATGCAAATCAAAACAACACTGAGATTCCACCTCACACCAGTCAGATTGGCTAGTATAAAATACCCAGGTGACAGCAGATGCTGGAGAGGTTGTGGAGATAGAGGAACACTCCTTCGTTGCTGGTGGGACTGCAAGCTGGTATAACAACTCTGGAAATCAGTTTGGTGGTTCCTCTGGAAATTGGACATAGTTCTACTGGATGACCCAGCTATACCACTCCTGGGCATATACCCAGAAGATGCTCCAACATGTAATAATTATTTATAATAGCCAGAAACTGGAAACAACCCAGATGTCCCTCAACAGAGGAATGGATACAATCATTGTGGTACATCTACACAATGGAGTACTACTCAGCTATTAAAAACAATGAATTTATGAAATTCTTAGGGAAATGGATGGATCTGGAGAATATCATCCTGAGTGAGGTAACCCAGTCACAAAAGAACACACATGGTATGTACTCTCTGATAAGTGGTTATTAGCCCAGAAATTTGGAATACACAAAGTACAATCCATAAACCACAAGAAACTCAAGAAGAAGGAAGACCAAAGTGTGGATACTTTATTTCTTCTTAAAAGGAGGAACAAAATACCCACGGAAGGAGTTGTAGAGACTAACTATGGAACAGAGAATGAATGAAGGAAAATACAGCCTGATAGACCTGTCTCCTGAGAGGCTCTGACAGTACATGACTAATACAGAAGTAGAGGCTCACAGCCATTCATTGAACTGAGTACAGTGTCCTTAATGAAGGAGTTAGAGAAAGGAACAAAGGAGCTAAATGGTTTGTAGCCCGTTAGGACAAACAAGAATATGAACTAACTAGTACCTTCAGAGCTCCCAGGGACTAAACCACCAACCAAGGAGTACACATGGTGGGACTGATTGCTCTGGCAGCATGTGTATAGTAGGGGATTGCAAAGTCTGTCATCAATGGAAGGAGAGGCCCTTGGCCCTGTGAAGATTCTGTGGCCCAGTGTAGGGGAATGTCAGGGCCAATAAGTGGGAGAGGGTGGAATGGCAAGCAGGGGGAGGGGGGAGGCAACAGGGGTTTGTTCTTGTTGTTTTTTGTTGTTTTTTTTTTTGTTTGTTTGTTTTTTGGGTTTTTTTTTGGAGGGGAAACTGGGAAAGGAGAAATCATATGATATGTAAGTAAAGAAAATACCTAATTAAAAAAAAGGAGTTATCCTATATGTTTGAAAAACCTAAGAATATTTTGGATAGATTTATCATGTCAACTTGTATCACAAAAAATAAATTTATATCATATAAAAAAAGAATAGTACATGCATAATTGCTGAACCATCTTTCACATCCAGATTTCATGTTTTTGGTAAAGCAATGTCATGTTCTTACTGTATGTATGATTATTGTACTCAAAATCAGAATTCTATATCAAAATCATTTACTGTAGCATTGCTGTTAGTTGATTTGCTTTCTTGCTAGTTAGATTAAATCCCAAAAAGCCAGAAACTTGCATACATATACTCTATACTTGCCATTCCTGCAAGTAAATCTGAGTTAAATACTGAATTAATGATTAAGAGGGCTTATGAGTAGGGTTTCAGCCCTAACAGAATATGTGTTATGTAATTCCAAGGTACTACATGTAGTGAGGTTTACTTGACTATGAAGTGAGATGCTCAGCCCATGACTCAGGAAGACATAATTTGGAACCAGAGAATCATTAAGCAGAGTCTGCCTAACTCACCCAAATGACTTATTATGTCAACCTCATCTGCTGATCTCATCAACCTTCATTATTAAAAACTAATTCTGTTAGTTTCTCAAACCTATTTCAAGAGATAGCACATTATACAGAGCAACCATCATCAAGTAATAAAGCTCTTCCTTCATCAAACTCCATTCTACCCAGCCAAGCAGAAACAACCTTCTGCAGTAATGTTCCCATAGAGGTATACAGGTTCACTCTTACCAACTTTATTTCTTTTGTCAATTATATTATTCTGCAAAAGGCTACCACAGTTATGTCATTTAACTGTTAGAATGGGCAGAGCAACATATGGGAATACTTTATTTCAAGGAGGACTCAACCTTGGTTCTGCAGAGTTTATTAGTTGGAGTAAATAGTGAAGAAAAAGAGTGAAGAAGACTGTACTATCTTTATGTTCTTAAGCAGAGTCTTGTGCCTCTGGCCTACTTAAAAATATGTCCCTAGTTTAGGATGACAGTGCTGTCTTCTTGTGCTCATAGATCTGACATGTAGTAAGTAGAAATTTAATATGAGAATTAGGAAGTAAAACTTTAGAAATACAAAAGGCAAACAGACTGTCCCTTTCCATTTTGGGAGATAGCACTAGTCAGGAAGGTTCTTTTCAGTAAGAGCCACAATATGAAAGAAAAAGACAGGAAAGAATAATGTTCAAAATGATATAAAATCCTGATTTTTCCATAGATTCAAAGAACATTTACAAAAGCTTTTTATATAAGAGACAGGGGAAACAGTTGGGGACACTTTCACATTCTGTAGTGTCAGGATACATTAGATCTTCATCTTATAAAAAGAAATTTGCACATCTATACCATAAATAGCTCAACCCATACATGCTGGTAGCAGTTTTTGTAGTTACTGTTTGACCCATAGAGTGCTTTGGGAGGAATGGGAGACTCAGTGGCTTTGTAAGGATGTGAATGCCTGCAATAAAAAAGAGAAGGTAATGAAGGAAAACTGTAGAAAAAGATTAAGAGAGAAAAGTACCCAAACCATGAATCCCAGTGACAAGGCTGACCAGTCTTTTTTATGATTAGTTACCTTTGCTCTGATTCTATATAAAATATGCCAATTGGAAAGGTCCAGGGAAATACAGATCTTTTGGATGTTAGCATAATCTGCCTTCCCTGGATCCCAGCTCTTAGAATAAACTGCAATTTGAAGATTACGTTCCTATTTCTGTTCATTGGTATTTATAGTGCAAGGTAGCATTATTCTGGTTACATTTTCAGGAAGAGAACTTGTCATATATTCTAACCAGTTCAAAGGAAAATCCAAAGTGAAGATGCCGCTACAAGTTGGAAATGGGGAAGGGGAGTGTACAAAGGGCACCAAGCTAGATCCTTTTCAAGCAAACACAGGCATTGGGAGTTAGTGAGAAGAATTTGTTTTTCTTGGGTAAAAATTACTTTGCATTTCTTTCAGTTGTAGTAGAACTTATTGGTTTTACTAAAGCTATCTTTGTCAAGAACATTGACTCAATAATTAGCAGTGGCCATTTCTTTTTGTCTTTGCTACATTTTTTTATTAAAAAAGCTGAAAGTATATACTATTCCAAAGAAAAAGCCTGAAATTTGATTATATAAAAATTCAGGACTCTTTACATACCATATGAAGGCATTACGAGAAGGAAAAGTCAACTCAGCATGTGGAGGCTCTTCTAAACTCATGCATTGGTGAAGGACTTGTCAGGATACAGAGGTGATCTTATTTACCTGTAGAGAAAGGATACAAAATCCAACAGAAAATGACAAGAATCTTGGACCAATAGGAAACCGTCAATGGCCAGCATGAGCAGAGAAAGGCACATACAACTTCAGCAGTAGTCTTAGAAATGAAAATGAAAAACATGATGGGATCCCATGGACCTCTGCCAAATCCCCTCGAATGAACAGTCCAGGCCACATTCAGGGGCTGCTGAGAATGCGGATCACCAAGGCCACTTCTCCATTGGTGGACAGGTTATGAGCAAGAGCAAATGCTGGGCAGTGACTTTAACATTCACTTAATTCTAGACCCTGCCGTCTTCTTGTTGTGCCTACAGTTCATTCCTCCGCGCAGCAGAACTGTCAACTCTCAGCTTAGCTACGATGGAGGCAGAATTCTTTGGTGATGTGAGGGTCATTGAAGTACAGCCTTATTACAATGAAATCCAATGTCTAAAAATTGTTCTTATTTTGGGCTTGCACCACAGTAAGAGCCAAGATTTTAAGCTCTACTAAATACAAAACAAACAAAAAGACCTTATATATTTATGTTCATTTAAAAAATACTAGTAGTGATGTATTATTTTAAAATATACAGTTAATATATTTGGAGTTATTGAAAACTTATATTGTGAAAAATGTATGTATTTTCAGTATTGTTGCATACAAACATCTACATAAAACTGTTAAATTGTTGTTTTATATCAAACAACTTTTATAATACTCATTTTTATTGTTATAATATTATATAAATTTTAAAGAATATGACAAAAAAGGTATTGTAGGTATTGAAGGGGGGTCTTTGGGAGGAATTGGGGCACAAAAGGGAAACAAGAATGTGATTTAATTCTATTTACTTAAAATATGTTTTTAAATGTTAACAAATTCAGATATAAGCTGGGCGGTGGTGGCACATGCCTTTAATCGCAGCACTTGGGAAGCAGAGACAGGCAGATTTTTGAGTTCGAGGCCAGCCTGGTCTACAGAATGAATTCCAGGACAGCCAGGGCTA
>NW_022196900.1:35806320-35831510 GCF_008632895.1 Mastomys coucha | reverse complement strand
AAAAACAAAAATTCAGATATATTGAAATCATGTATCTTTTCTCATTATAATACAATAAAACTTAAATCAAATGAGAAAACAAACAAACAAACAAAAAACCATGACAAATTTAAAGAGAAGAAAAAAGAAAAAGCACTCTTCCTTAGGTATCTTGTCAAATAGCAAATCACAGCGAGACAGCTAATACAGCAGTGGCTATTCTTACAGAGGACTAGAGTTTGACTCCTAACACTCACTTGGTGGCTTTCAAACATCTGTGATTCCAGTTCTAGAGGATCTACTGCACTCTGGTGGCTTCCCCAGGCACTGCATGCATGTAATGAAGATACAAGATACCCACAGACATCTATAAAATAAAAAGAGGAACAATAACAACAAAAGAACTACTATGAAAACCACATAGTCCAGATGGTTTGACCTAGATGTCATAGTTTTCTGTGGGCTAGTGAAACAATATATAAAACATAATGAGCTCTCTCTGAATTCAGCAGTAGAATTTCTTTAAGAACATTTTAAAAAAGGTATTAGAAATGATCCTAAGGCCAGCTCTCCCTCTTCAAGCTCTCCTCAGTTTCCTGTAGGTCTTTGGGCTGTCCTCATGGGATTTCCTTCATCCACTCTAGAATGTTCATCGGTGCAATTCTTATACTTGCAGAATCAGGTTAGTGAGGATTTAAAGATAACTTATCCAGTGCCAAACAGCTAGTCATGAAAATTAGCATTATACGAACTGAACAAGTTGTATACAGGAAAAATATGATATCTATGCTACATGTAATCAATATATGCATTTATATACATATGAATATAAAGGTCATGAATTTGAAGGAGAGTGAGTGGGTTGGTTTATATAGGAGAGTTTAAAGAGAGGAAAGAAAAGGAGGAAATGTAATTAAATTATACTCTCAAAAATTAATTGTGAAAAGGAGAGATTATTGCAAATGTCTTATTAACCTTGGTCTCCCTTACTGGGGTAAAACAAAATCTCAAAGTAGTTTTAAATTGTATTTCCTAGATTTCTGTAAGATGAACATTTTTGTGTGTTTTTCAGCTTTTGACAGCTCTTTATTTCCCATTTTAAGAATTGGATTTTTTGTGATGTTCTGTTTAGTTTCAGTTCTTCGTATATTCTAGGTACTAACCCTCTGTTAGGTTTATAACTGGTAAAGTGTTTCAAATTCTGTAAGTTTCCACTTTGCTTGAGTGATTATGTCTTTTCCAACTGTAAAGCAGGTTGTTAAAAGTTGCTGGGGTCCCATTTATTGGTCTTAATGTCTAAGCTATTGGTGTCCTGCCCAGCAAGTCCTTTCCTGTTCCAATGAGTTTAAGCCTATTATCTTACTTCTATTCTATCATATTCAGGGTATGTGTTTTTATGTTGAGGTCCTGAATCCATTTGGGATAGAGTTTTATATAGGGTGATTGATATCAATCTATTTTAATTTTTCTACATATTGCTATCCAGTTTGCTCAGCACCACTTGTCAAAGATAATGGCTTTTCTCCATTCTGTGGGGACATACTATCTTGGAAACATATGGAAAAAATCTAATCTATGTAATCTAGAGCTACTTGATTATTCATGTTCATTGTTGCTCTATTCATGATATCCAGAAATTCAAAACAGCCTACAGATTCATCAACAGATGAATAGATAATGAAATTTTGGTATACTTACATAATGGAATGTTATTTAGCTGTTAAAAATGAAATTTGCATGTTAATGAACGGAACTAGAGAAAATTATAGTGAGTGAGATAATCCAAGATTGGAAAATCAACTTTATGTGTGCTATTAGCTTTTTTGCTTTATATATGTGTGTTTTACTCAGATATCCACAGAGGTTAGTGACTAGTAAGGTACTATGGGGAAGGGAATGGAAGGGCAGCATATAAGAACAAATATGGATAGATAAAGCTAATACTAAGGGTCTTTTTTAAAAAGCCATATGAAAATTCACTTATATATATATATATATATATACATATATATGTACATATACACATATACATATATATGTGTATATATATTCCATATATATTCCATATATGTGGAATATATATGGAATATGTATGTAGAATTTAAATTATATATATATATATATATATATATATATGAAGTTACTATATAATGTAGGAGAAAACACCTCCAACATCATGTAATACCATGTAAAGCCCCTAATACTAGGAATGGGTTAGATGTTGTTGAGTCATTGGCCAGTTGAGACCCCAACATCACAGCCTTTTGTCAGTGCTTTTGGTTACTATCTACAACTTAATAGAAAGAACCTATTGGTAAAGGTACCACATATTTACATCATTAAACATGTAGAAATCTAGCTAGTGGTTAAAGAGAAGCTTCATCTCTACCAATGAGCACTCATAATGTGGGAAGCTACTATACATACTCCTAGAGGAGACAAGTAATGAACAATTCTCCTCCCATGTATGGACACTTTGAGATGGAAAACAACCTGTCTCCAACATATATCCACTGGTACAATAGTAACATAAATGTTTTGGGTGTAATCAAGAACTTTTTTTAAAGGCCCATTACATGAGATTGAGCCATGGACCTGACACTATTAATGAGGCCAAGGATCTAAGACAAGATGCACCATGGGGCTCTAGGAACATCTATGACCATTATTCTGCTAAATGAAATTAACAGTAAAGTGACTTTTGATGAAATATTGTCATACACATGGGCCAATGCATCACTCAATCCCAATCAGAGAAACTTCTTGCAAGTAAAGGGGGATTGCCACGGAGACTTAAAATTGGTTCAGATAGTGTAAGATTTTAGAGGATTCAGTCCTAAATGGGACTCCTCCCCTCAAAGCTCAGGGATATATATATGTAAGAGGAGCTAGAAAGATTCTAAGAGACAAAGATAGCATGGACTCCAAGAAATGATATTTTCCAGACACAAATAAGATATTTGTAGATGTGAGATCACAGAGAATGTGGCAGTAAGCACCAGAACCATATAAGTTCATCCAGATAAAATTCCAGCATAGAAAAGGGGAACTATACGATAATAGTTTTTTGTGTTGATATATGTAATAAATATTAAATATCAATATCAGTATCTATAAACACATGTTTATTTGAACATAGCTGCATTCACTTTTTCCTATGAATAGATATATTTATAGTACAAGGAACCTGTGAAGTAGCTGCAATGAGTGGTCACGTTCTCTTTGCAGAGTCCTTAAATTCAGCTGCAGTGGTGATATAAAGTAAATAGGGAAACTCCAGCCAGCAGCCCTGTGTTAAAAGCACATCTTTACTACCTTCTTGTCCTGAGATATTGGATAGACCATTTCTAGTCTAGGTACAACAACAGTCCAAACTATAACCTTAACCTAAGATTTGTACAGTTTGCAGAAATAATATAAATGACCCACATGTTATATGTCTGTCCAAAGGTCTTAAACCATACTATAACAGCTCCTATTATTCTGATTATATGGAATTAATATTTAGTAGTATAGAAAATAATGACTACATATATGTAGCACACATTATGTAGTCGTTTCCTTTACCACACTGCTTCCTTTGCAGTGACAGGCTTCCATTGCTTAGATCACCTCGACATATGAAAGTGAATTACTTTGTAGCTCTCACAAGCAGGCAGCTATGGTTATCTTTTGATTATGTGTCTGGTTTGAAAGGGTCCCTTGTCCCTTAGTGTTGTAGATAGGTTGTTCATCCACAAAGAGGGCATGACCAGAAAAGAACCATGTCGAGTGACGATGCCTTTTGCCTTGGCCTGTAAATGGTATATATATGTCTGTATGTATATATATATACATATATATATATATATACATACACACATATGTAAATGGTATATATATGTATATATATATACACATATATACCATTATGTATATATACATATACATATGTATATTATATATATATATATATATATATATGTATACATATATAGTGAAAGGAACAACTCTCAGTTCTGTTCTACTCATGACAGCATATCTAAAAGCAAGGAGGTAGCATTTTGATATGTATAGATATATCATATATAATAATATATACATGTATGTGTATATATACGTAATGTATATATGTATATGTATATATGTTTGAATTTCAGCATTCATATACAGTATCCATTGTAGTGAGAATTAATAAGTTAATGATCATAACATAGAACAATGTCAAGAAAGTAATAAGAAGCATAGATTTAATTGATATCACTATCGCCATTCTCACCATTCTCAGGTACTAGAAATCTGCTTTTCCAAATATTTGATGAAGAATTTGACTAAACTTGGATCTAGGAGTAAATTTCAACTCAAAATCATACATGATAGAATGAGCTTATATAAAGTCAATATTGATTCTTCACCAAGTATTCTTTTCAAGACAACTATAGACAAAAGATGATATATGAATACCATAATGCTATGGTGCAAATAATAGACAGTATGGCACTTAAGAGTTTATAGATCTCCTAACCTCTGAGTGTCGATAAATCAATGACAAACAGCTGAGATGCACACATACCTCTCCAACCAAGTAACTGCAATTCATTCCATATTTTACGAGTCTCCATTGAAAAACCTAGTGAAGAAGAACAACTCTCAATTCTGTGCTACTCATGACAGCATATCTAAAAACAAGGAGGTAGTATTTTGATAAAGTGAATATAAAAGTAACCATAGAAATAAGCCAATATTGTATGAAGCAACAAAAATCAATGCTAATATAATCATACAAATTTATCTTAGAATCTATTAATAATGATGCTCATAGCTGCCATTGCAAGTGTTTCATGTAAATTTCACAGAAGATGAACTATGACTCCCAGAATTCATGTAACTCATGCTTTTTCAGGAGCAAAGCAAGGCTTTGAATTCAGGAAACTTTGATTCTTTGCTATCTTTTCCTAACCACCCAAAACAGTCTCTAAGTGTGCCTGGAAGGGAGTGTTTTATTGCATGTATGTCACGGTGCCTAATGGCAGTACAGTGATTTGGGGTTTTAGTTATTTATTTACATCTATCTATCTATCTATCTATCTATCTATCTATCTATCTATCTATCTATCACCTATTATCTATCTATTTATTTGTGGTGGGTATATGTGTGTTTCCACATGTAGCTGCTTCTTATCTAGTTAAGGTCATTTACTAATGTCTCCATCAGAGTTGTTAGGTTAAACTAGTGTCATAATCACTGACACTTTTATAAACATTAAGTTCCCATGGGAACATATACAATCCACACTGCTGATTGCCCACATTCTGCACACATTTTAAAGTCCCTTTTTGGCAAGTAAATTTTGTTATTTTCCTTTTCTTTTCGGGGGAGGTGGGAGATGACCAAACTAAACTCCTATACCTGATACTCTTCTTTCAGATCTTTTCCTTTCTGCAGGCCTGTATCCTCTTCTATTCCACATCCCACTTCTGCAGTGTCCCTGTCACCTGGCTGCTCACAGAAAAGGAACAGATTCGAGAACATCACTTCCCAAGGTGAAGTATATCCATTTCAATCTCTAAATGAGGAAACTGCTGGTGCAGAAAATCACTAAACAAAAAAGCATCTCCTTCAAATGCCCTCATGAAAGGACACATTCCTTGGCAGTGGAATCAAGAAGCAAGCAACCATTACAAAGCACCAACACAAGGAAAATGTGCTCATTCCAAGCTCTATGTGGGTCTCTTAGATTGGCTGTTCATTGGGTGGAATGCAGTGTCAGCAGTGAGGACTAACACAGAGAAAAAGATCTCAGGGTTTACTGTAGGGTCTCAGAAGTGGTTCCCAGAAAAGCTTGTGCTAGAGTGATTGGCTATAAGATCTACAGTGCAGAACAGTACATGAACATAGGTAGAGCCCCATCAACTTCTTTATTTTCACATCTTATTCTACCATGACATGATATCTTACATAAGGTTTTCTAAATACAGAGATCAGTTTTATAAGACATATGTTCTAATGGCAATACTGTCTGATGTGATTCTTCAGGTTCTATCGATACTTGAATCTGGTCTCTCATTGTTTTGATAAACTTTACCAGTCTTTTTGCCCACAGAAATAAGAGAATATTTTCTATACCTTATTTTTGATAAGAATCAACAGCAATATGGTATATTAATGTAGATGTAAGACTAATAACACTACCCAGTTAGTTATTGACATCATTTGATTATTTCTGTTTCTAGCCCTGAGTTTAAATTGGCCTTGATGTTTAGAAAGGAAGAAACCATGGAGAACAGTGTCATGAAGAACAGGCCCGAAATCTCTTACTTGCTTTTATACCTATATTAGTGCTTTATTCTAAATGATTGACACCAATTCTCTCTTAAACTACAGAGTTCATACCCTGCTGGGATTGCTTTAAGTGAAAATAGCATTGTAAACTTGATAAAGAAAGAAGGGCATTTTTTCACACTTCCTGTTTTTGGTTACAGTCACACCTGTGTTGGTTTCTCAGCATAATCAGGAATGGAAGTGTCTATCCATTGATTATTTGAGACTTTTCTGTAGCTGCTGGAATGAGGTATCCAAATCATAACAAGAAAGTCCAAGTATGAGGCTTGTGAATTGATTGGCGTTGCTAATTTTGGTGAATATGAAGATGCCTCATTTAGAAGATTCTGGTATTACTTTTGGCAGAGATGATCGATAGAGTATGTCAAAAATTAATGACAATTTTTGGACAATCTACCATGAAAAGCAGAGTCCTCAGAAGGGGAATTTGGACCTCCTTGAGACTGACTTAATCAGTGTTTCTTCTGTGTCTGTGTACTGATCCTTTCTCTGTCTCTCAGTCTCTGTCTCTGTTTGTCTCTTTCTCTGGTTTTGTATGGATAATGACCGTTATTTGTTCCAGTTATTTCTTATCTCCTATTTCATAGTAGAAGTTAGAATATACAACCAACATATAACACTTCTGCCAGTTTACATTCCAAATATCTCCTAACACTATGTCTCCCAATCTCAGGCCCATCATTGATACTATGATTGTGATACTATAAGGAAGGTTGTCTTACCATTCCCTGACCTGGAGTTGGCAATACCTTGGGTTTTCTTCTTCAGTCTTCATGCCATTCTCACACCAAACTGGAGGAAAATGAAGGAGATTCAATTCAAAAACTGATTATGCTCAGTCTGGAATTGCAATTCT
The DNA here is from genome assembly GCF_008632895.1 of Mastomys coucha. NCBI lineage: Eukaryota > Metazoa > Chordata > Mammalia > Rodentia > Muridae > Mastomys > Mastomys coucha. The sequence continues at coordinate 35,824,353 of NW_022196900.1, read as the reverse complement.
GTGCCCTCTGAACATGCAGGAGTTGATCAACCTATTAACTTACAGAACAACAAAGGCAGTGAAACTATGCAGGCAAGAGACAAGGATAAACAACACAGAAGGGAAAAAGAAAATAGCTTAAATTTAAGAAGCCTTTATGATACTTGTTTGTTTGTTTTCAAACTTACAGATTTTGTTAAGAGGAGGATTTTATGGCAAACATTTTCTCTGTTTAAATTCACTTGCATTTATGCATAATAAGCTGGCTCACCAAGTTACTTTGCCAGTTTATAAAAATTTAGAGTTAGAAAAAGTCTGACATGACTGAAGCTAATCTCCTGGCTGTACAGTCAAGTAAACTGAAGTTGAAAGATATAAAGTGAATTGTAGATAATCCAAGAGTCTGTGGCTCAGGTGTATCCAGATACACACACACACACACACATTCGCACATACACACACACAGAAAGAGACAGAAAGTGAGAGAGAGGGTCACAGAGAGAGAGAGAGATACAATTAGAGGAATCTCATGTATGCATACTTGTATGCATATGTAAGACTATTGTGTTTAATACGAACCTTTTACACGTCTGAAGAACTTCAGAAATATGAACTACTGCTGTAGCCCTGTTCACAGCCAACTCTGTGACAAGGGCCTACTCAAAAGAGAGGAAAGTCAATAAAGTAAAGTGTAAGTGTACTGTTAATGACAGGTTCTTGCAGGCACTTTCCCCCAAATTATACCATTCCTATTCAAATACCATCTCAAGAGTCTCAGACAGTGTCAAGTGCAATCATTGTTATTGCAGTTGCCAAGGTAATCAATTGAAATCATAATGAAGGGAACAGAAGGAAATCAATAGAGTCTGAAATTACAAATAAAGAGAAGCTATCGTTTAAGAGCATTTGGCTGAAATCTTCCATATTAATGGAGTCAGAAATGGCTGTGTCATTCAGAAGCAGTGTGGTGCATAATTCAGATGAGTACATTAGAACACCTAAAAGCAATTGCAACAATTAGGGCTGCCGACCAAGAATCTGTCCACCTTGGAAGGCACGTTGCTGGGTTGTTTATTATAGTTCCAGCATGTTTTCATATCTTAAAATTTAATCATTGCCCAGAGCACACTTAGGCAGGAGGCAGGATTAGCCTGCTCAGACACCTGGAGCAAGCTGTTCGACCACTTTAATTCTGAGATCGTAAAGTAAGAGAGGCTAGTAAAATATTTTCTTTACTTTACAACTGCTTTCTTTTTCAAAATTTGCATTTATTTGTACAGAGCAAAGCATGCAATTCAGAAAGCAAGGAATATACATGAAAATGACCATAAAAATTGATACAGTCTATAATCACATGAACTGAAATATCAATGAGCTTTACTAGAGTGACATAAATTTACTTTCATTTCAATGTTATTTTTAAGAAGAAAGTGAATATTTTTATACTAGTGGAATATTCATGATCAACTAATCCTCTTAATGAGGGTCCAACAGACAAATGTCAATTAAGATTGAATAACAATCTAGTGTTCTTGTTAGAAAAAAGAATAAGGGATTGTGAAAGTGCTTAGGTAGACTATGTTATATTGGTTTATTGTTGGGGTCTGAAAAAAATAAACATATATATATATATTTCAATAGAGTTATAATTATTTAAATATTATATAACAACCTTTCCAAGTTTAATTTCATGTTTTTGGAGCCCTTGATTTACAAGATTTCTTTGTAAGGAAAGCAGAGCCTTTGATCTCAAACTATAGGTAGCTAGAATAACAAATAAACAAGATGAGAATATGAAATTGTGAGGAAAATATAGGTATGAAGTGTATGTGGGATGAGTTAGGAGAAGGAATAGGAGTGAATTTGATCAAAATATAGTGCGTGCATGTATGAAATTCTCAAAGATTAAATAAAATATTCATTAAAACCTATATGTTTCCTTAAACCACTTCTGGGCATATACCCAAAAGATGTCTCAACATATAACAAGGACACACACTCTACTATGTTCATAGCAGCCTTATTTATAATAGCTAGAAACTGGAAACAACCCAGATGTCCTTCATCAGAAGAATGGATACAGAAAATGTGGTACATTTCCACAATGGAGTACTACTCAGCTATTAAAAACAATGACTTCATGACACCCTTAGGAAAATCGATGGAACTAGAAAATATCCTGAGTAAGATAACCCAGTCACAAAAGAACACACATGTTATGCACTCACTGATAAGTGGATATTAGCCCAAAAGCTCGGAATACCCAAGATACAATTCACAGACCACAAGAACCTCAAAAAGAAGGAAGACCAAAGCTTGGATGTTACAGTCCTTCTTAGAAGGGGGGACAAAATACCAATAGAAGGAGTTATGGAGACAAAGTGTGGAGCAGAGACTGAAGGAATAATTATCCAGAGACTGCCGCACTTGGGGATCCATCCCATATACAGTAGACAAACCCAGACATTATTGTGGATGCCAACAAGTGCTTGCTGACAGGAGCCTGATATAGCTGTCTTCTGAGAAGCCCTACTAGTGCCTGACAAATACAGAGATGGAGGCTCACAGCCATCCATTAGATTGAGCACAGGGTCCCTAATGGAAGAGCTAGAAATAGGACCCAAGTAGGTGAAGGGGTTTGCAGCCTCATAGGAGAAACAATATGAGCTGACCAATACCCCCAGAGCTCCCAGGGACTAAACCACCAGCCAAAGAGTACACATGGTGGGACTCATGGCTCCAGCTACAGATGTAACATTGTATGGCCTTGTTAGTCATGAGTGTGAGGAGAGGCCTTTCGTCCTGTGGAGGCTCTATACTCCAGTGTAAGGGGATGCCAGGGCCAGGAAGTTGGAGTGGGTGGGTTGGTGAGCAAATAGAGGGTTTTCACGGGGGAAACGAGGAAAGGGGATCATATTTGAAATGTAAATAAAGAAAATACCTAATAAAAATGATAAATAAAAAAATTCTTGCCAGTGGAATCCATGAACACATCAAAACAACCATTCATCAGATCAAATAGGTTTCAACCAACGAAAGCAGGGATGGTTCAGTATGTCAAAATACATCAATGCAACCCACTATATAAACAAACTGAAAGAAGAAAATCACAGGAACATCTCATTATATGCTAAAAAAGCCTTTGACAATATTCAACATCTCTTAATTTTAAAAGTCCTGGAAAGATCAGAGATTCAAGGCACATACCTAAACATAATAAAAGCAATATTTAGCAAGGAATAGCCAACATCTAATTAAATGCAGAGAAACTTAAAGCAATTTCATTAAAATCAGGGACAAGACAAGGATGCTCACTCTCCCCCTCTGTATTCAGTATAGTTCTAGCTATAGCAAAAAGACAAAAAAGTAGATCAAGGGAATATAAATTGGAGAAGAAAAAGTCAAGCTATCATTGTTTGTGAATGGTATGATAATATACATAAGTGATTCCTAAAATTCTACCAGAGAACTCCTACAGCTGACAAACAACTTCAGTAAAGTGGCTGGATATAAAATTAACTCAAAGGAATCAGTAGCCATCCTTTATACAAATGATAAATAGATGGAGAAAGAAATTAAATTAGGGAAACAACATTCTTACATAGCCACAAATAATATAAAATATCTTTTTACTCTAACCAAGCAAGTAAGATATATGTACAACAAGAAGTTCAAGTCCCTGAAGAAAGAAATTGAAAAATATATCAGAAGGTGGAAATATGTCTTACGCTAATAGATAGGTAAGATTAACATCGTGAACCTTGCCATCTTACCAAAAGCAATCTACATACAGATTTAATGCAATCTCCATCAAAATTCCAATACAGATTTTACAGACTTTGAAAGAACAATTCTAAATTCCATATGGGAAAACAAAAAACCCAGGATAGCCAAAACAATCCTGAACAATAAAAGAACCTCTGGAGAAATCACCATCACAGACCTCAAACTGTATATAGAGCAATAATGATAAAAACTGCATGATGTTGATACATAAACGGATAGGTTGATCAATGGAATAGAACCAAAGACCCAGAAATAAACTCACACACTTATGGTCCCTGGATTTTTTGACAAAGAAGCCAAACTCATACAATGGGAAAAAAAGTATCTTCAATAATTGATGCTGTTCTAACTAGATGCCTGAATTTAGAAGAATCCCAATAGATACATAATTATTGGCTTGCATAAGACACAAGTCTAAGTGAGTCAAGTAATTCAACATAAATCCAGATACATTAAAACTAACAGAAGAGAAAGTGGGAAAGAGCCTTGAATGAATTGGTATAGGAGTCAATTTTCTGAACAGAACACCAATGGCTCAGGTCCTAAAAGCAATGATTGATAAATGGGACCTCGTGAAACTGAAAGGATTCTACAAGGCAAAGGACACTGTCAACAGGACAGAGCAGAAACCTACAGATTGGGAAAAGATCTTCACTAATCCTTCATCTGACAGAGGGGTAATAACCTAAATATATAAAGTACTCAAGAAGTTAAATGCCAACAAACTGAGTAAACCAATTAAAATATGGGGCACAGAACTAAACAGAATTCTCAATGGAGGAATCTCTAATGGTATCATTTGAAATGTAAATGAATAAAATGATTTAAAAAGAGAAATGCTAAACATCCTTAGTCACCAGGGAAATGCAAATAAAAACCACATTGAGCTTCCACCTCCCACTAGTCAGAATGGCTAACTCTAAAAACTCAAGGGACAGCACATGCTGGTGAGGATGTAGAGAAAAGGGAACACTCCTCAATTGCTAGTGGGATTGTAAACAAGCACAACCTCTCTGGAAATCAATCTGGTGATTTCTTAGAAAATTGGAAATAGTGCTATCTGAATATATATCCAAAAGATGCTATACTCTATTCCAAGGACACATGCCCCACTAAGTTCATAGCAGCTTTATTTGTAATAATCAGAAACTGGAAACAACCTCTGATGTCCCTTAACCGAAGTATGGATATAGAAAATGTGGTTCATTTACACAATGGAATATTATACAGCTATTAAAACGAGGACATCATGAATTTTGCGGCAAATGGATGGAACTAGAAAATACCATCCTGAGTGAGGTAACATGGACCTAAAAGACAGAGATGGTATGTACTCACTGAGAAGTTGATATTAGCCATAAATCACAGAATACCCATGATAAGTCCCACCGACCAAAATAAGTTAAACAAGAAGGAAGGCCCAAGCAAAAATGCTTGAATCTCATTTAGAAAGGAAACAAAACAGTCATAGATGGCAGAGGAAAGGAGAAAACTGGCTAGGGTGGGAGTGGGAAATAAGGAGGCAAGGTCAGATGGGGAAGAGACAGGGAGGAGGCCCAGTGGGCCTGGAAAATGAATGGAAATATGCAGCTGCCAGGGGCCAGGGACAGAGAATCTCTAGGAAGCCCCAGGAACATGGGATAAGGGAGGTTTCCAGGAGTCAATGTGGGTGACCTTAGCCAAGATGCCTAACACAGGGACAGGAAACCTGAAGGAGCCACCTCCTATATCCAGGCAGGACCCACAGTAGAAATATAGGAACACCAACTCATCCAAAGAACATTCAAACCAAAGTTTGTTCTGGCTGAAAGAAATGCAGGGATGGAGCAGAGATGAAATGAAAGTCTAACCTCTAACCAGCCCAACTTGAAACCCATCCCATGTGCAGGCACCAATCCCTCACATTATTAATGGCACTGTGTTATTCTTGTAGACTGGAGCACAGCATAATTGGTCTCTCAGAGATTCTTGTCAGCAGTAGGCTGAAACAGGCAAACATTAGACAGAGGTTGGGGACAGTTATAGAAGATTTGGGGGAAGGCTTGAACTCCCATAAGTAGATGGAAACCCCACAGGAAGATCAACAGAGACAAAGACCCTGGATTTCTGGGAGCTCTCAGAATCTGAGGCACCAATCATATAGGTATTGGAACTTATAGGTATTGGAACAAGTCCTCTCCCACATATATGTAGCAGACAGCTCAGTCTTCACGGGTGCCCTGCCTGGCCTCAATGGGAGAGGATTTGCCTAATCTAGCAGAAACTTGTGTGCCAGGGTGGGAGGATAATATGGGCTAAAGGGTGTGGGGGCTTTGAGTTCCATTTCTCTCAAAGGAGAAGGGTAGGAACAATGGGGAGAGGGACTCTGTGGGGGAGAGGCTAGGAGGGGGAGCAATGTTTGGAATGTAAACAAATAAATAACTTAATTTTAAAAATATATAAAAAGAATTCACTTATGTCATTTTGTATATCATGACTTATGTGTGTACATGGGAAAATGAACCTAAAGCCTTATAAAAATTATAAATAGAAACTACTATTTCTATTCTAACATTTCCTACTGTACTTTAAATGTACAGAAATATAGGTTAGTTTTAGAATCCAAATCTCTCTTCAGTATGTATTTTCCTATAGGAACTTTGCATATTAACAGTCATTCAATTTATGACAGTGAAAATATATTTTAACCTACAGGCTATTAGTGTTGCTGTCTCCTGAAAGTTTGTAAAATACAGAATCTAGGACTCATTCCATACCTGATACACCAGTATCTGCAGTTTTACCAAAATACCCTGCTACCTTCACTCATATTAAGCCTTGAGATATATCATGTTGGAAATCTCAAAAGAGAAGATGTGATATAATTGACCTTTTTGGAAACTTAGATTTGTACATGTAAGAAGAAAAATAAAACAAGTAAAAACCTGCATTGGGGGGTTTATTCATTTGTGATAGTTGCAGCTGAGTTGTACTGCTAATGTAAGCAGCACATTAAATGTATCACTTTAGTTTTGATGTGATGAACTTGTAGGATTGTAAACACATTCTTATGTCATTCATACTTCTTCATATTGACTCATATTTCCATTATATCTAGAAAACAACAATGCATATCAACAAATAATCTAACTTAATATATCAACTTCTATAATAGAGATGCATATCAATAGCTAGGAAAGTGCAGAAAATAGAATAGTTCACTCTGTCATGAGGAATTGATGAAATTCTTCCTTAGGCACAAAGAAGCTGAAGTGGATATTAGGAAGAGTTTATAGTGCATATTGTTTTACGGTCTCTTTGGTTAATAAAAGTGAAAGAGCACAGATGTGCAGAAGGAGATGATGGTAGAATAGTAAGGTAGGAAGGATTGAACTATAAGGGAATGGTGTATCACAAAAGCATTTAAGAATAATGCATTGAACTGCATGGTATTGGTACAGTGACAGATAGGTGGATCAATGGAATAGAATTGAAGACCCAGAAATGAACCCACAAACCTATGGTCACTTGCTCTGGGACAAAAGAGCTAAAACCATCCAGTGGAAAAAAGACAGCATTTTCAAAAAATGGTGCTGCTTCAACTAGGAGTCAACATGAATGAAAATTGATCCATTCTTATGTCCCTGTACAAAGCACAAGTCCAACTGGATCAAGGACCTCCACATAAAACCATACACACTGAATCTAATAGAAGAGGAGTGTGGGGAAGAGCCTCAAACACATGTGCACAGGGGAAAATTTCCTGAACAGAACACCAATGGCTTATGCTCTAAGATCAAAAATCAACAAATGGGACCTCAAAAAATTGCAAAGCTTCCATAGGACAAAGGACACTGTCAATAGGACAAAATAGCAACCAACCAAATGGGAAAAGATCTTTACCAATCCCACATCTATTAGAGGGCTAATATCCCATACATACAAAGAACTCAAGAAGTTAGACTCCAGAGAACCAAATAACCTTAATAAAACATGTGGGAACAGAGCTAAACAAAGAATTCTCAAGTGAAGAATACTGAATGGCCAAGAAGCACCTAAAGAAATGTTCAACACCCTAAGTCATTGGAAAAATGCAAATCAAAACAATCCTGAAATTCCACCTCATGCCAACCACAATGGCTAAGATTAGATAAAAACTCAGGTGAAAGCAGATGCTGGTGAGGATGTGGAGCAATTCTCCATTGCTGGTGGGATTGCAAGCTGGTACAACCACTCTGGACATCAGCCTGGTGGTTCCTCAGAAAATTGGACTTTGTACTACCTGAGGATCCAGCTATAGCACTCCTGAGCATACACCCAAAAGATACTCCAACATGTAATAAGGACACATGCTCCATTATATTCATAGCAGCCATATTTATAGTAGCCAGAGCAACCCAGATGTCGCTCAACAGAGGAATGGATACAGAAAATGTGGTACATTTACACAATGGAATATAACTCAGCTATTAAAAATAATGACTTTCCTGAAATTCACAAGCACATGAATGGAACTTGAAAATATCATCCTGAGTGAGGTAACTTAGTCACAAAAGAACATACATGGTATGCACTCACTGATAAGTGGATATTAGCCATCCCATATACAGTCACCAAACCTGGATGCTATTGTGGATACTGGGAAGTGCTCACTAAAACTGATTATATAAAATTATACTCATATATTAATACTACAACTTTGAGAACTGCTAGTTGTTCTACCCATCAAACTTGAAAAACTGGCTTTGGGATTTTTCAAGCCTCATTACATACTCTCAGTCTGCAGGACCCATGGTGGAACTAGAGGACCAGCTTCCTAAAATTGTCTCCTCATATGTGTTGCCATAAGTACCCATCTTACCAAAGATGTATCCTATATGTTCAAGAATAAATAATTTCTTAAAGAATATCTGGTTTCAGAATACAAATCAAGTAGGAATTCCATATATATTTTCAAAATAATGTCTAATAAACAGCACATCATACTCATATGTGTATTTGAACTGCCCTATGCCATGGTAGTTTGTTTCCTTTATTTTTGAGGAGGAAGCATTCTTGAGGAGGATTTCAGCCTCCAATTCTAGTCTATAGGAATGAAGATACCACACTAACTGAAAATACATTCTTTGAAAAAGTTTGCCTTCAGATGCCATTCCTGAGCTCTTATACTGTAATATCTATTCAATTTGTCACAGACAAAAGGTACTTTTAGGATTTTAAAACATCCTATGCTACCCTATTTTCTACTAATTATAAATCATATTCTCTCTCTAATTTTATTCCTGTGCCCCTTTCCCTGTGTCTCCATACACAATGTCCCTGTATCTCAAGGAAGTTGAAAGTCTTTTGTACTCTTTCACACAAATTAGAACACATCCTTCAGGAGCTAACCTTCTACTACAAGGAGTTACTATAGCAGTGTCTAAAATTAAGAATTGTTCTGTCCTATCAAGAAATTATGATAGCAGTTATCATATTGCCACGGTTATTGGTTGCTTTCCGTAACCAATGAAAACATTTACACATGCCATTGAACACAAAGAAGTTGACTGGTGCCAAGTTTGAGTATCACTTCTACTGACTAGTATTCATGATTCAGAAAGGTTCTCTACATGCTACTGGAGGAATAAAACAAGCATTGATATTACCTAGTTACAAACCAAGTGACCTTCAAGAGAAACCTGCCTGGAGGATACAGTGAAACAATAGTGGCACAGTGTTATGATAGTAACCAACCACTTTTTAGTTGGGTTTAAGGCTCATGACCAGAGTTACAACCCATACCTCACACTGCTAAAATGGCTTAGAACTTGAGATTCAAGGGTTAAGGGGAAAAGCTACTATCATTGTTCCTATTAAAAAACATAGCAGGATGCTAATGCCATATTGCTGTACCTGTATATTAGTGTCTCCCTAACACTAATCAGAGAAACTTCTTCTTTTCATAGGTGGAAATTAACACAGACCCAAGACTGGACAATGTCTCCAGAATGAGAAATTTTAGAGTACTTAGCCCTAAACTGGATGGCCTTCACCAAACTCTTTCCTCAAGGCTCAGGGAGCTACATGGAAGGGGGAGCAGAGAGTCTGTAAGATCTAGATGTGGTGGATAATTCCAAGGAAATATCATATCAGGACCAATGCCCATAAACTCAGAGAGTGTGTCAACACACACAAGAATTTCACATGTTCAAACAAGACAAAGTCACATCATGAAAAAGGGAAAGTAGATACAAAGCCCCACATCTAACAAAAATATTTTCAATATTTTAACTTAATGCATGATGGGAAGGGAAAGGGAGTTTTCTACAGTGGAGTATCTCTGTGTATAACAACCATATTCCTCATTCTCAGGAACCATTGCTAATACAAATAATCTTTCTCTCTCTCTCTCTCCCTCTCTCTGTCTCTCTGTCTCTGTCTCTCTCTGTCTCTCTCTCTCTCTCTCTCTCTCTCCTCCCTCCCCCCTCTTTGTGTGTGTAAACACGTTTGCCATTTTTTGTTTTTGTTTCTTGTTTGTTTTGATGTTTTTGTGTTTTTAAGAGATGATACATAGACAGATTGTAAGTGGGTAGATAGATAGATAGATACATACATACATACATACATACATACATATATACATATATACATAGTAGATACATAGATAGATAAATTGAACATTAAGTTGGTTGGTAGGAAGGTGAGTAGTATCTGAGAGTAATTGAAGGAAGATAAAATGATCAAAATATATTTAATGATAAGCTTTAAATTAAAACAGAAAAAAATGTCTAATTTCTTCATATAATATATATTGTATAGGTCATATAATATACAATATGCAATGTGCAATGTGTGTGTACAATAAATATGTTTTTAATAAATTAACCATCATACATAAATACATGTTATGTATGCCTATATGAACATGCTTGTTATGTGTGGAAGAATATGTCAAATAATGTCAGCCTCAATTAATTCTGGGTACTAGGATAATGGATAATTTTGTTGTCTTACTTTTTCCTACATATATTTATTTTATCTAGGAATAGATTAAAAAACATGAGTGTATACAATGTCTAATTGTCTCTAGGGGAGTTTCAGTTGACTGGTGAGCAAAGGAAGATGCACTACTCAAAGTTAGGAGTAGCGAGACAGCTTAGCTTGGAAAGGCACTTGATGCACAGTCCTGACTGCCTGACTTTCATTCCCAGATCCCAGAATGGAAAGAGAATCAACTCTTAAGGATTGTATTCTTGGTTCCATGTATGTGCTATGTCATATACCCTCTTCCTCTCACAAACCTACACATCATATACACATATCACACAGTACACATCATGCACATACACATTACATAAATATATCACATATACATATCATAAATATACATATCACACACATGTACACAACATACACATGATGCACATACACATCACATACTTGTGCATCATAACATATACATCAGATAGATAAAGAAAAAGATGAGGCAAATAGTAAATATATACAGTGAACCCCTTAAAAATAAGTTTGTCATTAAATTGTTTCTAGATTTTAGGAGGATGAGCACAAGAAAATGAGGGACTTCAGTAAAGTACAAATAAGATGAGGAAAATAATGTGGGTAGGAAAATAAAGACAGGAAAAGAGTCCACGTGGAAAAGTTTTCCTTGCTGTCTGTAAAATGGCCATGCAGAGTTTTGGAAGGATATAATTCTCTATGAGGTACCTATTTGGATTGCAACACAGCAATAAACCTGAAGGAAGAATATTTATATATTGCCTAGAGTTTTGTATGTGACCATTGGCACTTCACTACCAATTGTGGGTCAGTGTATAGAAGTAGAATTAAAGCAAAAGAATCTCTATGACTATACCACCCTGATTGCACCCAATTTCGTCTGATGTCATGAAGCTAAGTAGGGTTGGGCCTGGTTAGTACTTGGATGGGAGACCACCTGGGAATACTGGGTGCTATAGGCTTTAAAAAAAAGTGAAAAAAGGTAAGTTTCATTTTAGGAAAAGTAGCAGAAAATATTCAAAGAGTTTTAGTGCTTAGAAGACACTAGCCATAAAAGAAGAAATATAATCAATGGAAAACTTTATATGGCTATGCAAAACCACTGTTATTACTGGCACATTTACCATTGGTCAAACAGGTATAAGTGTGTATTTTCTCTTTACATGTCCAGAAGTATACTAGCACATCCATATTGCAGGTGAGAAAATTAATGGAGAGGGTGTCAAATTATTTATCTCAGGTCATAAAATTAGCAAAGGTATATAGCCACACTTAAACCTATAAAGGTCATTCTAAGGTCTATACTGTTAACCACATTACTAGCAATATTATCCATATTGACAGTCAATAGCCCTCTTTTGTCAGCAACACTGTCTATATCACCACCACCATCTTCCATGGCTTTAATTTTTAATTTTACAAACTTTATTGTAAAATAGGTTTCAAATAGTAATTTATAATTTATGAAATACTACCTACATGTGGTAAGATTGTTGGAGCTTAAATCAATACTCACAGATTTCAACATTCAATCTTTGTTGTCTTCACTCTAGCTATTCCTCAAAGGGTGATTTCAGATAGCAATCAGCATCGCTTGGGACCTAGTTACTGAATAAGAATGCAAACTTTAGCAAGCTTCCCACAAGGGTGTACATTAATGTTTGAAAAGTCTGATCTCTATGCATTGCCGCAATATATTCCCAGCTAGGATCATTTCTGGGGAAAGTTAGGAAGGCATTTGTAACATCAGCATCTTCAGATCTCATCTCTTACACTGCTAACTTCATCTTTTGGTCTGCATTATCAGTTGTAAAAAGGTTTTGGCAACAAATAGCACAATATAAGGAAAAATTATCTCATGTAGTAGAAAGTTAGAACCCAAAGTTGAAGGTTAGTGATTCAATCATCATCTCCGTATATTCATGCAAAAAAGCCTACTATGATCATTGAGTTCAGGCTATTACTGAAGGTTTGATTGTAGAACATAAGACATATTTAGCAATTCCAGCTTCCATGGATCCATTGAGAAGGGAAAAGGACCACTCTTTGTTTCTTCTTTTGAGTAGAAACTCATGATTGTTAGGGATGCTCCGAAGATTAGATTAGATTTCCTCTGTTTCTTATTCAGTTGAATTTGAACATTTGTTCTTTCCTAATAACTGCTCTACAGGGAAGGGCTTCTAGATCATTGCTCATATCTAGTACCTGGATATTCTTGATTTCTGTCCTCTTGTCCAACGTGCTCTCAGCTGGCTATGCATATTTTCTTATAAAATGATATATAGGTTTGAAATGTGCAGCCATAAAGTCAGCTTAGATGATTAGCTAGTCCTATTTCAGGTCACTGGTCTCAGTTTACATGCAATGGCCCTTAAATGGACTGGCTTTGTTTTTGAGATAACCTTAGTTAGATAGAATAAACACAATTTTGAAATATCTTCCATTGCTTTAATGCAGCATGAGTTGACAAGAGTGCTGTATTGAGAAGCCAGAAATGACGTTTGTACAGAGATGAATCTATAAAGATGTTGATGGGTCACATTATCTCAGTTTCTATTCCTACATTTGTAAAATGATCACACTTAGGTCTGGTTCACCCTGAACTATAAAGAGCTTAAATGATAAAACATGAAAGAAATGTTAGAAAACAAATGCAGCTTATTTGTTTTGTAATTAATCCTATCACTAAGCTGTAAAATCTTTGCATTTTCATGGTTGTTTAACATATATATATATTAAACATGTATTATATATATTAGTTTCACATATTACACATAGCCATGTACACATCTGAGAGTGGTATAATAAATATTGTGTCATAGTAAATATATATCAAAGAGATTTTTCATCCATCAATTGCCGTATGCTAATATTTTAAAATAAATGAGAACTGTTCTGTCTCATCATGTTTTATGGTGTCCTGACACTTCTTTTTTTCTCAAATAGGGTAGTTTATTAAGTCCTTCAGATGTAAAAATCTGAGCATTACAACATTCAGTCCCTTCATGTTTTTTCCTAGGTAAGTAGTACTTTAGGCCCATTAAAGAAATATATTTTAGAAAAGGAGATGACCTTTGGAAATCCTGTCTCTTCCCACATGAATAACAATGTGTGCTTCTATGGAGGTCTGATGTTTAGAAGACTAAGAGATGTATGGCATCTGACCAGACAACATCTGTGCAATGATGATTACTTGGTGGCCATTATCTGAAGTGCTGTTGTGGCTCTGAAGCGCAGTAGAGAGACAAACACACATAATGCAGCCGGCCATCAACCCATCAAGCAGAGCATACTTAATAGAGCAATGCAGAAATTAAGTAATTTCAGAAGAGGAAAAAAGACCCTTAAACTATTTCTTCTGCTTTCAGCACTTTCTGTGTAAACGAAAACCTTTACATACAGTTTTACAGACATCCTTTTATAACTAATATCATCACAGTTTAACTATGTAGTAAGAAGCCAAATGCCAGTTTTCTCTAGCTTCTTTAGCATTTTGACTCTGAACTTATACTATGACTTATGCATTTCAGGTTGACAAGGAGCTTTTATAATTCAATGTCTAGGATTATAAATGAAGATTTAAGTTTAAATCTCATTATTGCTAGTGACATGTCTGTATCTACATGTTCCCTTATTTACAAAATGAGGAGTTAATGGTAATTTTGAGATTTTCCAGTGTAGGTCAAGCGAGGGGTAAAATGTTGCCAGAGCAACCATGAGGATCAGCCTTTAGATATTTAGCACTCACATAAGAGTTGTGTAGATGTAGAGATTAACATTTAATCCCAGAAAATAGAACTCTGAGACAGATAGTCCCTGGGATATGCTAACACTTAAATAGAAGGCACATGAATTAGGGTTCTTTAGGGTAGAAAGAATCTTGTAGAATGAATATATATATATATATATATATATACATATATATATATATGTGTGTGTGTGTATGTGTGTATATGTATATATGTGTATATATATATATATATATATATACACACACATATATATACGCTTTGTTAGAATGACTAACAGGGTGCAATCTAATTAATCCGACAATGCTTGACTGTGAATAAAACGTCCAAGAATCCAGTAGTTGCTCAGTCCATAAGGCTGTATTTCTCTGCTGCTCCTCAGTATATGCTGTAATTCCAAACAAGTAGGCTCTACTGACAATGAAGGAATAGACGTGCTAATAAAGTAAGAGTAAACATTCAAAGAGCAACAGTTTGTTTCAATGTCATTAGATAAGTTTCCAGCAGAAGGTGTGGCCCAGGTTAAGGGTGTATCTTCCTAACTCAAAGATCCAGAATAGAAGTGGGACTTCTTACTTCAAATTAAGGAAAAAAGTCACCCCACAGAGGGCTGTCCTCCATCTTGGATTGTAACTTCGAATGTAGTCAATTTGGCAATGAAGAACAGCCATTTCATTATCCAACTTCAACCTCATGCATGTGTGTATCTATGCATATGCACATCATCAAACATGCAAGCATGTATATGGACATGCATGTGTACCACACATGAATACATGGAAAGAAATGTATTCTGAAATGTAATGAGCAAATTTAATTTATGTAAAGTACTAGTCAGACTGTAAACATGATAATCATTTACTATACAGTTATATTTTACCTTTCAATAAAGATTTATTGTGTTTACTGCACTAAGGAGGTGAAGGACACTATTTTGTAAAATGATTGGCTTTCTGCAAGTATGCAGCAGGCTCTTGTTTACCCAGTGCATTCTTATTGGCTCTGCTGTCTTTTCTGTAAGGGTAGCCTTCACAGTAGCCCCTAGCCTGTAGGAGCACAGCCAAGGGCAGGTGGCACTTAGGCGCACATTAGATTCTAGGGACTAGAAGGAATGGATTAAAAATGTAGTAACCTTTTTATTCCTTGCAGTTAAGCTAGGATCCACCTGGGCACAGGTTTGTCTCCATTCATTTTCAATGCTGCTACCTATGGACAACAATTTATCACAGCTTCCTCCTCAGAAGTAATAATCATTCATCTTTCTTTCCACTATGACCAAATCACCTTGAATGAGTATATTTTTCACTCTTAATTCTGGATGCAAAATTCAATTCATAAATTCTTCTGTTTAAAGGTAGTATTTGCTTGTCCTGTCAGTTACTGTTCTCATTGCTGTGACAAAATACTTTTCAATAAAAGAAGCTGAGGAAGGAAAGACTCGCCTCACAAGTTTAGGGTATAGTCTGTCCTACCAAGTAAATCATGGTGGCAAGTGTGTGAAGCACTTGGTCACATCACATCCATTCAGGCATCAGAGAGAGAGAGATGAATGTTCATGCTAGTGTTGACCCTCAATGCACTTTCTTCTTTTTATTCAGTCTTGGATCCTCACCCCAACAGGGAAGCATCTTGTGAGAATAACTACCTCAGAGTAGGAAACCAATAAATTCCCTTTAATCTGGAGTAGTCAAAAAAAATCACCTTTCTAGAATCATAAGGATAGGAATTAAATATGAATGTTGATTTGTCATATAGGAATTTATAATTATTTCATTTTCAGTAATAACTATGCCTTTTATGTTTGGAAGGATCAGAGGGGGAGACAGTTTTCTAGTGTTGTGGAGATGAAAAATAATTGGGTCCTACTCCAAATCCAGTAATTTCCACTTAATCTCAGCCATTGCTTTACAGAATGCAATCAAAACATACGTACAAAGCTACAGAATGGCTCAGGAGTCATCAACTCAAATATATATTATGAAAGCTCTGCTCTTTTGTTCTCTCTCTCTTTTTCTCTCTTTTCTGTTTATTTTTGCTTATTTTTTATTTTTGAGACTGTAATATATTATAGCATTTCTCCTTTATCTTTTCTCCCTCCAAACACACCCATATTCCCCTTTCCATATTCTTCTTCAAATTCAAGGCTTCCTCTTTCTTTGTTATTTCATGTATCTATGTATATATATATATATATACATATATATATTCTAATATAACTAGATCCCTCTATATATTGCTACTTGTATATATGATTTTAAGCCTCAGCACTTGGCTCTGGATAACAAAATAGTGTGCTCATCTCTAAGGAAGACCACCTTTCCCACTCCCATTTTTCCTCACTTATCGGCATTTCTAAAGTAGTTTTGAAGATGTGAAAATTTTCAATCCATGTTGACCTATTCATTGATGGCATTGTTATTCAGCTAACAATTGTGTAGTCACATTGGTGAGGCTATGCAGGCATAGTTTCTGAAATTACTAAGTGATAGAATCTTATAGCAAATTCTCTGATCTTCTAGCTCATACAGTCTTTTTACTCCTTCTTATGAAATGTTTTGTGAGTCTTAGGTTTGGGAGCATTTGTAGATGTATCTAGTTGGGACTGGGATCTATAACTCTGCCTCCCTAGCACTATATAGTTGGTTATGTTTCCAGTATCAAAAATGCTATCCATTTTGCTGAGCAGGTACTAAATCCAATTAGAGAGCTGTTAGTTACCACCTAAGTATGTGTGCCACTACTGTACCTGCAGTGTTATCATACTATGTTAGTCAGTGATAGAGTTAATAGGCATCATAACTTGGTAGGACTATTGATTGTCTCCATCCTTTGGAATTTGACTGATGCCTTTGGCTACCTAGAAAGGTAGTCCTCAGGAGAAGACATGTAAGTCAGTTCTAGGTTAGCGACCTGTAGCCCTGTTTCAGAAGTGTATAGTGTCTTTAGTAGTAGTGACTTACCTCCCTCCTCTGAGGGGCAACAAGGGCAACAATAATAGGCTGTGTGTTTTGAGAATCTCTTGGAAATCCTTGGTTCTAGGAAAACTGATGTCCACATACAGAAGAATTAAATTTGACCCATATCTATCTCCTTGCACCAAACCAAACCAAAGTCCAAATGGGACAAAAACCTAAACATAAAAGTTAAAACACTGGTACTGTTCAAAGAAAACATAGGCAGTTCTCTTTACTATATAGGTATAGGAAAGAACTTTCTAAATAAAGTTCAATTTTTTTCTAAAAATTAAGAGAAATATTTCATAAGTGAGACTTTATATAACTAAAAAGTTTCTTCACGGCAAAAGAAACAAACAACCAGGTGATGAGGAAACCCACATAATGGGAAAGAATTTTTGCCAGCTATATATTGGACAGAGGGTGAATATCCAGAATAGGCAGCAGTGGTCAGTCTGAAACACACACACACACACATACACACACACACACACACACACACACACACACCACTACTACCACCAAAACAAACAAACAAACAAACAAAGAAATAAAACCCAGAAAAATAAATTAAAAAAAAAAAAAAA
>NW_022196900.1:35776495-35806292 GCF_008632895.1 Mastomys coucha | reverse complement strand
AATTAAAAAAAAAAAAACAATCAACCAACCAAACAAAAATACTCTCTCAGGACAGCCAGGACTTGATGTGAAACCTTGTCTCTAAATAAAAAAAAAAAAATGTTCTTATCACCACAAGCCTCTGAACAGTTAGGCTAAGAAAACATCAACAGGAGAGCAACGTTTGACAGTATGTTGAACTTGGTAAACTTTTATTTTATTCTATAGGATGGGAATATGTAAAACAGTGACTTTAAATTTCTTGAGTTAGTGTCTGTTATATTTTTAAAGTACATTCACTTCAAGGAAATTTCATTCTTTGGTTAGTATGCATCTACTTCATGCAGTGAATGGATTTAAAGATGCATAAAATAATTTTGTAAAAAGAATTATGATATGCCTTTATGGTATTTACTCTCTCTTTAATAAACCCTATAATTCTTATAGATAGCAAAAGCCCTCAGAATGTAAATAAATAAGTAAACAAATAAGCAATACTCCTTTTTACATGTTAACTGTCAAACCCTGCAAAGTTAAGAAAATGCCTCTGATGAGACTAAAGACAGATTAGAGCCCAAGTAGTCTGCATTATACTATAGCCAAATATATTTTCTACAAGCTAGTAAAAAGAATGAAACAAAGCAAAATAAAATCAATGAATAAAAACTTTATGGGAAATCCTTCTGAAAAATAATGTTTTTTGAACACTTTTGATATTAAAGTATCTCTTTTTCTGATTCTTTGTGTTACTCATTGAATCATTTTTAAAAAGAATGCATAAAACATGTATACAAGTAAACACAGATACATGTTTATATTTATTTCAGTTTCCATGGTAGCTGGTTGTTTGAAACTTCTCCAATCAGTAGCTCATCCACAGCATGGTCTGATTTTTGCTTATCTCCAGCAGCCCCAGCATATTTATGATATTGTCATGTGCATACTGGGTCCTTGATAAATATTTGTGATGGCTGATGGAACTGCTGCTGTTGCTAATGTGCTGTTGGAAAAGCCTCGGGTCTGTGCTAGGGAGAAGCGTTTCTCTTTAAAACTAGCCATTGGCTCTTGTTTGACATTTAATAAAGGCTTTCTATTACTAGTTGCATAATAGCAATTAAAACCCTCATCAAATCTATCTTAACTGCTTAAAGTCTTCCACTGGGGAGCATTTTCCTTGGCAAACATCTGCAATAAAAGGCTATTTAATCTTCATAACTGAAACAGTCAGTTATGTTAATTCCTCTCTTTTATTGTCAGTTTACATTGGAGTCACACACAGCTCAAATCCTCCAGCAAAAACAGAAGCAAGTTCCTCCTGTTTGAAAGCAGTTACAGTTGGCCCAAGATTCTCATTCTCAATGGGAGGAAAGTTAGACTAATGAAGATCTATGGAGCTCTCTATTAGAGATTTTTAATTTGTACTCTCCAGTTTAAGAATGAATTTGCCAAACACAACAGAGAATCATTCTGTATTAAAATGCTGACATCAGGTTGCAATAGTGAGTGAAACAGCCTCTATTTGTACCATATTTTCTTTAGACATACTTTAAAATTTGTTCAACTTTGAAAGATGAATAAAATATTCACTTTAAAGCATGTAAATAAAAACAAGTCAACAAACAACATAGTACATGTAAAAACTTAAGTCACAGCGATAGTACAGGCCAGGCTCTGGTGTCTCATGCTATGTTCCAATATCAGCTAAGTGTTCATTCTTGACTCTTCATCACACCCAGCCTGGGAGAGCATAGAACCTTCATTACATGGGACATAAATGTATATAGAACTTAGCTTGGCTCTATTCTTACTGGTTAAACTGTTGATAGTTTTGGTGATATACTGCAAATATTTCCATTTCTCATTAAAGAAACAGAATTCAGGAAGGTCAGCAAATCATCCAGTAATCAAGACCATTGCCATTTCAAGTCAGATGTATCTTACACTCAAGTCCACACGAAGAAGCATTTTTTTTCTTTTTAGTTGGAAAGATAATATAAAAAATAATTATAATGGTCTTTTTTTCTTTTTCTTTTTTTTTATTAGGTATTTTCTTTATTTACTTTTCAAATGTTCTCCCTTTTCCTGGCTTCCCCTCTCAAAGACCCCCTATTCCCTTCCCCCTCCCCCTGCTCACCAACCTACCCTCTCCCACTTCCTGGCCCTGGCATCCCCCTACACTGGGGCATAGAGCCTTCACAGGACCAGGGGCCTCTCCTCCCATTGACGACCGACTAGGCCATCCTCTGCTACATACGCAGATGGAACCATGAGTCCCACCATGTGTACACTTTGGTTGGTGGTTTAGTCCCTGGGAGCTCTGGGTATACTGGTTAGTTCATATTGTTGTTCCTCTTATGGGGCTCCAAACCCCTTCAGCTCCTTGGATACTTTCTCTAGCTCCTTCATTTGGAACCCTGTGCTCAGTTCAATGGATGGCTGTGACTATCCATTTCTATATTTGTCAGTCACTGGCAGAGCCTCTCAGGAGACAGCTATATCAGGCTCCTGTCAGCAAGCATGTGTTGGCATTCACAATAGTGTCTTTGTTTGGTGATTGTATATGGGAAGGATCCCCAGGTAGAGCAGTCTCAGTCTTATCTTTAACTTTTGGTTCTTATACTTTCCATATATTTAGTCTCTAAACAATTATATAATTAATTCTCTTGAAGTTACTGTTTGACTTTTTTATTAACTTATTTATTTATTCACTTTTCATCCTGATCATATTCCCCTCCGTTCTATCTCTTAGCCTTACACTTACAAACCCTTCCCCCATTACTCCTCCCCTTCTCCTCAGAAAAGAGGAAGCCCTCACTTCCCGTGGATACCAACCTACCCTAGCACATCAAGTCACAGCAGGATTAAGCATATCCTCTCCCACTGACATCCAACCAGGCAGTCCAGTTAGAAGGGGATCCAGTGAGAGGCAACGATGTCAGAGACAGGTCATGCTCCAATTGTTAGGGGACCCACATGAAGACCAAGTTGTACATCTGTTACAAAGGTATAAGGGAAACTGGTCCAGCCCCTGCATGCTTTTTGGTTGGTGGTTCTTTCTCTCTGAGTCCCCATGGACCCAGGTTAGTTGACTCTGTAGGTCTTCTTGTTATCCTTGATTCATCCAACTCACTTAATTTTATCCCCCACTCTTCCAAAAGATTCCCTGGTCTATCTGATGTTTGACTGTGGGTCTTTGTATCTGTTTTTGTTTGCTGCTAGATGAAACCTCTCAGAAGACAGTTGTGCTAGGTCCCTATCTGCAAGCGTAGTGGAGTATCATTAATAGTTTCAGGGATGGGTTCTCTCACAAGGAATGGGTCTCAATTTTGGCCAGTCATTGGTTGGCTCTTCCCCCAGTTTCTGCTCCATTTTTTCTCTGCACATCTTGTAGGCAGGACAAATTTTGGGTTGAAGAATTTGTGGGAAGGCTGATGTGTGGGGAGAGGGAGATCTGGAAAGGTCTGGGGAGTGAAAATGGAAATTGGTGGTGGTGGACATCTTCGGTACTAGTTGGGGCTTGGGATAGGAGAGACTCTAGAAAGCATATAGGGGTTGACTCTAGCTGAGATTCATACAAGTATGGGATATATAGACTGAAATGGCCACCTCCTGTAGCCAGGTGGGACTTTCAGTGGTGGGAGGAGGACATGAAGTCACCTACTGTTTGGATTTTTGATACAAGATTCTTATTTTAAGGGGCATGAGAATAGGATAAAATTTACTAAGTAGTATATGCTGGCCTCAAGGTCAATTCAAAGCAATCATTCTGCCTCAACCTCCTGAGAGTCGAGGTTAAAGATGTAAGTTATAACTTTGTTTGTTTCATGTAATTTCTTAATGTGCAGTTGTTGTATTTCCTAAACAGTGGTTTCAAATATTCATGTTGATTTTAAATTCTTTATTTGGTTTGTGTGTGTGTGTGTGTGTTTGTGTATGTGTGTGTGTATGTGTGTGTGTGTGTGTATGTATGTATGTATTTATGTATGTGTGTGCATGCATGTGTGTTGGTACATGTGAGGCAGAGCTGAGTATCAGGTGTCTTCATTAAGAGCACTCTACATTATCTTTTCTTAAAGATTTGCTTATTTCATTGTTTTATGTGTATGAGCATTTTGCCTATGTGTAAGTATGCATACCATGTGCCGAGTAACCATGCTGGGAAGTCCAGGATTACTTGTAACTCTAGATAGTCGCATAATTGCCTAAAAGTTTGGAGCAGATATGGAAATATAATTTTGTTTGATCCTCTCTTTAAGCCTCTGTTTCCATTATCATAAAAATTCTTGCTCATTTCCAGCCTTTGAAATATGCTAGGCCATAGCTATCTTCTCTGCTTTCCTCTTGTTTCTTCTTGGATTAAGTTAGTCATCACTTACACATCTTCTTCCCTCATAGCTACAAATTATGTTGCCAAGTCTTCTTTTCCTTTTGTGAGCCATAACACCATAACTGGGATTTCTGCTTTTGTTTTTCAGCTTAGCTATCTACAGCTTATCTGATAAAGTTTGAAAGATGTACTAGTCTATAAATATTATGATAAGCCTGAAAAGTTACTTTATAACTATGTATATTTAGCAAAATAAGAAGAGCCACATGTTGTTGATCCCAATATTGAAGCCAGACATGGATTTAAATTTGTGAGACAGGTCTTATATCCATTCAGAGGTGGTTGATTAGACTCCTGATATTTTTTTACTGTTGTCAATGTCGTGATAAGGTACCCATTGTTATAGCTCACGGAATTTGGAAATGAGTAAGATTGGTACTTCCTGCTTTCCTCTATAACATCTTTTAGCACAATGAAAGCCGGCCAGTAAGGATGAAGTCTCCAGAAGACTATCAGCTTGATTTCTCCATACCCATAAGTATACAGTCTTAAGTAATAAGGTTGTACTGTCAAGTTGGAAAGGTAATCAAGAGCATTTGGCAATAGCATATAATGTTTTGGTCTATTGGATTTCACTGATCAAAAACTCCAAAAGAGGCAGCCATTCTTGGCTGAGGACTCTAGTTATTGTTCTGTGGTATGTGATAGGAACATTGTTGGCCACTAAACTCTTTAGACACACACATGTGTATACATTTTAGAAACTTTCTTCAGAAGTGTGTTTCCACATAACTTTTTCAAAATATTTTCAATGTTAGTTATCCATCCTTATTTAACCTCATCTACTCTTTCCTCCCATCTCTTCCTCACTAAACTATTTCTGTAATCCAATTCTCCACTGACCTTTTGTTCCATTCCATTCTATCTCCCCTCTCTTAAAAATTTCTTTCTTAAAATTTCTTTTTAAATTCCTATTTCTTTCTTTTAAAAATGATTTTCTCAGAGAATTTCACACATTCACAAGGCGAAACCTAATGAAATTCATTCCTTCAAGTACCTCCTTCAACAACTTCTGGATCTCCCAGTAATGCCCTCACTCAATTTTATAACTTCATATTCTTTCATTTTTTTAAGTGTCACATTAGGTTCAAGTAGTACTTCAAAATGTATGTGTGGGTATAGGGTCATCCACAGGAGAGTAGGCAACCTGTCTTTGGCCACACCTCCAAAGAATGACTTATCTTATCAACTGTCCACAGTTCTTTAGTTAGACATGGCACCTAATAAATTTCTCACCCATCCAAGAAAAAAATTGCAGTGGTTTGATATTCTGTGTGCTTTAATATGGATAATAACAATGTCTATGAGTTCATGAGGAAAATAGCTACATTATTTCTAGAAGACAGCATTTAATAGCTATTTTCCACATCTTAAAGCATTTTTATTCTTTCTATCTTCTTTTCTGTAATATCTCACTTAAAGTTGTATACTCATAGCCACTTTTTGTCAGGAATATGATGAGTTACAAGTTTCTACACTCACTGATATCCACTTTAAAAGATACTGCTCTTACCTAGATTAAAATCAGTTTAGGTCTATGGATATAAACATTCATATTTAGAAGGTACTCTTGTAGCATAATTATTGAGCAAAACAGCAGTATTAACCCTAATGTCTGGAAAATCCCCAGTCAGGGTTTCTTTTACCAGCTTTATAGTATCAGTCAAGAATTTTCCTCTGTGCTAAGGACTCAACTTCAATCACGTAACAATTTGTTGCTCAACAATTGTGCCACTATTGTCTCTAGTGTCTGAGACCTCCCTATCCAGTTTGACCAAGTTTAAAGTACCAATGAGGAATATTCTTCTGTAAAGAGGATTGAATTCCTATCACAAAGTAGTTGGTTATCTCAAACTAGCAATGCCACTATTGTATCAATGGGCTCTTCTCTTCCATGTCAGATTGATATTGGAGCATATAATACATACCACTGGGTAATACTATTGATGTACTTTCTCCCCTAGCAACCTAAATTCCACTTTCTTGCACTACAAAACCCAGCTGTCAGGAAGTTTCATGATTAGTTTGAGAGAGTATGTGACATCTTCAGCAATAGTGTCTCAGCATCTAGTACTGTTCTACAGACATCATGCATGAGCCTCTTTTACCAATAAGTACTATGGAGGTATCACATGCCTTATATGGAACCTTTATTTAGTTAGCATATGTTCTAGGAATAACAATGTTTACATGGTGCTATGCAGGTACAATTAATTTAGCTCCTGTTTCTTAAAATTATGTTTTGAAATCACTACCAACTAGTGGGTATCCATAAGATTTTTAACATATTCTTAGTTTTTGTTAACATCTCCACACTTTCTTCTCCCCCATAATACCATGCTCTCCATCTCCACATAAATCATCTCCCTTCTTTTATACCACCTGTGTTCTGCTATCTTCCACAGTTACATTTGTTAATTGGATTCTCAGATAGAAGGCTTTCATTTGGCTTTTTCATACTCCCTTCCATTAGTTTAACTCTCTCTTTTCACTACTGATTCCCTCAATTGTCATTGAGGTGCCATTCTTTAGTTAAACCTTCCCCCTCAGAGAATTTCATCTTCCTACTTTTGTTTTATCTACCTACCTATCTTTCTATTTATCTATCTATCTATCTATCTATCTATCTATCTATCTATCTATTCATCCAACCACCTTAAGGAACACACCTCACAAAAGACTTATAGTTTCCTGTCTCTCACATGTACTACAAGTTAAACACACCGAATGAAAGATTTTAAGCAAGAATGTACATTTGAGAGATAGGCTACACTTGTCATTATAGGCCTGATTTATCTTAATCAGTGTATTTTTTCAGTTCCACTATTTCTTGCAAATATTGTAGTGTCATTTTTCTCTACAGTTGTGTAATATTCAATTATATATATGTGCTACATGTTCTTGAAACATCTCCAATAAAATCAGGAACAAGGCAAGAATGCTGTTCCTCCATCTTTATTCAATATACAGCTTGAAGTCTTAACTAGAGCAATAATATAAAAGAATGGAATAAAAAGATACGAATATAATATGAAAAATTCAAAAAATTTCTTTTCACAAATCATATGATTATATACATAAGAGACTCTAGAGTTTCCACCAAATTTTTTTATTTCTGATAAACAAAGGGTTGCAGAGTACAATATTAACTCACAAATATCAATAATGTCTCAATATAGCAGTACCAAAAATTAAATGCTCAAAAAAATCAGGGCAATATCACATACACAAAAACACAAACACACACACACACACACACACACACACACACACACACCCCACATACACACACACAAAGGGTGGGGCAATGCATGCATGCAAATATATTTAGGAGTAAACTTAACCAAGAAAATAAACAATGTCTGCAATGAAAACTTTAAGACATGAAAGTAAGAAAGTTACAGAGACACTAGCAGATGGAAAGACTTTCTATACCTCTGTATTAAAAGGACTAATTTTTTAAAACTGACTACTCTGCTACAAGAAGTCTAGAGATTCAGTGCAGTCCCAGTCAAAATTCCAGTACCATTTTTCACAGTCCAAACATTTGTATGGAAGTACAGAAGACCAAGGTGAGCAAAAGCAATCCAAAACAAAAAGAATGGTATTAAAGATATTACTGTACCTTATTTTTAGTATACTTTACACAACAATAGTAATAAGTATAGTATAGGACTGGGACAAACAGACTTATAGACCAATGGAATAGAAATTTAGGACCCAGATAATAACACTTCCCAATTATAGTTACCATATCTTTGGCAAAGAGTCTAGAAACATATATTGGAGGTAAAAAATATCTTCAATAAATGTGCTAAGAATCTTGGAATTCTACATGCATCAAAATGAATCAAGGTCTTTATGGCTCACTATATATAGCACTCATCTCCAAATGATCAAGGACTTCAACAACAACAAAAAAAATACAATACTCAAAATCTACTAGAGGAATAATTAGGAACTACCTGTCCTTATATCTAATTATAAGTACAAGTTACAATATTCTTAATAGGTCTCCAATAGCAAAGGAAAGAAAAAAAAACCAACAAGGTAATCTCATGAAACTGAAAACTTTCTGTAAAACTGAGGAAATAATCAAACAAGTAAAAAAATACCAGTATAATTAGGAGAAAAATCTTTGTCAGATGAATAAATGTGTAACATATACAAAGAACCCCAAATAATAAACAATTTAAAATAGGCAGTGAACTGAAGACAAGATTCTTTTTTTTTTTTTTAACTAGGTGTTTTCTTTATTTACAATATCTTCTTTCCCAGGTTCCTCTCCAAAAAGAAAAAGAAAAAATAAAATAAAATAAAATAAAACCCCAAAATTAAAACAATCCCCTGTTCCCTCCCCCCTCCCCCTGCTCACCATCCCACCCCCTCGTGCTTACTGGCCCTGGCATTCCCCTAGACTGGGACATAGAACCTTCACAGGGCCAAGGGCCTCTCCTCCCTTTGATGACCGACTTGGCCATCCTCTGCTAAACGTAAGCTGCTGGAGCCTTGAGTCCCCCCATGTGTACTCTTTGCTTGGAGTTTTAGTCCCTGGGAGCTCTGAGGATACTAGTTAGTTCATATTGTTGTTCGTGAAGACAAGATTCTTAAGTGAAGAAATACAAATCATTAGCAAACATCTTTAACAGTTCTGAAATCTTTAGCTATCAGGGAAAACTACTTTAATGTTCCACCCTGGACAGAATGGCCTTCAGGAATACAAATGTAAGTGCTGGTACGGCTGTGGTGAAAAGAGAAAACTTATACTTCTTGTATGGATACAACAAGTGCACTCACTTTTTAAATAAGTTTGTAGGTTTCTCAAAAAACTATACATTGAGCTGCCACTTGACCTAGATGTACCACTCCGGAGCAATTATACTCAAAGGACTATATTTGTCGTACTCATGAGATACTTGCACTTGCACATCCATGTTCATTGCCATCTGCTCACTCCATCTCAATTTAGAAGATCACTGTCTTAGAGTTTTACTGCTATGAACAGACAACCTGGCCAAGGCAAGTCTTATAAGAACAATATTTAATTGGGGCTGGCTTAGAGGTTCAGAGGTTCAGTCCATTAACATCAAGGCAGAAGTATGTCAGTGTCCAGGCAGGCATGATGCTGAAGGAGCTGAGCTTTCTACATCTTTATCTGTTGGTTGCTAGAAATCTAGCTTACAGGCAGCTAGGATGAGGGGTATAAAACTCCACTCCCACAGAGGGTCACCTACTCCAACAAGGCTATACCTCCAAAATAGTGCCACTCCTAGGCTAGGTATACTCAAACCACCACATGCTACCTTTGATACACTAGAAGTATAAGTTAGCGTAACTTCTTTTTTCTCTACTTATAAAATCCAAATAAATGAGGAGAAAAATGATGATAATCAGTGTAAAGACAATAATTAGAAAATAAACAACTGGAGAAAATGAGAAGATAGAGTACCTGATAAAAGTGACATTTCACATCAGTAAAGAAGCTCTGCAGTGTTTATGAATTACCTGATAATATATTTTAATTAAAAAATTCTCACAACAAAATTAAAAATGATAGCTATTCACCAGAAAATTCATAGTAGGAGGTACAGCAATGACTAAAATAAACATCTGGAATTTAAATGACCTACCAATCAGAAAACTAAAGTTCAAATAATAGTTAGGTTTTTCTGTCAGGGAATAAACACTTAAAATTGATAGTAGCCTATTTTTCAGACTAAGAGTATTCAACTTTCTGCTATTT
The DNA here is from genome assembly GCF_008632895.1 of Mastomys coucha. Taxonomy (NCBI): domain Eukaryota; kingdom Metazoa; phylum Chordata; class Mammalia; order Rodentia; family Muridae; genus Mastomys; species Mastomys coucha. The sequence goes on along the minus strand of NW_022196900.1, from coordinate 35,796,183 downwards.
TGTTATGTAGCACTGAGTTTTAAAAAGCTTTTGGTGCTTTGGGTGTGATAAATGTATCACATTTCCCCCAAAATTATTACATGAATGAAATGAGATGTGTGAAATATAATTGCTCAAATGTTTTAAGAATTGAGAAAATATTATCACATGGAAATTATGTTCTAAAATGGTAAGCAATCATTTGCTGAAAGAATGTTATGTGCCATAATTGCTAATAAAAAGAAATTATTTAATTTGTATACATATCAATCATTTATAAGAATAATGAACATACTCTTATGGAAAATCTCCAAGAAATCCTGGTTCTCTATAAAAAAACAAATTACAAAGAAACAAAATTGTATGATTTATGTTAACTTTAATTAAGTAAAATATTTTATATAATGGAAGTTACCCTTAAATAAGATGACCTATGAATAATTAGTCACTTTGTGTTATATCAATGGAAATGAGTCTTCCAGGGCTTTGGGGAATTACAATATCTTCATTTCTTAAATTCACAAGAAACTGTTATGTGGATTTTCTCTTAAAAATGCTAATACACACAGTTTTTCATTACCTAACTTTGAGTGTGAAATCTGAACTCTAGCTTACTTCCAGTTCCATGACAGAACGGAAGGAATATTTTCCTCCCCTGGATTTGACTTCTCAAGTCCTTCAACCTGATTGTTCTCTTTTTGTCAGGCATTATTCACACTCATATCTTGAGTTTTCCTACTTCACTTTTATCTGGGAGCCAGGTAGAACAAGATTTAATTTTTTCATCCATGTAATTCATATGTTGTTTCTCCAAGAATTCCATATCAATCAATTGATGGCTTTTCTTTTATGATGGATGTGATTGACATCTGAGAAGGCTGCTATTGGCCTTGTTCCTTGGCCTCATCTTTGAAGAACTAAGTCTTCCTTATTTTGTATGACTTAGTTTTAAATTAAAGGATATATCTGTTAATATTTTCTCTTTATTTTACATTTTCTTTTTCTTTTTTTTTTGAATTGGAATATGAAATCCAAATGATTTGATACACCCTATCCCCTATTATTGTGGCAATACATGGGAAGAGGGAAGAGCCAAACACCAAATGAGAGAGAGGCTTGTGATAGAGGTTTCCCCTGTAAACCAAGAGAATAAATAAAATAGACACTTATGCTTGAAGTAAAGTGCTGAATATTTTCTACCAGAAACCTTTCATAATACATCAATACCATTTTATCACTCTCTCACAGCAAATAGTAAATTTTGTTCATTTTACCTGTTTCCAAGCATTTGACACTCTTAAAAGGTGACTAGAAATAGCAGTTTGGGTGATTTCCCTTAATGAAATCAGAGTATTGTTTATGATGACATTCATTGTATGAAATTAAGACCTTTGGAGGGAAGAAGGGAGGGAATGTCACATAACAATGTGATTGCTATTAGTTTTTTATGTTGATGAAGGTTAAATCAAACTTCATTGCAATAAAACATTTGGAAAAAATACACACACACACACACACACACACACACACACTCACACACACACACACACACACATATATATATATATATATATATATATACTATGGATTGAATAAAATATTGATTATCCTGTAAGTACATGGAGGCGAATAATAATACTGAACTTACAGTGATGGACATTTGTTATGTCAATCTCTTTCAGCAGCAGTGAAACTTGGTGATCAATGCCATTTAAAAAGAACAGATATTCATTATTAAATATGACAAATCTGAGTGTGGTAATTACGTAGAAATAAATTAAGTTATACTTAATTCCAAGGGGAAAACCTGCCAGGATTCATTGCTGCAATCATTTAATTAATGTTTTAGTGTAAATCAGAAGTAATAGAAAGATCAAGAACTAGCACATTCTACATAAAATTCCAAGAAGGGAATAGGATATTCTAGGGTAAAAAACATTGCTTTTGTGCTGAGCTCATTACTTACATTAATTGCTTAATTCTGGCCATGTGAGGTTTGAGTGAAATTCATATATTTCTGCTCTAACACAAAGCCTGGTTGTTTTTTTTTTTTTTTTTGGTTTTTTCGAGGCAGGGTTTCTCTGTATAGCCCTGGCTGTCCTGGAACTCACTCTGGAGACCAGGCTGGCCTCGAACTCAGAAATCCGCCTGCCTCTGCCTCCCAAGTGCTGGGATTAAAGGCGTGCGCCACCACCGCCCGGCAAGCCTGGTTGTTTGAATGGTTGTCACAGGCAATTAAATACTTGGATTCCAGTACTGGGGGTCGTTTGGGGGTTGGAGAGCTTAGGAGGCATGACCCTGTGGGTTCTAAGTCTTCACACTATTTCCAATTGCTCTCTCTGCTTGCTTCTTTTAGTTCAAGATTTGGATCATCAGGCTCCTGCCACAAACCCTGTGTCTGCTGCTTGCTTACATGAATCCACACTATGACATACTCTTATCCCCCTGGAAACATAAGATCAAATAAACCCTTTTTCTATAAGTTACTTTGTTCACGGCATTTTATAATACCAATTGATGACTAATACATCTAGTTAAAGACTGAAACACTGAACTTTTGGTCTGGTTAAATTTTGAAGTCTCATTTAGTTGCAGATATGGTCTTTTTTCTGAGGGACAATGGTATATAGTCTGAGTAAAACCTCAGAAATGTGAGATCCTCTATCACCAGCTACTAATAATTCATCGTTGCATTGCACTAGAAAGACTGAGAATTGTACTTCCCAAACTTCTCCTGTCAGTCTTTTTCCAGTATGTTAGTCATTAGGTTGCACTTACATAAAAATAGTATTACAAAAATGAGGCTATGTTCACTTGTAGATGTGTGGCATTATAGTAGGTTCCCAGCTGTGGGAGATATTCCTCATTTTGATTTCTTTTATCTTTAAATTTTTTTGAGGTTAGAATATAATAACTTAATTTTCTCACTCCTTTTCCTCTCTCCAATTTTGACATATGCCCCTCCTTAGTCTTTTTCAATTTTTATTAATTGTTACATATAAATAAATACATATGTATATATATTTGCATATATATTCTAAACACCAAACTACAAATTCCTCAGTCCGTATAATCTTACTTATATATAATCTTTCCAGAGATAATCATTTAATATTGGATAACCAACTGGTATGCTCTTCCCTGGGAAGATCAGTTCTTTAGTCTTATGATTCCTTTGTTGTTTTTAGTTCTTTGCATAAGCTTGCAGTTGCCTGAGTTTCTCATCCACATTAGTATTGCTTTTTCTTTGAGACTTTTACATAATATTGTGGTAGTTTGAATAAATATGACTTCATGGGCCCATAGAGAATAGCACTATTAAGAGGGAAGTGTGTCACTGTAGGTGAGATTTCATATCTCAGATGCTTAAACCACTCCGAGTTTAGCATCCTCTTCCAGCTGCCTGGTGATCCAGATGTAAAATTCTCAACTCCTTTTCCAGTACCATGTCTGTATGCGTACTGTCATGCTTCCAGTTATGATGGTACCAGGACCTGGGGTATTGCTGTGATAGATATGAGCAATCTTTTCTTTGGAGGAATGTGGGCTTTGGAACTTTGGATTTAAAGAGTGGATGGATAGGGATTAATGGACCATAGGAACATGGAAAACAGTGGTATTAAGGTTGATTTAAACTGGGGAGGGGGTGTGGATCAAGGAGTTTCAGAGGTAAAGAATATTAATATGTGCCCTAGAGATTGATCTTGTGATATTTTGGTGGTATCTTGTAATATGTGCAAATACAGCTGCTTTTTGCCCTTGTCTGAATAGTATTCCTGAGTCTTAATTGAATAGTTTTGCGTTAATTGTGCTGGAAGAGAAGATTTCAAAACATCTTAGTATCAAATTTGTCATGTGGTTATTAGTGTTCACTCTTACAAAGACCTACAATGAAAAGGAGCAATTTGAGCAAAAGAAAATATAAAATGTACAGTTCAAGGAGAAAGGGGGCACCAGAAAACATGATGGAATTAAGTCATGCATTCAAGGAGATAAACAAATGAAATAAAACCTGATGCTAAGTGGAATACAAGGTGTGTTGACCTCAGGGCAAAATCCTACCCAGCTAAGCTTCCAATTTATGAAAAGAATTTAAAGAACAGCTTAGAGCAAGGTGTGATGGTACATGAATTAAATCCCAGCATTGGTAGGCAGAGGCTGTTAGATTTTTTTAGTTCCAGGCCTGCCTGGTCTAAAGTGCTAGTTCCAGGACAGTCAAAGTTAGTTATTGAAGGAAACCATTGAAAACAGAAAACTGGTGAAGAAGTAGTTGAATAATGGGCCATATTCTAGCCCCAGCAAGAGATAGAACTTAGCAGCTTTGGTCATATGATTGTGGCTTTAGAGTAAATGGCAGAAAAAAGGTCTTGTGGAATCTCTCTCTGCTACTAAGGAAAGCTGCTGAGAAAAGACATGTGTCAGGGGTGCTGCATGGAGGCTTAGAGAGGCCATTGTGTCAAGCTGTTAAGATGAAGCCTAGATTGCCTTAGAGATTCCAAAGTATTAGAGATGCCAGAACTGTGGGAAAACTACCAGTTATAATATTCTCTGAGAAAAGAGCCTTACCTAATGCATTGTCAAGTATAATTGCAAAAATGACTGATGATTATAAAACTATAATCTTAAGTATGTTCAAGAAAATAAAAGAAAGTGAACAAGTAATAAATACATGCACACACATACACACACATGAACACATATAAACACACATGTACACACACACAATGAATTGATGAAAATGATGAAAACAAGTGAATCTCTTATGTGAAATTTAATAAAGAGAATCTCTGTGGAGAAAAAACTAAAATGGAATAAAATTCAAAGTGAAAAACCCAGAGTTGAACAAAGAGTTCAGAGGAAAGTGTCACAAACAAATTTAGTCAAGTATAATATCAGACTTGGAAGATAAGGAAGAGTAAATGGATCACTCAGTCAAATAAAATGTTAAATCTAAAAGAAAAAAATAAAGAATTGAACATTCAGGAACTCTGGACCATCGTTCAAGACAAAAATCAGTGAATATGTATACAAGAGGGAGAAGAAACTAGGTCAAGGCACAGAAAATATTTTCAGTAAAATCATAGAAGAAACTCCCAAACTCTAAGGAAAGAGATTCATATTAAAGTGAAGGTAGCAACCTGAACACCAAAGAGACATGAACAAAGGAAAAAAAGTCCCCAAATCAAAGAATAATCAAAAGACTAGATGTGCAGAAGAAAAGGAGGCTATTTATGGCACAAAGAAAGACTAAGACAGGCCTGTCAGAATAAATGAATTTCATTTTTTAAAAATCAAAACTAATTTTATTTGTGGAGAAAACAGCTAGCAGAACAACCTTGATCAGTAGTTCTCAACCTGTGGGTTGTGGACCCTTTGGGGGGTCAAACCACCCTTTCAGAGGGGTCACATATCTATTATCCTGGATATCAGATATTACATCATAAATGTATCAGAATTACAGTTATGAAGTAGCAATGAAATAATTCTGTGATTGTGGGTCACCACAAGAGGAGAAACTATATTAAAGGGTTATTAGAGTTTAGGAAGTTTGAGAACCATTGTCTTAGAGAATTTCTTTGGTTCATTAATTAAAACTGATCAAAAAGCCAACAGAGAGATTGAAGAACTAAAAGAGACAAAAAAGTACTTTTCCTTATTCCCTGGTTTACAAATATTGTCATTAAGCAAAAATGATGGCAGTCATTAATTACATTAGGAAAAATGTGTTTGTGGCAGTGGTGGTGTCTCATGCAGTTCAGAAGGGTCTCAACCACGTAGATAAGTGTCACCTTGAATTTATGATATTCCACCTCTGGAGTGCTAGGATGACATTTGTGTACCACCACATCTAATTCATGTGTTTTGAGCTGTTAAACCCAGGGTTTGATATATGCTGGGGAAGCACCTCCAAGGAACAGCATTTTCATAAGATTCCTGTATGAGAACCAGAGAAGAGTCAAGAATTCAAGGAATGTGATGATGACTGGAGGAGTTAGGAAGGTTGGTTCATAAAAACACAAATACTGATGCCACAGAACAAGAACTACGGTATTACAATTAATCAAATTTGAGGGACTCCACAGACCTGTATACTGGGTTCCACCTTCCTCAGAGGTAGCAGGAAAGGATTGGAGGTCTGTGAGGATTATACCACCATGGTATGAATAACACACCTTTCTACCTTTATCTAACAAGGATTGGACAAAGTCAAATACTTGTCTCAGCAAACTGTAATCAATATAATCTTCAAGAAGACTCTAAGGCAACAACGTGATGAATAATGAGTCCTTCCTTGCCTTGGTCTTTTGCTTATTTGGGAGATAAAGTCCATGGCAATGGAAGACTGAAAAAACAGAACCTCTAAGTTCTAGTTGCCTGGATTTAAACCCTCCTGTTTTATTGGTCCACTCTAGTTATTCAGATACCTCAAATCATTAGTGGTGAGGTTTTGTCTTGTTTCTTCCCTGGGTTCTCTAGTACCTTGTCTGACAGTTATGCTAACTTAAACAGTTTTTAGGTAGGTGACACAAATCTGCTGGTCCTCTAGAGAATATGATTCAGAGAGTGAATCTTTGGAAGGGACTGCTGGGAGCATTGTCTCCAGGCAGTGAAAGAGGCTTTCCCCATCAGTATGTGGAAAGAAGTGAAGAACTGCATAATTCAAGAGCTATGTGAACTATGACATTATCATAATCTCACCATCAAGCATAAATATAGCTAAGGGGGCCACCTAGGAAGAAGATGGCAAATTGTTCACATCCTTGTAACATCAAGGATTGGGAATGCTGTACTCCATACTCTCTCCATTGATTTCTATGTGAACTATAGGCATCAGTAATCCATGATATTTGCTTCTGCTTGGGAACCATGAAATCAATAGGCAGCAAAGGTGTGGAATGATCTGTTGAGCATTTCTTATATTCCCAGTTGTGATGTTAGACCAGAGTTGCCCAGTGTAATTTCTTTGATAAACTAAAAGATATTTATTTATTTATATTTTTAGATCTCAGAAACTTTTTGCTTTTGCAGGTTATATATAAAATATGTGTCTAGGTGCACAATTTAAGACTATTTTATCTTGTGTCACTGGTGTCTAGGGGATTGATACAAAAATAAATCCATGTTAGAATTCAAATCCATAGGCTGAACACTTATTACAGTCTTAATTTCTGCTCTTTAAGACACATTCAGCTGCCAGGGCTCAGGCCATGTGTGTCATGCACCACAAAGAAGCTGAAAATGGTTCCCATAAGCAATTCTAGGTTGGTATTAGAATAGCAGACTTGCAAATCTCCTAGGCTCTATAGATAAATTATGGTAACTGGTATAAACTAAATTATTAAGATGTCTAGAACATATTTAAAGTGTAAATATGGACTTGAATCATGGTACAGGTAATCTGGAAGAGAACAGGATTGCAACAAGGCACTTTGAGCATTTTTCATTCCTGGAAAGGCTCTTATTCTTCATCTATTCTGCATGTGTTTCAATGTCTAATTTTTTGGTGGTCTGATCTCTATGATCTACTGTAAATATATCTGTACACGTTACAGATTATATGTCTGTACAAAATAGCATTGTATCCAGAGTGAACTTAGCAACTTGTGTAGAAATTGTATTCTTCATTTCTTGTATATTTCTGACAATTTCTGGTACCATATGATAGGATAAATAACTGCTATTGGGTAGTCTGGCTTGATTATTAATGTTTTTATGTGTTTAGAGAAGTTTTAGACTAGAAATAATTTCTGATTTGGAATAAAGGTAGAAGGACTGAGTCACCAATCCACAACAAATGTGGTAATGTAGGCAACCTTGCTCAAGGACTCTGAAAGTCTATTGTCACCTGTTCTGAGTGAGTGTCAGAAGATGGTAGAAGGTCACAGCTAAGTAAATACTGAAGTAAAACTTAAGCCAAGCCTAATGCAACATGGAATGGTTCCCTGAATTTCTATAAAGTGTTTATTCAACCAATAGATGTCAGATACAAGAGCATGGATGGAAGTCTCATACTTAATGATCTCTCTATAATCCCTAACATTTCTTTGTGATAAATTAAATTTCTATGTTCTGGATCATTTCCAGAAAGCCTCCTTGTATTTATCCCCTACATGATGAACTTGCTGGGGCTTGTTCAAGATGCTCAGCCCCAGCCAGGGCCAAGTGATGACATGATATGGTTCTTCCCTGCTGCTTCTCCTGGCTTCCTGGCTCTAAGAGGCACTGGCATAACAGTGTGGTTAAAGCTATAACTGTTATCTTTTCATTCACTATAGCTGATTGCTCAGAGGTTCTGTCCAAACAATACACATCCACCCCTAGCAGTTAGTCTTGGGGGATAGTTACCTACCTCTGGGATATCTTGAATTGTCTATACCTGCATTATTGTAAAATGCATGCCTGATTCTCTCTGGGCTTTCAAGCCTCCTAGAAACTCAATAACACACAATAGGGATTTCTATCAATTTTGTCTCTGGCTCAATGCAAATCTTTCTATATTTGTCTTCAAGTAATGAAGACAGACCTCTTTCTCTGCTTTGCCCTCTTCTAGTCTCCTCTGGGTAACTCTCTTATTCTACAGACACTCTTTGTACGCTCATTTAGTCAGTTCAAATCTCTAAAAGCCTCTTGTACTTAATAAATTCCACATACCACAATGGGAATTAACAGATCCACTAAAGCTCCAAACCATTGTGAAGTCCCTGCTGAGTCAAAAGCTTTGTAACCATCCTGTGAACATAGTTCTATTAAGTTCCATAAGGTAGGGTTCAAATATAGCCTCTCTTACTCCTAGTTCCAATAACAACCCTGACCTTTTTTCTATTTTTTCATTCCTAGATATTTATGGGTTCTTCCATTTAATAATCTTCCATTTGAGGGAGCATGGGAGGGGCAACAGTTTCAATGGAGTTATTCTACGTAGAGGATAATGTTCTTCTCTGTACCCATAGGTTATCAAATACATCCCTATAACAAAAGTTCACCACCATAACTTGATAGTAATATTGTACTGCTGGTGAAAACACATACTTTGGTTCCAGCACATGAGCAAAAATCTTAATAGGAAAGTTCCTCCATGCTGGCTAGTTTTTATAGTACAAGAGGTACAAACTGCTGGGTGGAAGAATCAACAGTCTTTCTCAGTTATGAACCCAATGTTTTACAATAGAAGCCAGTTTAGTAAGACACTGGTGCAACAGTGACATAAATGATATAGGTTATGGGTTGGCCAACCACTTGGACCTACGGCCTTATGTCTGGTACTGTAAATCTGTCAAAACTCATATCTAGGAAGAACATAAGTTCTAGGGGAGAAGCTACTACTTTTAAATTGCTAGGTGAACATTTTAAATTTTTTATTCTAAAAATATTTTTATACCTACTACCTAGTGAAGCTCTTGACCCTCATCACAGAAGCTACTTTTATAGTGGAGAGTAGTTAATACAGAGTCCCACAGCTGGTCAAAATATAGAGAATGTTGAACTGTTGAGGACTCACTCATAAATAGGACATCTATATCCAACTCCCTTCCTCCAGGTTTCAGAGAACATCAAAGAACCAGGACCAAAAATAAGCTAAGAGCCAAAGACATGAAAGACATGCTATGAAACAATGTCTTCTGGGACATGGCATAATAGATATATTTATGAACTAAGTATATTTAAGCTTGAGTAAGACTGTACAAGATCAAGCCAACCAATATTCCAGCATGCATGGGGTTGGTCACAAGTTTCACAACTGAGGAGCTCTTGAAAGTTGATGTCTGATAAGGGCAGAAGTCAGGTTTCTTTAGGGGTGTTTTCCCTGGTAGGTTGGCCATGCTCTACTGGATAGCCTTGCACCCACATATGCACAGAAAATACTAACTGGGCATAGAGGTTTATTAGAAAAAGCAGAGTGTAAAATTATGAGCAGAATGTTGATGTGATCTGAGAGAGGATGGAATATATGTGGAGGTAGATATGATAATAATACATTGTATACAAAATATTAAAATTTCAAATAATACATAAAACATTATTCTATGAAAAGTGACAATGGTCATGAAATATTTAGGAGCCATGAAGAGAACACAGGGAATGAATGATATCACTAAAAATGCTAGTTTGAAGAAAGTCAGTTTAATAAAATTTTATGTTAAATATTGTATCTTTAAAGACTTGTGTCGTATAACAGGCAAATAATTACATAAAACATAATAGAGTTAATGACAATGACAACCACTACACAGAAATCCTTTAAATATTAATTTATTACTGAATCTGACCTCACTCATACTAGAAAGTCTGGTTAAATTCAATGCATTTCAACTAAATGAAAGAAAAGAAACTACAAAAGGAATGAAAGCAGCAGTGGTTCTGCTTGAGTCTGAAAAGGAGTTCAGCAGTTGAGGGTGGCAGATGAGCGAGATCAGTGCAGGGGAAAAATGATCAAAAATATTGTATACAAGTATAAAATTGTCCAAGGATATAAAATATCAACAGAGAAATAGGCATGGAAAGATGAAGTGAAAAGGAATGTGTTCTGGATGGATCTTTTCTCTCACAGCCTTCCGGGGGAACCAACACTTTTCACACAACCATCTCGAACTTCTGGCTTCCAACTTTGTGAGAAAAACATTCTGTTATCTGTTGGTTTATAAAGTGATCATTTAAAGAATTTAACATAAATGCTGAAATGAATCTTATATATTTTAGTACACATATTTGAACTATTCAAAGCTTGGAAAAATCATTAGAAAAATGTTTTGATTAAAGTAATATGTCTTAGTAATTTCTTTTTTAAAAAAAAGATTTATTTTATTTATAGCTGTACAGATGGCCATGAGCTATCATGAGTGTGGCTGCTGAGAATTGAACTCAGCACCTCTGTTGGCCCCGCTCCATCCGGCCCCACTCCCTCAGGCCATGATTGCTCTGGTGTAATTCACTGTAGCTCTCTTCAGACACACCAGAAGAGGGCGTCAGATCTCAATATGGGTGGTTGTGAGCCACCATGTGGTTGTTGGGATCCGAACTCAGGACCTTCAGAAGAGTAGTCAGTGCTCTTACACGCTAAGCCATCTCACCAGCCCACATCTTGGTAATTTCATAGTATAACTTCTCATTGGTCTCATAACATCATTTACAATAAGCCTTGAAGAAAAAATATTAAGGGTTGGGTAGACAACCATTTCTTGATTGAAATTTTCATGTAGAGTCAATCAGTCTGACCCAAGCAAGGTAGGGGAGATAGACACAAAGTGAAGGCAGATGTTCGAGGCCTTACCATGCTTCCAGTCACCATTTGGGCCCAAGTGATGAGTATGTGCATGAAGTAAAAAAAGATTCTGTCTGTCTGCCTCAAGAAAATCCTCCAGAAAGGGTGGGAATCTGGGCCATGGTAGTGTGAAAAACCAGCATTGTGTGATCTTTATATTTCTATTTCTCTTTGAAAAGTTATTGAATTTTCTCTAAGTTCCTTTCTTTTTCCAATTAAATTCATTAAAAGAGTATTTATTTGATTCCATTTCAATAAGGTGATTATCCCTAATGTAGTCATATAAATACTCTGCCATGTAGTTTGAAAATGATTTCCAATACACTGTGGATGCTTTAGATGCTACCATTTGTCTTAGCTAGCATTTCTACTACTGTGACAAAACACTATGACCAAAAGAAATTTGGATAAGAAATATTGAATTTTATCTTACAGTTCATAATCTATCATCCAGACCAGTCAGGTTAGCAGCTTAGGGCAGATACTTGGTGGGGAAGAACCAATGCAGAAGCCATGGAGGAGTGGTGCCTAGTAGAGTATTCCTTCAGGGCTTGCTCAGCCTGCTTTCTTAAAGCACCAGGACACCACTCCCAATGGAATGGGCCCTCCATGTCCTCCAAGAGGGCCCATCAAGCAGCTGAATCAGATGCATATATTTACACCCAATGAATGGACAGAAAATGGGGATCTCTGGGGTTTATTTAGGGAAAGGGTGGAGGAAGTTGAGGAGGAGGGCTACCCTATAGGAAAACCACCAGTCTCAACTAATCTGTACCTCCGAGATCTCTCAGATACAAGCCACCAACCAGGCAGCATATGTGAGCTGGTCTGAGTCCCCATATACACATATACAGCAGAGGACTGCCTTCTCTGGCCTCACTGAGTGAAGATGGACCAAACCCTCTAGAGATTTGGGGTTCCAAGGCGTGGGAAGGTTTGGTGAGGTAGGAGTATGGGATGAGGACATCTTTTTGGAGACAGGGGATAGGAATGGGATGAGGATAATTTAGAGGGCAGACTTAGAGGGGGATAGTGACTGGACTGTAAAAAATATTTAATAACAGTAATAAAGAAAATGCACCGTGTTCTGCACAGGCCAAACTGTCTGTAACTTGTGTTCAATTAACATAAAACTAGCCAGGACAGTGTTGGTGATAAATTGATTCTGGGGAGATTCTTTCAAAGAATCTATATAACCAATAGTCATTACAAATGTGTAAGTAGGAATCTCTTATATCAGTTGGTCTTCTGTGATTCCTTACATGATGCAACCATTATAGGCAGTATCTAGGAAATAATACAGTGCACCTGTGATGAAGTTTTCTGGTAGAAAGAGGAAGACAAATGGTACTTAAGAAATCATTATTGTCTTGGACACTCATCAATGAAATAGAAACTGCTTTACTTCAATAAGAAAAAGAAAAAAACTGCACGTGTCTTCAAGAGACTTGTTTATATTATCTGCTATTTATATGAAACTCTCCAATTACTGAAAAGTGTTCAGTCTCCAAAATAAAGGCAAGAGGCTGATCAGCAGAAATGGAGAGTAGCAAAGGTGAAGTAGTCCTTGAAGTGTGGGCCTCTGCTCATCTGGGATGACGAATAGAAAACACTTCCTCTTCTCAACTATAGATACTTTATTTTTTAGTGCTGAATCTCTGCTTCACTAGAAAGGCCAGGTGTCAGAGATACTTGTTTACTTCACTAATGCAATGCCATTTATAGAGTGAGAACACACAAGAGGCCCATCAAGAAAGAAGTTTCACCTCTATGTAGTAATATAGATTAAATAATCTAAAAGTCCCTCTATTATAAAATAACTACATTCAGCAAAGTAGAATTTTTAATCAATTTCTGAAGCTAAGTAAGAATATAATCAAATGATAAACAACTAAATGAAACAGAATTGCAAATACTTTTTCAGGCAAATGCAAAGCAAACAAAACCAAACCAAAACCCAAACCAAAAAACTCTCCAAGTTATTGGGACAGACAACTGCAAATACACTCACAATGTGCAACAAGGGATAAAGTCAGAAACTCAGTAGAAAAAACACCTACATTAGAAGTAAGTGAATATCGGAAGCTGAAGCTGAAATTCTTGCCTGAACCATATTGTGACAGATCCAAATTGCTTACACAGTCTGAATAGCTGAGATGAACAAGATGTATCATCACCAGCCACCGACTTCCTATGGAAGAAATCTATACTTCAGGAAGAAGGGAGATGAGCACAGTAAGAAGGTCTGAGATAAAACAAGGTCTGGTGGACCCAGATGCTGTGTAACATGCTAGTTATATAGCCACATATTGCTGGTATGATATGATGCTAACGGTGATGTTGGGTGCTTTGGCATTTAGGGATTTTAAATCAAAGAAATTATGCCAGTCAACTACAACATTTGAATCAGGTGAGCAAGAACTATGTTTTTGTGTGTTTGATTCAGAAAAAGAAATTAGCTTTATACTTCATATATGGCACAATTTAAATGATAAGCAACTTTTAAAATGAATGTAGCTTCCAGTGTACTAAAGGGAGACAGTGAAATAAACTTATTTTTAAAAATCAAATGTAAGAAATAGGAGAATATGAGAATGATAATATATGACTTTAATCCTAGCACTTGGAAGGCAGAGGCAAGTAGATCTCTGAATTTCAGGATAGCTTCATGCAGCATGAATTCCAGGACAGCCAGGACTTCACAGAGAAAAAACTGTCTCAAAAAAATAAAAAATAAAAAAAAGAAAGAATGAATTAAAAGAAAAGAAAGGAGAAAAGAAAGAAAGAAAACAGACAAAAGAAAAGGGAAGGAGGGAGGGGATAAGAGAGGGAGGTAAAGTGGATAACATGTACAACAAATAGGAATGATAAAGTAAAAATCTGTGGAAATAAATTAAAATTTAATGAAGTTCACACATTTGGACTGAAAACATATATCCTTAAGATCCCTAAACTCTCAAAATATTTTAAACGAATACCTTAAAATAAGCTGAAACTCGTTTTTTGAACATGCACACCTAATCAAAGCACCTTGGATACGGAAGTGAGGTCAGGAATAAGGGATGTTCAGGTAGTTTCCATTGTTCCTGTGGCTGGGAAAAGAGAAGCAGCAAGGAAGGCATCACTGAGTGCAGCCTCTTTTCATCATCGCTCTGAATGGGAGCTAGAATCTTGAGCTTAATGGGTTGTTCAAAAAACATTCAGAAGGCAAGGTCAAAGGTTGAAACCATGGTTGGGTGGGGGGGATGCTTACAGAAAAATTCCTGCTTTTCTTCAGAACAGCTGCTCCCATATTCCAAATGTACGAAAGTGACTACTTTCACATCACTACTCATCACTGAGGGAAGTCAGATCAAGAGCTCAGAAAAGAGACCTGGAGGCAGGAACTGATGCAGAATTACAGAGAAGGATATTTACTGGGTTGCTCTCAGGCTCATCTTTAGGTGAGGACCTGAACAGCTGTGGTATCACCTACAATGGGCTAGGCCCTCCCACTTCAGTCATTAATAAATTTGCCCTACAGTCTTGCCCATTAGCCAATCTGATGGAAACATTTTCTCAACTGATATTCCCTCTTCCCAGAAGACCGAAGCTTATATCAAGTTGACAAAAAACTCAATCAGCACACCTACATAGATTAAGTCACATATTTTAGATATCCACAGCACTTAATACCTACAATAAATACCTTTTCTGAAATCTCTTCATCTTCCCTTATCTCCCCTCTCAATAAGGACGTGTTCTTCATCAGTGTGCTCCTTTGGTGTTTAAATAAATAAATAAATAAATAAAAACTAGAAATACAAGTTAGAGAAGAGGAAGTACTTGACAATATAGTCTGTAGAAAGTCTTTTTTATTGTTATTAATAATAAGTTATTTTATTTATTTATATCCCAAATGTTGCCTCTCTTTGCAGTCCCTCCTCACTGAATTCTTTCCCTATGCCCCTCCCCTTTACCTTGAGAGGGTGCCCTCCCTGGCATTCACCCTTTCTGGAGTATCAAGTCTCCACAGGATTAGGCACATCCTCTCCCACTGAGGACAGACTGACTGGACAGTCCTCTGCTACATATGTGCTGTGGCATGGACTGTGGGGGCTCAGACCAGCCTGTGTATGCTCTTTGGTTGGTGGGAAGGGTGCAAAAAATAATCAAGGCAGAGGGAAAGAAGGATCTGCGTGAATGAAGGGAGGGGAGGCACGAAAGAGTGACAGAATCAGGTATGGGAGGAGATCTGAAGAGGGCCAGGAGAATGAATTGAAATATGCAACTGCAAGGAGGGGAAGTGAAGGGAACCTCTCGAAAGTTTCAGAGACCTGGAATGGGGAGGCTCCCATGACTCCATGTGGATGACCTTAGCTGATATGCCCAACAGTCTGAAGAGTTAGACACCGCTCCCAGTGAATGGATGGGGACACCAATCTACCTTCAAAAAATTTAACCAAAAATTGTTTCTGCTCCCAAAAAATGAAGAGATAAAAGTGGAGCAGAGCCTGAAAGAATGGATGACCACTGAAGGGGCCCAACTTGGGATCCATCTCATGGGGATATACCTAACCCTGATACTATTACTGATCCTATGTTGTTCTTGCAGAAAGCAGCCTAAGATGCTTTCTGCAAGAACAACCAGTTCTTACCAGTAGCTGACTGAGACTGATTTAGATATGGCCAAACATTGGACTGAGGTTGGGGATCCTTATTGAAGAGATAGAGGAAGGATTGAAGGAACTAAAAGGGACAGCAAGCCCATAGGAAGACGAATATGCTCAAGTAACCTGGACCCCTGGAGCTCACAGAAACTAAACCACCAACCAAAGAGGAAGTCTTTTCTTCATTGCAAGTAGAAAACCATAAGAGTACTTAGATAGATTCAAAGAAATATCTTTTCAGAAACATATTGTACCTATCATCTATATATTTATCATCTATCTAATCTATCATCTAGTTATATCTATCTATAATCTATCATCTATATGCTTATCATCTATTTATCTATCTATATCTATTTATTGTCTATCAATTATCTATTCACCTATTATCATTTGTCATCTATCTTTCAACTATATTTTATATCATCTATCATCTATCTAATCTATCTATATATCTATTTACCCTATCTATTTAACATATTATCTAGCTATATCTATCATCTGTTCATCTATAATCCACCATCATTTATCTATCATCTACCTATCTATCTATCTATCTATCTATCTATCTATCTATCTATCTATCATTTATTATCTATCTATTTAATCTATTTATCTTCATATCTTCTTACTCTTAACTTTACATTGTGGAATAGAATTGGGTGGATGGTTTTCTTCTGCATTTTACTTTGTGTTATTTTTGCAACAAACATGTATTAACTCTGTAATTTAATAAAAATATGCATTCTTACAAATGCCATTGATTCACTGTATTAAAAACAATCCCATAACATTCCTTTTTCTTATATAAAAATTTATAGACACTGAAAGCATAAAAGTACCCAAGAGACCACCAGACCAGACAGGGCTACATCTAGTTCATGTAGCATATGCTTGCATTTTCTTTTCTTTATGTTCTCCAGGAATGGAAAGAGTCCCTTGGCAGTCTATTCTTGGGTTCAATTATCTTTCCTCTCTTGAAATTTCCTCCTCTGAAGAAATCAATTCCCCAAACTAAAAGACATTGTTAGTAAAAGATTATTTTTAGTCATTATTCTGAAGCATATGGTTTGAATGATGAAGGGTAAAAAAAATCAAATACATGATATGTGTGCCAAGCAGAATATTTCTCTTGAAGGATTTCCAAATAACCAAGATATGAAAAAAAAAAAACCACAAACTTTAAAAGATTCCATTAGCAAACACAGAGGTTTTCAGAGTTCTGACTTCCTGATATATTATGGATTCCTATGCATTATATTAATCACCAATGGAGTGAACACTAATTCTGATCAAAACCATTTTTATATGTAAGTAAAGAAATGCCAGAATTCTACAACTCATAAAATAAACCAGAAAACACATCAGATTCCTTAAATGTACCCTAGAAGGCTCCTGTGTTGGGCCTTCTCTATGTCTAGAAACTATCTTGTTGCAGTTTGTGCTCAGGTTATAAAAAGTTGAAGAAATTTAAATTTTGGTCAATGTATTGCCACATCCAATGAAAAATTAAGATGGGAGAAATGAAGTTCCAAGTCACTGAGGTCACCTTAGAGCTGATCTTACCCTTCCTTTCACTCACATTCAAGTCTCACTTGTGACTATTTTCATTAAAATGTCAATCCCAGATATTTATGTTGAACTATTATTTCTTTTGCTGAATTAAGTTCTTTTAATAGATTGCATATAAAAAATATTTCCAAATGAATTGTTCCCATAGCTAGTGAACAGCACCATCATAAAAGAGACACCATTTGCTGGAATTCTGTTAAAATTGGGAACTATCTTGGAGGAATGCTGTAGATATACATCATGACTTCTTCATTCCCACAATGTAACTGTAAACCTGTTCATTTTAAGATCTATTCAAAATTCAGCTAAACAGATGATTTTCATCTTTCAAGATAGAAAAGAGAGGTATACTCTAATATTTTTATATTAACTTTTTAAATGGATACATATAACCCCAAAGTATATTTAAATATCATAACATGATATGCATGATTTAATTCCTAAGTGCATTGTATAATACTGAAATTAGGTTCAATGTGTATAACTCTTCAAATATCCATTTCATTATAGTAAAAACTTTCCACTAGCTTTTTGAAATCTATGTCGAATACCCTTCAACTCATTTGTCAATAATAATACATAAAATATTTACTTAATGAAAAACATCAAGAATGTCTGATTTTAATGAAATATTGCTTCATACGCTTCCCAAATACTTGTAATCATGTTGCCATTAAAGTGGCTTATTAAATATTTTACCTAGCTAAATAAAAACTATAAAATATTGATTGATATTATAAGGGGAGAAATAAAGATCCCAGGTATAGGGCTTAGAATATAAACCATACCAAGATTAAAAGGTGGAGGGCTAAAAATTTGGTTTTTCCTGTTTGACAGATAGAGGAGGCATTGTATGTGGGTAGATGATATGGTCAAATATCTACCAATGAAGCCATAGGAATACGGTCTAACAAGAACTACTAGGATGCCCATTACGGGTTTTATTCACACAAACTATTCCTTTTCATTCATTACTTCTACAGTTTGCTATGAGAAAATTTATAGGCAATTTTGCTCCACAGTGGACTTCAGGTACCTTCTGGAGAGAAGCTTGATTTTCACAAGCAGGGGAGAGATGTGACTAATGTTTGGTATACAATTTGGGCTGCTATGGAACAGTGCGATGGACAGCCTCTTTACTACACTACTCTTTACTAAAGAAACAGTTGTGAAACTTACATTTGAGCAATGCTTGGGTTACGGAACCTTGCTCTACTATATCCAATGCCTTTTACTTTGTTCTTCATTGTCTAGGAAAGGCTTATAACCTGCATGTAACCCACTAATCTGCCCAGATTTTACCAAAAGAAGGTTCTTAGTGTACTTCCAAGACTACATACAAAAACTCCAGTTACAGGCACTTTATTTGCCTCAGGGAATAGACTGCGTGTGGCTTAACTCACTGGTTAGCACTCTGTCTGTTGTGAACCAAATCATGCTTGCCACTTCATAGATCTCAATAAACAATCATACGTATGTATCAGAGAATGGCTTAGTTGATCATCAATGGGAGGAGAGGCCCTTGGCCCTGTGAAGGTTCTATGCCCCAGTGTAGGGGAATGCCAGGGCCAGGAAGTGGGAGAGGGTGGGTTGGTGAGCAGGGTGAGGGGAGGAAGGAACAGGGGTTTTTTTGTTTTTGTTTTTTATTTTTTATTTTATTTTATTTTTTCTTTTTTATGGTGGGGAAACTGGGAAAGGAGATATCATATGACATGTAAATATAGAAAATATCTAATAGAAAAAAAAAGACATGTATGCATGTTTATATTCATTGGCATTATCATGTGTAATTGGTTCAGATTTCATCTAAGAATTTTACAGCTATTTATCCTACACTCACTGAGCATATGCACACTTGACAGAGTTCATGCTGGCAGAACATGTGTTCTCCACAGGAGGATCCTCATCCTCTGCTATGAGATTGGATGTGAAATGTTACTGCCTAGGCTTACATGTTTGGACACATGGTCTCCAGTTCATAGTGCTGTTGAGAAAAAAAATGTGGAGCCTTTAAGATGGAATCTACAAGGTCAATGGAAGTGGGTTTTGAGCCTTCTAGCCCAGCTTCACTTCATGCTCTTCATGTTCTCTCTCCCTCTCTCTGTCTCTCTTTCTGTCTCTGTCTCTGTCTGTCTCTGTCTGTCTCTGTCTGTCTCTGTATGTCTCTCTGTCTCTGTCTGTCTCTGTCTGTCTCTGTCTCTGTCTGTCTCTGTCTGTCTCTGTCTCTG
>NW_022196900.1:35717332-35776446 GCF_008632895.1 Mastomys coucha | reverse complement strand
TCTCTCTCTCTCTCTCTCTCTCTCTCTCTCTCTCTCTCTCTCTCTCTGCTTCCTGACTGAAGATACAATGCAACTAGATACTTTGATCACCTGCTACCTTCACTTCTTGGTCATACATGAATGAGATGACTATGAAGCAAAATAAACCCCTTTCTCAGAAACTGCCTTCTCCCTCAAGTTGCTTTTGTCCAATATTTGATTACATGAACAGAAAAGAAATAAAGAAAGATGTACATTTTGAAACACCAGACAAACCTTGATTCAAAGATGACCATAGCTTCCCATGGTACTGACCAACACCACACTTGCATGGGATTTGCTTAATTCACTTGGAGTCTAGAGATGCATTTGTCTGGTAATGGTGCTGTGCATTATGTTTACTGAAAGATGGATGATCAGTTATTGCTGATGAAAACACAGACCCCAGCTATTCTCCAGCAAATGGCAACCCACAGTAACTAGTGCTCTCAGAGTTCTACAAATGAAAACTTGAGCAGACAGACTCTGCTGCTCTCGCATCTTAATTGTCGCTAACATTCACACAATGTGCATACTGTGTACTGGTAAACAGCTGATACATAATGGCTGGAGGGACTGAATGCATACTGTGCATTAAGACTTGATCCCTATGTCTCAGGTCCTCACACACATTTTAAATTAAGACACTTCTTTTTCTTAGCCACTTATAAATATAGTTCACAATTACATTGAATAAAGTCACAGGCTGTTATTTAGAAACATAAAACAGGCACATGAACAAATTCACAGCAGGGCAACAATTTTCTTTTTCTTTTAACCTCTTTCAAATGCCAACTCACCACTCCATAAATTGCTCTTCAGAGATTGTAAAGGCTATATAGTTAAAACACACTATCTTGGAACCACTGTGCTGTCAGGAGCAAGGTACTCACAGAAATACATGCAGCAAACTTAGCTTTCTAACTTACTTCTTTTGCATTCACAGGACAGGTGAGGGTCTTTATACTCATTGAGAACCCCGTGAAATGAAGAAGAGCAAATTGTTTCCCTGACAATATGGAAAATTTTTCAAAAAAAAAAAATGTGTAACCCCTACCAGTAGCAGGAATCCTGGAGTTTGGGACATAGGAATTGAACCTACTACTATCAATTTTATTTTTTCTTCCTTTTTTATTTCAAAAAAGGGGAACAGATTCTGGGTCAAATTCTTTGAAGATGGGTGGGTGACCCTATGCCCCAACTGGGGGGGGCATGCCTATTTACTGAAGGTGGTCTTCTAGTTCCATCTCCCCACTGTTGGGCATTTTGGCTAAAGTCATCCCCATAGAGTCCTGGAAACCTCTCAAATCTCAGGGCTCTGGGAATTTCTGGAGGTTCCTCCTGCCCCCAACCCCCAGCTGCTGCATATTTCCATTCATTCTCCTGGCCCCCTGGGCTTCTGTCCTGTCTTCCTCCATACTGGATCCTACCCCTTTTATTCCTCCCTTGCCCCTCTATCACACAAATCTCTCCTTCCCTCTGTTGCCCATGATTACTTTGTTCCCTCTTCTAAGTGAGATTGAAGAATCCACACTTGGACCTTCCTTCTTGCTAAGCTTCTTATGATTTGTGAGCTGTATCATGGGTATTCTATATTTTTTAGCAAAGAGCCACTTATCAATGAGTACATACCATGCATTTACTTTTGGGTCTGAGTTTCCTTGCTCAGGATGATATTTTCTAGTTCCATCCATTTGCCTACAAAATTCATGACATCCTTTTCTTTTAATAACTGAATAGTATTCTATTGTGTAAATGAAGCACACTTTCTGTATTCATTCTTTGGTTGAGGGACATCTGGATTGTTTCCAGCTTCTGGCTATTACAAATAAGCTTGCTATGAGCATAATGGAGAATGTGTCCTTTTGGTATGGTGCAACTTATTTTGGGTATAAGTCCAGGTAATGTATAACTAGGCCTTCAGGTAGAACTATTTCCAGATTTCTATGGAGTCGCCAGATTGATTTCCAGAGTGGTTGTATGAGTTTGTAATCCAACCAGCAATGGAGGAATGTTACTTTTTTTCCACATTCTTGCCAGTCTGTGTTGTTGCTTGAATTTTTTTAATTTAGCTAGTCTCATTAGTGTAAGGTGGACTCTCAGGGTTGTTTTGATTTGCATTTCACTGATGACTAACGATGTTGAACATTTCTTTAAGTACTTCTTGTCCATTCAAGATTGCTCTAGTGAGAATTCTTTGTTTAGCTCTGTACTCTACTTTTAATTGTGTTATTTGGTTTTGTGGAGCCTAACATCTTGAATTCTTTATATGTTTTCAATATTAGTCCTCTATTGGATGTAGGGTAAGTGAAAATCTTTTCCCAATCTGTAGATTACTGTTTTTTTCTATTGACAGTATCCTTTGCCTTACAGAAGCTTTTCAATTTCATGAGGTCTCTGGCCTCCCAGTGTGCCCATCTTCAGCTGCTCTCCATGACCCCTTTATGCCTTCAAAACAAGTACCACTTGGGAGATTCTTAAATATTTCCAAGTTGAGTAGAAGGTCATCATGCAATCTTGGCTACCTCTGAAATATAGTTTCTTTTAGCTCTCATAAAATACTTTCCAGGAAATTTCAAGTCAGTAATGCTCATTTCTTCTTCTTCTTCTTCTTCTTCTTCTTCTTCTTCTTCTTCTTCTTCTTCTTCTTCTTCTTCTTCTTCTTCTTCTTCTTCTTCTTCTTTTAATTTATTTACACTTCAAGTGTTATCCCCTTTCCAGGTTTACCACCACCCCCCGCCAAGAACCCCATATCTCATCTCCACTCCCCCTACTTCTATGAGGGGGTTCCTTCACCCACCCATCCACTCCCACCTCCCCACCCTTAATTCACCTACACTGGGGCATTGATTGAACCTTCATAGGACCAAGGATCTCTCCTCCCACTGATGCTTGACAAGGCTGTCCTCAGCTATAGCAGCTAGAATCATGTGTCCTCCTTGGTTGGTGGCTTAGTCCCTGAGAGCTCTGGGGGTTCTGTTTGGTTGATATTGTTCTTCCTATGGAGCTGCAAACCTTTTCAGCTCCTTTAGTCCTTTCTCTAACTCCTCCATTGGGGACTCTGCACTCAGTGCAATGGTTGGCTGAGAGCATCTGACTGTAAGACTCTGGAATGGCCTCTCAGGAGACAGATATATCAGGCTTGTCTCTTCTTAATCACCACTAATTTCTTAGCACCAGATACTCAGCATTAATTGTCATAGTAATCTCTTCTATTCTTGACTCTAAAGCCACAGCTACATTGCTGAGTCTGCTAAGTTTCTTCGGTTTGCTGGGGGTAAAACATGGCCAATTGTTCTATTATATCCTTTACTATGTAAGCTTGGCTGTCCTGGAGTTTTCATAAAACTGACCTTGATCTCAGAGATCTACATGCCCCTCTCTCCTGAGTACTGGGATTAAAGTCCTGTACCACCAAACCTGGACATAAACCTTTCTTTATCTTTTCACAAGATCTTTATAAGTTCATTCCAGATATAGTCAAGTTGGCAACCCAGAATAACCATCACAATAGATCCCTTGTTAATTTGATACACAATCATATCTCCTTATTTCTAAATGAGAACCATAACCATGTCATAATAACACTTAAAATAACATAATTTTCCCTCATTCATAAACATAGTTGGGTGGGATATTGCCCCTAGGTCACCACTTGCTTTATTTTATTTAATATATATATAAATATATATATATATTAAATAAAATATATATATTAAATAATATTTTTAATATATATATATATATATATATATATATATATATATATATATATATATTGGTTTTGGTTTTTTTTAGACAGGGTTTCTCTGTGTAGCCCTGGCTATCCTGGAACTCACTCTGTAGCCCAGGCTGGCCTCGAACTCAGAAATCTGCCTGCCTCTACCTCCCAAGTGCTGGGATTAAAGGCATGCGCCACCACCACCTGGCTCTATTTAATATTCTTGAATACAGAATTTAGCTTCATTCTATTTCCTGGTGTCTCTTTACTCTTTGAACAATGCATTTTGTATTTTCCTTTCTAACCTTGCTCTCCTTGATCAAAATGTTCCTTATAGGAGGGAATCACAGGATAATCTCTAAAGTGGGTTGTTTTGAGACTTTTGACAATGCAACTAATCTGAATCTTTTCACCTTAGCCTCTGGCAGACTCTTCAGATAAAGGCCAACATCATCCACATTCTTCAAAGAAAAAAAAATTACAAGAATGATCTTTAGGTAACATATTAAAATTATTTTTTTCTCTAAAACTTCTTGAGCCAAGCTCCCAGAGTTCAACTCACCCTCAGCACCACTGTCTTTCATATCTCCCCTAGTATTACCCAATAAGCCCTACTTAAAGCATTTTATTCCAAACAAAATCATGGTCAGGATTAGCAGAGCAACATCCCAGTTCATGGTACCAACTTCTGTGTTATGTAGGGTCTTATTGCTTTGAAGAGAAAACATGACCAAGTGTTCCAAGTCTTGAATGGCCGTGGAAGGGATCGCATGACATGGTTCCTGCCCCTGGAGCAGAGCCAGCACTGCATGGGTCCCCATGAATGTTAATGTTTGCTGTGAATATAGGGTTAGTTCGTATAATAATATACACAATTTCCTTTATGTTCTTCCTTTGAGAAATATTTTCCTTGCCAATGTTTTCAGGGAATGTCCACTCTACCAATGTTAATGACTCCATGGTAATCAGAGCCAGCACAAGTGTGGGAGGTGAGGGTGTGTCTATGTCCTTAGTAAAAGTGGTAAATACTGTGACCTTCAGGACAGCCCTTAAAGCTGTGGGAAAGAACATTGAAAACATGAGTTTAAAAATATATAATTTCTCAATTATGCAAAATATCAAGATACAATACAAATTATATGAGGGGCTTCACAGACCTAAAAAGACAAAGGAAATTGCACTATGAGCCAGCTTGTCAGAAAGATATTAAGGGAGGAGATAGAAAAATTCAGAGAGTAGTAATGATATGACAAGATCCCACCCAGCTAAGTTTATTGTTTGTGCTTACAAATGCAGACTTCTGAATTCAAAGTCAGTCTGGGACAAAGTGAGGTTAGGCCTAGGATGAATGAATTTATATGCAAATAAAAGACTGGCTTTGTGAGAGCTGAGCTATTTGGATGAGCTCTCTGGTTATCTTCAGAAAGCTGTCCGGAACAGAACAAGAGTGTCAGCTTGTACTCACAATTTGACTTCAAGTTTTCTCTTTATTACTCTTGAAAACCACTTCCTCCGAACCTCTTCCAAGTTGAGGCTGGACCTTGGCACAAGGCAACTCTTATAAAGGCAAACATTTAATTGGGGCTAGGTTACAGTTTTAGAGATTCAATCCATTATCCTCATGGTGGGAAACATGGCAGACTTCATGCTGGAGGAAGAACTGAGAGTTCCACATCTTGATCCAAAGGCATCCAAGACTGTCCTTAGCAGTCAGCCAGAGGAGGTTTTTTTCTGCACTGGGTAGAGCATAGGAAGAGCCCCCAAAGCCTGCCTGCACAGTGACATACTTCTTCCAACAAGGACATACCTATACCAGCAAGGGTACACCTCCTAATAATGCTTCCCTATGGGACAAGTATATTCAAACCACCACACATTCCCAATAGGTTACCATTGAATTTTATTGCAAATCACATCTTCCTTTTTTCCAGCTTCAAATACAAAACTATATATATAATACATGTCTATCTTTACAATTCTTCAGATGAAACACCTCAAATATTACCCTAATTATCTACTACTCTACAAAATATAGCAATTTTTATTATCAAAAGGTTGGTCCTTTTGCCAAGATGATCCTATCTTTGCTACAGTTTAAGTCGTAAGTGCAATCTTAATCATTTGTATCATCACAACAGTGTCTTTATGAACATTTTTTAATGCTCTAGTTGCCCATTGAGGACTTTCACAATACTGCTTTTAATAATTTGAACATTGTATTTCACTCTAGGCAAGAGAGAACTGATAGCACCAGCAGCCACAGATGCAGATGTTCATCAATAGAAGTGGAACTCAGGTTCATTTATTGTGTCTCTTCCTTTTGGAGAAAGGAGTTCTCTGTCACTTATTTTAAAAGTCAATATAGTGCTGTATTTCTCATTTCATGAGGTAATTTTTGAAATGTTACCAAATATTTCATATATTTCAAATTATGCAGAGATTATGCTATGCAAGGCTTAATGTGACAGATGATAACTTTACACATTTTACACTCCTTAGTGTTTCTGTGTAATTATTAGCTAACTATGTTTTTACAATAAAAAACATGACAGTTTAAGATAATGACCTGTTTTCTGCTACTGTTAGTCACATCAGTACAAACTTAGTAAAGACTTTGTTATCTTGGGAACCTGAGTCATCCCCTGAGTTGTGAAAGGAATATTTTGACTTGCTTCTGAGATGTAAATGAGATGCAGAGAACATTTAAGAGGGGAAGGGTACAAAATAGAACTATATTAGCAAGATCACAGGGTTATAGCTGATGGAGCACACCGTAAATTGTTTTATTTGATTGTTAAAAGTCTCCTTAAATACCCAGGACTGCTTGGATATTTCTTTTCTTTTCTTTTCTTTTCTTTCTTTCTTTCTTTCTTTCTTTTCTTTTTTTTTTTTTTTTTTTTTTTTTGAGACAGGGTTTCTCTGTGTAGCCCTGGCTATACCAGAACTCACTATGTATACCAGGCTGGCCTCTAACTCAGAAATCTGCCTGCCTCTGCCTCCCAAGAGCTGGAAATAAAGACATGCACCACCACTGCCTGGCCAGTTATCTATTTTTTAATGCATCCAGGTTCTTATTTCTATCTTGATGTCTTGCCCATTCCACACAAATAGCAACTTTCAGACTTATTTCTAAAATCCCATAGGGAAGACAAATATGTCATGATTTCTTACTTGACTATTTTAGAAGTATATTAAGAGAGAAGATCTAACAAAACATTAAAGAAAGTAGCCTTATTATACACTCAACAATAGCCAGAAAACAACAATGAACTATCTTTTCTTTCTTATTGATCTTATTCACTTATCCACTTGTCAAACTACATACTCCAGTGGCTAGAAGTTTAAATCAACTGTCTACTTTTGTTTTAACCTTGGACAAGTCATTTGACAAAAAAAAAAAAAAAAAAAAAAAAAAAAAGCCTCAAGCCTCAGGTTTTTTGTTGAATTTAAGAGATAACTGGTATCTAAATATGATGCAGATAATATGAAAAAAAATCAGAAAATGCCCATAAATATTCAGCATACTAGAAGATTTCACAGTAATTGCTCAGTAAATATATGGACTTTTCATGATAAACTGGCAATTACAGTGCTGTGCTAAACATCCAGTGTTTGTGAATATGGTCAATTATAGTTATTTTCTGTTTGGGAGGACTTTAGGCCAGCATCAAAGGCAGGCATGGAGTCAAGAGATATATATCTTATGATAGTGACACCAGGCCTAATATAATATAAAGAAACCTGGGGCTGATCCTTTTGGTTCTTCAAGAGTCAAGGAAAAAGTCTCTAAATGAAGGTAGAATGTTCATCCATTCCTTAAACCATTTTGAAATGAGAATTAATGCTTATCCATTTTCCTTAACTACTAGCTATCTCCCTTTTCTATCAGGGTTTTTTCTTCTTTTTTTTTTTCTATTAGATATTTTCTATATTTACATGTCATATGATATCTCCTTTCCCAGTTTCCCCACCATAAAAAAAGAAAAAATAAAATAAAATAAAAAATAAAAAACAAAAACAAAAAATCCCCTGTTCCTTTCTCCCTCACTCTGCTCACCAACCCACCCTCTCCCACTTCCTGGCCCTGGCATTCCCCTACACTAGGGCATAGAACCTTCACAGGGCCAAGGGCCTCTCCTCCCATTGATGATCAACTAAGCCATCCTCTTATACATATGTAGCTGGAGCCAGGAGTCCCACTATGTGTACTCTTTGGTTGCTGGTTTAGTCCCTGGGAGCTCTGAGGGCACCAGTTAGTTCATATTGTTGTTCATGCTAAGGGGCTACAAACCCTTCAGCTCCTTGGGTCCTTTCTCTAGCTCCTTCATTGGGGAGCTATGTTTTCTGTGCTCAGTCCAATGGATGGCTGTGAGCTTCTACTTCTATATTAGTCGGGTACTGTGAGAGCCTCTGAGGAGACAGCTATATCAGGCTCCTGTCATATAGCACTTGCTGGCATCCACAAGTGTCTGGATTTGTTGATTGAATATGGGAAGGATTCCCAGGTGGAGCAGTCTCTGGATTGTCCTTCCTTCAGTTTCTGCTCCATAGTTTGTCTCTGCAACTCCTTCCATGGATATTTTGTTTCTCCTTTTAAGAAGGAATAAAGTATCCACACATTGATCTTCCTTCTTCTTGAGTTTCTTGTGGTTTGTGGATTGTACTTTGTGAATTTCAATCTTCTGGGCTAATATCCATTTATCAGAGAATGCAGACCATGTGTGATCTTTTGTGATTGGGTTACCTCACTCAGGATGATATTCTCCAGATCCATCCATTTGCCTAAGAATTTCATAAATTCATTGTTTTTAATAGCTGAGTAGTAAGTACTTCATTGTGTAGATGTACTAAAATTTCTATACCCATTCCTCTGTTGAGGGACATCTGGGTTGTTTCTAGTTTCTAGCTATTATAAATAAGGCTGCTATGAATATAGTGGAGCATGTGTCCTTATTACAAATTGGAGCATCTTCTGGGTTCATGCCCAGGGGTGGTATAGCTGGGTCCTCCGGTAGTACTATGTCCAATTTCCAGAGGAATTGCCAAACTGATTTCCAGAGTGGTTGTACCAGCTTGCAATCGCACCGGCAATGAAGGAGTGTTCCTCTTTCTCCTCAACCTCTCCAGCATCTGCTGTTACCTGAGTTTTTTATCCTAGCTAATCTGACTGGTGTGAGGTGGAATATCAGGGTTGTTTTGATTTGCATTTCCCTGATGACTAAGGACATTTCTTTAGGTGCTTCTCGGGCATTTGGTATTTGTCAGTTGAGAATTCTTTGTTTAGCTCTGTACCACATTTTTTAATAGGGTTACTTGGTTCTCTGGAGTCTAACTTCTTGAGTTCTTTGTATATATTGGATATTAGCCTTCTTTCAGATATAGGATTGGTCAAGATCATTTCCCAATTTGTTGGTTGCCATTTTGTCCTATTGACAGTGGGTTCTTTCTTCTTATGCTTCTACAGTACCTGGTTCTTGTGACAGAGTTTCTATTCTGGTCTAACTCTCAAGACTTTGAGACCAAGAGTTTACTCTTGCTATGGTTTCATTTCCAAGGCTTTACACTGTGAGATGCTCCATTTAAAAATTGTGTACTCAGAGAATGAAGAAAATCAATAAAAGAAAGAATGAAAGAAAGGAAAGAATGAAGAAAGGAAGGGAGGATACAGAGAGAGAGAGAGAGAGAGAGAGAGAGAGAGAGAGAGAGAGAGAAAGAGAGAGAGAGAGAGAGGAGAGAGAGAGAACAAAGACAAACAAAGGATTAGACAAATTCTGGGTAGAAAGACACAAGAAAAAGTCAAGTCCATGGTAGGCTCCTACTACATTTTCTTAATCTTAAACTATCCATTTATTACAGTAAGAATAAAATGGCTTCTGGAATCACTTTTAACTGTTCAGGTTCTGTTCTTTTATACCCTGTATTAGCTCTTAGAATCTTTTCTCTAGGACAATATAAATAATGATGGTATTATAAGGCTGACAGACATTTTAGTTTATGTGTGTATGTTCATGTGCATGTAGACCAGAGGTTGATGCCAGGTGCCTTCTTCAATTTCTTCCCACCTTCATTTTAAGACAGTTTCTATCACGTAATCCAGAGCTCATCAACTTGACTAGACAGGGGAAATGTTAAATCTTAACGATACCCTGTTTCATCCTGCCTGTACTAGAATTGCTATCATATTCCAATACGGGATCCTTTTTTATGCAGGTGTGTTGGAGTGGGGCACACCTATGTCCCTATGATAGCAGTCCTGATTATATACTTTATTGACTGACCCATTTTCCCAGCCCCTACCTTTTTTCCATATAAAATGTTTTTATTTTGTAAAAAGTATGAACATTGATTCAAAATTCAAAAGGAAATAAATGTATTAGATGATATAGTATATAGAGAAGTGTCTTCACATAGCGTCTATTATTAAACATTTGTCAATGGCTTCTAAAAGGATGATCAAGTTCATAAAGAATGAAAGCAACTAAGATGCTATAACTAATATTTTTCTGAACACAGGTAATTTTATCAGTTAGAAGATATTTTCATAAATTAACAAAGTAATTTTCTCCTGAAATTGCTCCACTTACTTACCTTATAATGAACTTGATAGCTATAATGCATTTCTTTCTTTTTTAAAAAATTGATTTATTTTTTACACTCCATATTCCATTCCCTGCTCTCTAATCCACCTTCCAACTGCTACACATCCCACACCTCCTCCCCACACCCCTGTCTCCACTTGACCTCTAAACTCCCTGGGGCCTCCATTCTCCTGAGCTTTAGGTGCATCATCTCTGAATGACCACAGACCCAGCAGTCCTCTACTGAATGTGTGCTGGGGGCCTCATATCAGCTGGTGTATGCTGTCTGGTTGGTGGTCCAGTGTTTGAGAGATAAATCACCAATCACTGCCCTAAAATCACCAGTTTAAAATATTCTGAGTGCATTCCATACTTGACATAAAACTGTGAACAAACCTGAGTTGAGTTTGACAATTCATGTGTAGAATTTGTAAAATTATTTCTATTAAGTGGAAAAACAATTCCTCAAAAATGATAAATTTATAATGAATCAGAGTGGTTTCAACTGTAGTTCTAAGTAAGTTAGCAATTCATTCAACATAGTAGCAGCCAAACATTAGAAACATAGTAGGGGATTTATTTAATTAGAATCTAAGCAATTATAAATAGATGTTGGACTACTAGTTTTATAGTATCTGAAAATCTCTAAGCTCTTCAGATAAATCAGGGTAATTGGTGTAAGTTAAATGAATAGGATAGTTGGCCATATTTTAAACATGAATGTCTACTTTGAAACATGATACATGTAATCTGGAAGGGGACAGAACAGTAATAAGACCTTTCCATATCTTTCATTTCTGGAATGGATCTTGTTCTTTACCTATTCTGCATATTCTACAGTGTCTAATTTTTTTTTCTGTCCCATATGCTCTTATGTAAATAAATCTGTATATGTTGTCGAGTATACTTCTGAACAAAATAGCATTGTGTTCAGAAGGAACTTATCAACTTGTCTGAAAGATCAATTGTGTGGAAATATTTTCCTTTATAACTTCTATATTCCTGACAACTTTTGTACAGTAGGGTGTATAAATAAATAATTCCTCTTGGATAGTCTAGTTGGCTTTTTAAAGTTTTGCAAAGTTTTTATATGGATTTTTATAATAGAGAGAATTTCTGCTTTGGAATAAACTATGGTGTTCATGAGTAAGGCAGGGAATGATTTGAATTATGAGCTGAAGCTAGGTTTTAGGGTAAAGAAAAGTAATAGCTGATTGGCATGATTTTGGATAGACATGGCTTGCAGTCACTGTGGTGACTCTTACTCTCAGTCTGTCAGCTGCCAAATTAGTCTCCTTTCAGCAATAATCCCCATGTTAGCTTTGGTTAATGAACTGAGAGGAGAATCAGGTACCTCTGTCCATTAACTGCCTTCCCCTGTAGCTCTGTGAGCTTGCAGGCTTTCTCATGTCCCAGAATCTGATGGCAGCCATCTCAGGGGCCTGCTGTGAGGCAGATTATAGCAAGACAAATTTCTGTGAGGCAAGTTCTCATTTGAGAGCCCTTGCCTAAGCCAACAAGCACATGCTTTAGGTTTTAATTAAAGACAGAACCAATTTTAGGAAAAGGTTGGTCACTCATGGCCAGGAAGATAGCTATTTACTCTACGTTTCTGCAGTTATGGGCTCATTTCTCCATGTATAGTGAAGTGCTAAGGGCAATGCATAATCAAAACTCAGAAAAGGATATAACACTCTAGTTAGCTAGAGAAATTTAATAGCTCAAAATTAACAAAGACAAAAAATACATATCAAAATGCAGTCTCAGATAGGAGAAAGACAAAAAATACATGTCAAAATGCAGTCTCAGATAGGAGATAACATAAACTGTCAATATAAATTGTCATTTTTAAAAATGTATTTACTATTTTTGTATTTTATGATGCGTATTTGAGGGATGCCATGGTACATGCATAGGGAATATGGGTCACAGGATAGATTTATGGGCTTGTTTCTTTTCCCACCTTTTAAATGTTGCTAGAATCCCTGCTTGTGTTCTCAAGCTGGTGCAGAAGTGCTGTACAAAGTGAGCCATCCCAGTGAACTTTTCCTTTAAATTAGACTTGCTTTATTTCCTAAAGATGCAAGTTTAAATCTATAAATATAAAATAAAAAAGATTTCTGAAGCTTAACCCTCTTAGACTATAATCTTCTGAAACTGAGGTATTTATGTAATGGCAATATTTAAGTATAAAGCTCAGGACACCTGTCACAACAGGTGCTTCTAAAATGTAATTTACTCCAAAACCAAGACAGCTATTTTCTGCAGTCAAGTTCTTGTTGAACTGGTGCTTACTTATGATTGTATAATAAACAATATGAGACTTACATGTAAACAACAACAACAACAACAAACATGTCAAGTATGACATCAATTTTAGAGATCTAGTTCCAAATTATTCCTTAATGTTTCTGGGTGAAAATTCTTTTGAATAAGTGTTCATCAACTTTTTCAACATTTTGTTTTCACAATGTATACTCTGTATCTCACAGGTTTTAGTTTATTTCTGTGACTTATTTAGCGTCTCTTTAAGTGTCCCGCGCTTTGCTGACCAGCAGCAATAAGGACAGAACACCGAGGCTCCTTCTCATGCGGTTTACTCAGGAATTCCTTTGCGTTACTGCTCTTTCAGGTTTCTTGGTGTTACAGCTCTTTCAGGTTTCTTGCTTTTGTGGAAATGGCCCCGGCTGCCCAGCGAACGCTGCTTATATAACCGAGCCCGAGTGTAAAGCTCTTGTGGCCCTCCTGGATTGGTCCCCTGGCAATCGCCTCATTAGCATGCACCCACTTGGGAGGGGTTTGGTGCATGCGCAGTGGAACTGATTATCGCCAGGGTGCATCGGAAACCGGTGCCATCTTGGATGTCACCGTCCAAGTGGCTGCCTACATTTAAGGGTGAAATGCTTTTGACTTAGAGTCGTCTATCTGGAGTTGGATTCATTCATGATCACATTCTTGGCATTGTGAGCACTTGAAGTTGTAGCTATGCCTGCTTAGAGATCACAGGTCTTTTAGAAAAGCACATAGACCTCCCCTTGAGTCAAGCACTTCCTCCCTAAAGGTTGCAGTAGCACTCATTCTTGCTCCCACCCTGACAAGTGGAAAAGACTGACTCCAAATGCAATCGATGTGACTCATAAAGAGTAGTAGCACACTCACCCAAAACCATCTCATGCTTTTTTAAGCCTAGAAGACCTGAATCACTTCTACCAGCCATAGAAATGATAAGGCCATCCCTGATTCCAATCTACTTCCTTATTTCCGAAGATGAAATGAAATTATTTCTCTAAATAAGCACACTCTTGGCAAGGCACACAGACACAATTAGGCTCAAGGTCAGAAGATTTTTGTCATAGCTCTATCATATATTGTGCTAATTAGTATTAACTTTAAGCTCAACATCCAGGAGGCAAGCCATTCAGGGACATCTGTGAAAGGTCTCCTAGATTAAGAATAGCATCTTAATGCCTTTGAAGGATTGTCTTATTGTGGTAACTAATGTGAGATGGCTCATCTTAATTCTGTGCTGGACCTTTCCCTGGGCATGGATTCCTAGACTATATAAAGTGAAGAGAGCATCCTGGAGACTAGCCTACATAACACTGCTCTCTGCTCCTACCTACAAGTGTAATGTGAAAAGCTGTTTCAATTCTTGATGCCTTCTCTTCTCTGCAAGATGAACTGTAACATGGAATTATAAGCCGAATAAACACTTTCTCTTCTATATTGTTTTTGGCAAGGTGTTTTATCAGAGCAGTGGAATAGAAACTGACACATATTTAATTTTATGGCATAGGTAAATACTTAGCATGTTCAAAGCTAGCTAATTATTCACCAATACAATTTCCTTCTGTCTTGCTTGAACAACTGTACCCATTCTTCTCTGCAAGTCAAGTGACTGATTTGAACAGTAGATCTGAGGAAAGATTGCTGGAAAAGTTGCAGCACTCCTCCACCTTCCTCCTCATTAACCAGATGGACAGATCTTATAGGTATTTACATCCTGGACCCCTGAGGCACTCTCCAAGGCTTAGTCCCAGTCCTTTCAATAGTTGCTTTTTACAAACTTTTAGGATAATTAATTATTAACTGTCCATAGTCAGTAAATCAAACTCATGGTCATATTAGATACTAGACTAGTTTATGAGAAATATGCTTCCTAGTTTAAACAGATCGTAAATAAAAATAATTTTTTTCCTATTCAAATAAGCTATGGATAGACAGTTGGTCTTCAAAAAGCTTAGAGACCCACATAAAATGACATTTAGAGATGTTTATTAACTTAAGGACTTTTTGACATTGAGACATGTCAGCTCCAGGCAGCACCCCATTTGGCTTGGAAAAAGAAGGATGGGCACCAAAGAGATGGCTTCTAATGTGGTAAGTCTCCACAAGGCAAGGAGAATGCCTGATTTCCACTGCAGATATAATGCTGTCCAAAATAGGCAAACTTAAATGTAGGCAAAAATCAACTGCTGAACTCTGCCAAGGTAATGTAAGCAAATCCTTCATACTTCCTGCTTCACAAAACGTCTGTCAGACATTTTGGGTCAGAAGACTAAAGATGATGCTTCACTGCTCAAAACATTGGGCACTGTCCAAGCAGTTAGCTGTCTCTTCTCTGAAAGAGAACTCGCTGCCCCTTCTCTGAATGAAATATTTTATCACTGCAGATTATGTATATCCTTAATGTCCCAGACCACCAATTATTTTATTATTATTATGACTATTGTTTATTATTATCATTTTTTTATTATTATCAAGATTTAGTTCCAGGATGCCAAGGCATAGAGAACTGAAAAATTAAGTTTTCCTCAAGCTAGAGATAAATGGGATTTGTTTACTTGGACGTGAGAAGATGTAAAACTCAGTTTCTGAAAAATCAAAAGTGCTATCTAGTTAACAGTAGAATCAAGGATTATCACTTTTGATTATAATGTTCCAAACTTTACATTTTTACTCTTGGTATCTAGTGCTTGCTGGAGAATAAGCCTTTATTATAAATTATTGAATGCACTATTAAATGGTATAATGTCTATGAGTCATAGCACAGGTCTTTTATGAACTTACCTCAAAAGAATGAGAATTGAGAGAACTTCCTCTGGTTATATTTACTGACATTTTAAAATGACCTTTATGCAATAATTAATTGAGTGAATTGCCTGAGTTTACCAAAATTTTCAAAAATCACATACTTCAAAATTTAAATAATATAAATCTAGGCAAACTTAGTTCCAAACTGGTAAGTCATAAAATTTTCTATTCTGTTTGAAATATTTTCAAGAAAGAAGATTCAGTGAGTTCCCTCAGTAAATAACTCTAATATCTGAACAGCTTATCTGATTATCTACTTTCCCTTGAAGCTATTTCTCCTTGTTCTGTCCTTGGTGGTAATAGGGGAAAAAGTAATAACTACCATCTACACATTCAAAGACTTTTCAAGGTAAATTATAAAAGACACAATTTCCATTTGCAAAGAGCATACAATCTACCAAAGGAAAAGAACAAATGCATTAGATATGCTTGAGTGAGAGAGAGCTATTTGGGGTAAGGCTTATTAAATGATTCCTTATATATGGTAGCACTTTGGGAGGAGATCATTATTTGTCGGTAAAACAACAATACATTCAGTATCATATAAGAGAGGAGATGTCTCAGGTGTCCTAGTTAATAATGTAGCAGACTAGGACAATCAAATTATTTGAGATTCAATACTTGAAAAGGAACACTTCTGCCTTATTTAAACCACTGAAATATAGTTTCTCCTAGAGCAGTACAGGCTACACCCAGATAACTCATACATATAGTCAATTTGATTGTGTGACTATATACATTTTTATACATGTGTGTAAACACAAATTTGATTGAGAGGGAAAACTGATATTGCATGTATTTGTGAACATGTCTATATGAGTATTTTATGTGTAGCCAATACCCATTATTATTAATCCTCCCCATTTTTTTGATTTTTGTCTGGATATATATTAAACTATCATCATATAGAATGTATATTTATTTGAGTTTGCCATTGTTTTTTTGGGGTTTTGGTTTTTTTTGTTTGTTTGTTTGTTTGTTTTTTGAGACAGGGTTTCTCTGTATAGCCCTGGATGTCCTGGTACTCACTGTGTAGACCAGGCTGGCCTCGAACTCAGAAATCTGCCTGTCTCTGCTTCCCAAGTGCTAAGATTAAAGGCGTGCGCCACCACCACCCAGCTTGAGTTTGCCATTGTTAACTCACAAAATAGATACTAAGTGGGTTGAGATGCTTGCTTCATTTATTAGATTAAATTTACAAGTTAGGGATATTAGTTTTAATGTGGTAGCAACAATGTCAATAACAATGCCAAAATGTTCCTCATCAGCCTAGTAGGACATGTAATGGATAGTAATGTATTAGGGACAATGGTGCAAAAACACATGGGTATTCCTTTAAGAGAATGGCAAATTAATCTTAGCAAACAGAATCTCAAATCTGACAGTAGACACAGAGATCAAACCCAAAACTTCTAACTACTCCTGAGTAACTTTTAAGGCTAAGGCCACTTTGCAGCAAAATGTAGAAAAAAAAAATCTCTACATAGGAGGGATTTGAAACCACTTCAGTGGTTTCTCCTAGACTAGCTCAGGCTACCCCTGGACTGCTCATATATATAATCAATCTGACTATATGCACATATACATTTATTCATACAAAACTATGTAAACATAAACTTGATTGAGAGAAAAATTGACATTGAATTAAGGAGACAATAGTAGGTGGGTTCTGGTGCCAAATACTAAGTTTCAATCTAAGTGAGACTGGGTTTGACATTGAATTCAGTCTTTGTTTTGGGATGTTTCACATCTGGTCAGAGCACAAGTCTGCTTAAAGTTGGATGAATGAACACTTGGCACTCCCGCACTGCACTGAAACAGGAACAGCCTGACCACATTCCCAGCCCAGCCAGAGCTGATATCCAATCTTGTCATATTCATTAGTTTCAATCTTTCTTCCTCTAGATAAGATCTAATAAGGGATTTGAATTTTCCATCTTCTTCTCCCTTTAGTAGACCTCTGATGGGTCTATTAATGAGTTGAAATGGCCAGAGGGCAGGCAGCCTTAAAGAACAATAGATGAAACAGATGGCAAAACGAATCCACAAACTGGATAAGGCCATTTAATATCCACTCATCATCATGATTAAACATTCGGGAGGTGGATTTTCTGCACATTAACTTGACAGTTCAATGAGAGCCACAGCCTTTCTGCAGTTCAGTTTCAACATGTGTAGACTATGGAGCTTGGACTGATGTAGCAGTTATTAAAACTGCTCAGAGGAGCCCTAGGATCCTTACATGACCTTTAAAATTACCTGAAGTAACAAGAGGCAGGTGAAGGCCTCTCCTCTTACAAAACCATACTACGTTTTGGATGTATATTCTTCTGTGGCAATGTTACAGTCATTTTAGTTATTGTAACAGAGGTAAAAATTTCCCTTTCCAAAATAACGTTGTGATCCCTGGGAAAAGCACAACCTTAGAACACCAGTGATTTCACAGTCTGTGATTCTCCTGGAGATACTAACAAGGAGAAAATATTTTTCGGCTCACTGCAGGTAGCACCATATCCTTTCGTTGGCATTCACAATCAGAGTGCAACTCTACTTTCTGAATTATCATTTTCAAGAAGACAGGAAATAAATAGTAAATTAGCATTTTATAAAGAACACATCTTGAGAATATGCAAAATTCAACCACATTTATATTTTTTCCTAATACCTGTTAATTAGGGTTGTACTTAAGAACTAGCTATAGTATTAAAAAAAAAAGTGGAAAACAGTACTGTGAGACATAGGCAGTGTGGATATTTCAGACATTTGCATGAACTGGAGTTGGTCAGGGGGAGAAAATAGCGAATGTCCCTAGCCTACTCTGTTTCTACTTTTCATTTCCTCCATCATTTTCACCCTCACCATGGGCAAATGGGCTGCTATAAGTATTCTTTGACTTTAAACTGTCCCACAGAACTTCATGGTTTTTAAAATTATTTTAAAGTTTATTTTTTATTATTATTAATGAGAGGACAGACATATATGAATGAGGGAACTCTCTCATGCTGTGATGTGTGATAGGGAGACCATAACACAACTTTCAGGAGTTGGTTTTCTCCTTCCACTTTTATGCAGGTTGTCAGGCTTGGGCAGCAAAGGTCTTTATTGCCCAGCCCCAACCCTAGAATCATCTCTTAGGACCCACACGTCTGTGCTTTAAATGTTTGCTCCCAAGCTTGTAGCTGTGCTTTTGTGTCCCTGAAGCCTTGAATTGGTGAGCTTCACTGGAAGGAGTAGGTCATTAAGTCAGGCCTTTGCAGCTTGGCCTGGCCCTTGGTTTCTAACTTTTAGTGTTTCCCAGTCCTCCATAATGGGCATAGCTCTCACCACCAGGAACTCTGCTACTCCAAGAGAGCTACTATAAGATGCCAATGCTACAGAAATAGGTCATGCCCTCTAAATACACCTTTCTTCCTTGCATAGTCTCTGCCAGATATTTGGTTACAGAAGTAAAATAATAATAGTGTCTTAACACAAGATTAGTAATAAGATTTTTACCAGAGTGTACATATAAAGTACAAAAAAGGGCAGATATAAAACTCAAAGAAAAAGAAGTCATAAATTGGAAAGAGAATGGGTGTGTGGAGCAATTACATAGAAACATTTTGAGGGAAAGAGAAATGATGTAATTACATTATAAGCTCTCTCTCTCTGCACATGTCATGACTATATGTATGTATATATTATGCATGTATATATAATACATGATATATATATATATGTACATGCCTCTTCATTCCATTTATTTGTTAACTTATTTTACATTTACTTGAATAAATGTTACATTCCAGCTATGTTATATATTTGAGTATGTTAAGTACTATCCTTTTCTGCCAAAAAAAGAAGAGAAATTCTGATTCCTATGAACACATTGGCTCATAGAAGAAAGAAATCACTCAGTGTGGTGATTGTTTGGCTCCCATAAATTCCTGTGTTTAAATGCTTGGCCCATGGCAAGTAACACTATTAGGAACTGTGGCCTTGTTGGAGTAGGTGTGGCCTTGTTGGAGGAACTGTGTCACTGTGGTGGTGGGCTTTGAGGTCTCCTATGCTCATACTCTGCCCAGAATGAAATTGCAGTCTCTTCTTTGGTGCTTGCAGAACATGATATAAACCCTTGTCTCCTCTATTACCATGTTTGTCTGCACACTGCCATGCTTGCTGACATGACAATAATGAACTAAACCTCTGACACTGTAAGTCAGCCCCAGTTAAATGTTTTCCTTTGTAAGACTGGCTTGGTGTTGGTGTCTCTTCCCAGCAATAAAACTTTAAGACACTAAGTGTCTTAGTTATTCAATCAGTCACACTTCTATTTTTCAGAAATATTTTAATGTTTTATGAATTTTCCTAGAATACTCTTTTAAGACAATTATAGGTATCTACTATTAAAGAGAATTTTCTGTATATTGTTCCTCTGGGATCTATTATTTTTATCTTTATTTTTCAATTTTGTCATTGACACTAGAGAGAGAGAGAGAGAGAGAGAGAGAGAGAGAGAGAGAGAGAGAATGTGAATATCTGAGCTTGAACTTCAACACAAAAAAGATGGAGACAATAGAGCAGAGGCAGAATCCTGAGCTGCACCCCTAGTCTTCAAGGTGGCAATCATGAACCTTGGCTTCCTCCACACCTATAATGATTCATTCCAGTAAGGAGATCATTTTCATTCCTTGCTTTTGATTTTCTGTGTATCTATTACCACTCTTCCTTTTATGTTCACTGTGAGAATACGAAAGTAAATCCAATGGCTATGGTAGAGATTTTCAGCCTACAATGACTTTATTTCCTTTAGAATTATTTGGATAGTACCTCTGAAGGATTTTTTTTCTTTTTCTGATTAGGAGTTTTTCAAGAACTTGGTCATGCTATTCCATTGTCTGTGGCCTACAAGTTCTTTGCTATCCACCCTAGGACTCGCAATAAACCATTTGGTTTTTTGTTTGTTTGTTTACTATTTTCATAGTTCTCTCTTTTTCACTTTTAGAAATTTTGGTTATAAAATGTGACAAGGTAGTCTTGGCTAGAATGAATATGTTAGGATACTTTTAACCTTTCTGTAGCTAAATATTAACTCACTTCTCCCAGTTGATATGCTTTCTACCACTGTACGTGTAGACAAGGAACCACATCTTTTTTTTTTCTTGTTCTATTTGGACTCCTATTATTTGATAACTTGCTACTTTGATGTTTCCCCATAAACTGTATATGCTATTACTATTTTTTAAGTTCTTTTTCATGTTTCTATCTTCTGAATGAGTGAATATTGGATTTGCTGATTAATCTACTTGCTCAGTTGTGCTGTTGATGCTTTCCATTGCATTCTTCATCCTACTCATGGCATTTTCACCTCTGGAATTTCTATCCCTCACTTTCATTATTATAATCTCTATTTAAATTCTCATTCTTCTGGCACCATTTTTCATCTTGTTGACCTGACTCTGCTTCTAAAGTTTACTGAAGTTCCTTAAAAAGCATTATTTTTACTTCTTTGTGAGGTATTTTATGTACTCTCATAAGGATCAGTCTTTGGTTCTTTCTGTTGTCAGTTTGGTTGACTGTTTCCCTAGTGGCCCTTCATTCTTAACAGACTATGTGATGTCTGTGTATTTAAAGAAGCTGGTATTCACTCCAGTCTTAGCAGTTTGGTTTTGTGTAGGAAAGTCCTTTGATACTATCCTGCTTTGCAATTTTGGATACATGGTCTAGATTGGTTCCTAAATTCTTGATTCCAGGCCACTGGGGTAACTTTGGGACTCTAGTGAGCCTGAAATGTTGGTTGATAAAGCTGTTTGTTATTGTGGGCAGAACTGAACACCAGTTTGCCAATATTAGATTAATTGCAGTTTGGGATGATGAAGAAGTCTGTGATGCCAACTTTAAAACTAAGGCTGCATGATCCTACTTGGCACCTAAATAAAGAAATTAAATATCAAAGTGGACTAAAATGAATTGAAGATTTATTTAGTAGTAAGAACCAAAACTATGCAACTACTCAAAGAAAATAGTGGTAATTCTCTATGATATTGGCCTCTGCAATGAAGTTTTAGATATCATCATAGGCATAAAGATATCAGAATAAAAAAGAGAAAGGTTGGATTATATAAAGCTTGAAAGATTTTGCATAATAAGAGAACAAATCAATTTTCATATTGAAGAAACAACCTATTTAAAGACAGAGCATGTTTAAAACTAAAACATCTGATAGGGGTTAATAGTAACTTATACAAGGTTAAACAACTCATCAGCAAGAAAACAAATTAATTTAACAAACGAAGAAAGAAATACATGTATTAGTCAAAAACAGATACACAAATGGCAACAGTATGTACAAACATATCCAAAGTCATTAATCATCATAGAAATACAAATTAAAGCCCTAGTGAGAAGACACATTCTTTTGAGTAACTAACATCAAAAGACAAATGTTGATAGGTATACACAAGGCTGGAGAGGAAAGAGAAATCTTGCAGACTTCTAAAGAGTATGCAAATCAGTAAGGTCCTTATAGAGAACAGCATGAGGTGCCTCATGAGAATTATAGCTTGTGTTGAATTACCTGCAAGAAACACTGTTTCTCTCAATTTAAGTATTATCTACATTTTAAAAAAAAATTTAATTCATTTTATTTTATGCGTAAGGGTGTTGGCCTACAAGTATGTCTGTGTGCCAGGTGTATGACTGACTGGTGCTCACAGTGGACAGAAGAGAATATCAAATTTCTTGGAAGGCTGTAAGGAATTGGTGGATGGTGGGAATTGAATCTGTGCCCTCTGGAAGAACAATCGGTGCTCTTAACAATTGAACCATCTCTTTGGCTTCTGTTACCTACATTTTAAATCGTAACAAAAGTAAAAAAATAAAATCAGCTGATCTTCCTGTGGTTTTAGATGAGATTTTGTACTGCTAAGAAATTTATACAAGTAAGACTGTCACTATCATGGTGCCTTTGAGTCCTTCCTTCCTCTCTTGCTTCCTGTCTTCATCACCCTCTTTTCCTTCCTTTCCTCCTTCCTTCCTTCCTTCCTTCCTTCCTTTCCTCCTTCCTTCCTTCCTTCCTTCCTTCCTTCCTTCCTTCCTTCCTTCCTTCCTATTTTCCTTCTTTCCTATCTCTCTCTCTCTCTCTCTCTCTCTCTCTCTTTCTCT
This sequence comes from Mastomys coucha, assembly GCF_008632895.1. Lineage (NCBI taxonomy): Eukaryota > Metazoa > Chordata > Mammalia > Rodentia > Muridae > Mastomys > Mastomys coucha. The sequence continues at coordinate 35,753,892 of NW_022196900.1, read as the reverse complement.
CTCTCTCTCTGTATGTGTGTATGTATGTGTGCACTTGAGTATGAATTCAACTTGAAGTTGAAATCAATTGTATTCCTTCCTTCTTTGCTTTCCATTTTACTATTTTGAAGTGGAGGCTCTCAATGAAGCAAGCTCTCCATTTGGACTAGTATGGTTAGTCATGCCGAGTCTGTAACACATGCATGGGGATTACAGACAGGCCACCTCCATGTGCAGCTGAGTTTTCCATGGTTCCAGGGATCTAACTCATGCAGCAAGCACTTTATCAGGTTAGCCATCTCCCTAGCCCCTGACTGTTTACTTCTGAGTTCCACAAAAAATCATGAAATTATCATTCTCTCTGATCTCAACAGTTTAGTACCCATGTGTGATCTGTTTGAAAAGTTCCTTCGTTTTGTCACCAGGGAGCTGAACAAGTTGTTTTGTATCAGAGCACTGATCCAAAGTGGCAAACATCATCATGCTTGACAGATTACCAGGAGCTTTGCAATTAACAGCAACATCATCAAGTAACATTAAATCAATATTCCCATGTGCAGAGCCCTGAGAAAGATGCTCAGAGAGTTAAGTTAAGGAGGAGAGAATGTTCAGCTTCAAGTACTTACATTACACAGAAAACAAGTCCAAATGACACTGCAGAGTAATGGGACTATGTGGATAAAAGCTGCATTTAATTATGAAGGAAATAAGATAATTAATAATGACTGCCTGCATGGAGATTATGAAACTTGAAAGGAGCATAAAATATTTTGAAATTTGAGATATTGAACTCCATTTCAATTTGTATAATAGGTGAGTGAAATGAAACATGCATAAAATAATACCACTGTATCTGACAATATCTGGAAGAAGGTATATATTCTGTTCCTGAGGTAACATAATTGTATAATATATATATATATATATACACATATGTATATATATGTATATAAATATGTATACATATATATACATATGTATATATATGTATATATATACATATATATGTATATATATGTATATATATATACATATATATAACTTTATCTATATGTGTATATGCCAGCCAGCCAGCTCTTTCTTCACTATTTACTATTGGATTCCTGACTTATCTTTCATAGTGATATATTTACATCAAAAGTCCCCTAAAACTGCATCTCCCAGCTTCTTTCCCCCCTGCCTTTCAAATAACATTACTCAATAAGATAATGAGAAATTAGAGAAATTGGAATGCAGAGCTTCTTTTCTTCCCCTCATTACCCAAGTGGTTGTTTTCTGTCCTGAGTACCACATGCCATATCACTGCCATCAATCTTAGTCTGACTTAAACTCATGATGTGTGGAAGACAGGGGAGGGCATCATGAAGAAATAAGAAATTTCTATTGATAAGAATTTTCTATTTCTATTCAAGAGAACTATTTTACAAAATGATGGCTAGCTAAAAACAAGATATTACATATTTTAAAATTATTAACAGGCTTGTTATAAGTGTTCTTACAAAACTATGCAAGTTAATGTATATTATAATCAGAATTGATCTATCCATCAAAAATGTATATGGTTTTTAAAACACGATGGTATTCATCTAACACATGTACTATATTATTGTTAATTAAAAATAATTTAAGTCAAATTAAATCCAACATCTTGTCAACTTACATAAATGTTTTAAACCTTGCCAAGGAGATACATTTTCTAGCCAGTAACATTAAAATTCCTTTATATGAGATCTTTTAGGGTTTGGTTCATACCTATAACCTTTCCTCTTTTATGTTCCATCATTCACATGTTGACAAACAATCATCTGTAACTCCAGTTCAAGGTGATTCAGCATCCTTTTCTGAGCTCTGTAGTATCAGAAACAAATGTGGTAAACAAATAAAACACTCATAATCAAAATATAAAATAAAAAAAATTTTTAAAAAGAATGAGTATTTGTAGTTTTTGCATCTAATGTTCTATGGCTATATGTTAGGGCCATTGGTCTATTATTGCAATTAACACCTATATTTCAGTATTTATTTTTTGTTTGAATAACCTGTCCACTGGTGAAACTGAGATATTGAGGTCACCTGGTATTACTATGGTTGGAGATAATCTGTGGCTTTGTGGATAATCATATTTGCTTTATAAAATTGGATGCTTCTGAGTTTTTTGCATGTATATTTTCAATTACAGTGTCCACATGATGAGTTGTACCTTTGAGCAGAATGAAGTAACTTTTTTATTCTGATTAATTTTCCCCTGAAATCTATTTCATCAGCTATTAAACTACTGATGCCTCTTTGTTTCCTAATCCTCTTAACTTAGAATATGTTTTTTTTTTCCCTTCCATATTTTAATTCTAAGGTACTGTCTATCATTGGAAGAGAGATCTGTTTCTTGTGAAAGCAAAAAGATAGATGCTGTTTGGCTTTTTTATTATTATTATTATTTTAAACAAGTGTACTGGCTGGTTTTGTGTGTCAACTTGACACAGGCTGGAGTTATCACAGAGAAGGGACTTTCAGTTGGGGAAGTGCCTCCATGAGATCCAGCTGTGGGGCATTTTCTCAATTGCCCCTTGTGGGTGGTACCATCCCTGGGCTGGAAGTCTTGGGTTCTATAAGAGAGCAGGCTGAGCAAGCCAGGAGGAGCAAGCCAGTAAAGAACATCCTTCCATGGCATCTGCATCAGCTCCTGCTTCCTGACCTGCTTGAGTTCCAGTCCTGACCTCCTTTGGTGATGAACAGCCATGTGGAAGTAAGCCAAATAAACCCTTTTCTCTCCAACTTGCTTCTTGGTCATGATGTTGTGCAGGAATAGAAACCCTGACTAAGACAGCAAGGTTTCTCTCTACTTCTCCAAGGCTGTCTTAGAATTCATCATGTAGATCAAACTGGCCTCAAACTCACAGAGATGTGCCTGACTCTGACTCTGTCTCCTGATTACTGGGATAAGAGGCATGTACCACCATACCCAATTTAGGTCTTCTTTTATAATACAATTTTCTAACTTCTGTCTTTTGATACAGTATGTAAGGTCATTAATTTAATTTTATTATTATTGGTCAAATAATGTTTTCAAAGATATTATTAAAAAACATGCATTTATTCCTTCAAATTATTTTTCAATTAGTGGGAAGATTTGATATTACCAATTACAAAGTAAATGTATTTCATTGACACTCTTCTTTACATATTTTCTTTTCTTTTAAAGTTCTATGAATTGCTGCTAGCCTAGTGTCATTATGTTTCCCCTGCAGCCTCTTGTGTGTGCTTATCCATCTCTTCAGTACAAACTACCCCCTTGAGTGTTCTCCGCAGGGCTGGTTTGATTGTCATAATCTTTTCCAGTCTATTTTTTGTATATGTGTGTGGAACGCTTTCCTCCTCAATTGTGTTCAACTGTTTTGCTACCCAGTAGACTGTGTTGGCATCCATGGTTTTTAAAATTTTGATCACATTATTCATATTCATGTTTGCCTTTTAAATTCTCCACTAAGAAGTCAGTGGTTATTAGCATGGGCTTGCCTTTTCATATTGTTATTAGCATGGGCTCGCCTTTTCATATTATTAGCATGGGCTTGCCTTTTCATATTGTTGGCTCTTCTCTCTTACAGTTTTAAATATCATTTATTCCTTTGCTATTTTAATTCTAATATGGCTTGAGGAATTTATGTCCTATTCTTACCTGTTTGGTATTCTGTATGCCTCTCGTACTTATAAGGGTATTTATTTCCTCAGGCTTGTCAGTTTTTTCTGTGATTTAATTGAAAATTGTTTGTATGCTTCTGACCAGAATTCTTCTGCACCCATTATTCGACATTTTCCTGTACACATATCATTAGTGTGATTGTAAAAAAAAAATGCATTTTTTTTTTGGTTGGATGATCCAATTTTTCTGCCTTGTTTTCAAGCCTTAATATTCTGTCTTCTATATGATTCATTCTGTTGATGAAGATTTTCCTTGAGGATTTTTTTCTTAATCAGAGATACTGAGTTTTTAGTTCTAGCTTTGTTTCACTTTGGGTTTTCTTCTTTATTTCTAGATTTCATCTGACTTACATTTTCTGTTTCTTTTTTTTTTCATTTTTTATTGGTTATTTTATTTATTTACATTTCAAATGTTACCCCCCTTGCCAGTTTCCCCTCCACAAGACCTCGCTCCCCCTGCCTCTATGAGGCTTCTCTCCCAACCGCCCACTCACTCCTGCCTCAGTGGCCTAGTATTCCCCTATCCTGGGTCATCAAGCCTCCACAGGACCACAGGGCTCCCCTCCAAGTGATGCCAGATAAGGCAGTCCTCTGCTACATATACATATGGAGCCATGGGTACCCCCTCTGTACTCTTTGGTTGGTGATTTAGTTCCTTGGAGCTTGGGGGATTTGGTTGGTTGATATCGTTGTTCTTCCCATGAGGTTGAAAACCCCTTCAGCTCCTACAGTCCTTGCCCTAACTTCCCCATTGGAGTCCCTGTGCTCAGTCCAATGTTTGGCTGTGTACATCTGCATTTGTATTGGTCTAGCTCTGGCAGAGTCTTTCAGGGGACAGCTATACTGGGCTCTTCTCAGTAAGTACTTTTTGACATCAGCAATAGTGTCTGGGTTTGGTGTCAGCAGATGGGATGGGTCCCTAGGTGGGGCAGTCTCTGGATGGCCTTTCCTTCAGTTTCTGCTCCACTCTTTGTCCCTACATTTCCTTTGACAAGAGGAATTCTGGATTAGTATTTCAAAGGTAGGTGGGTGGCCAGATCCCTCAACTTGGGGGTACTGCCTATTCTCCGGATATGGTCTCTACAGGTTCTATTTCCCCTTTGTTGAGTATTTTGGTTGAAGTTCTCCCTGTTGGGTCCTGGGAACCTCTTTGGTTCCTGGCATCTGAGACTTTCTAGTGCCTACCCCCATGTCCTCGTCCCCCACCGCTACACATCTACTTTCAAATTCCTGACCCTCTGTACTTCTCCCCCATCTCCTCCCATATCTGAATTGCCCCCCTTTTTCCATATTTAGAATTACTTTGATATTTTACTCACCATTCACTTGTGTTTTCTTGGATTTCACTCAATCTAAATTTGTCCTCTTTATGTCAGTTTAGGTGTTTATTATCTATGTCATGCTTGAACTCTTTGAAACTAATTATGACTGTTCCCTTGAATTTACTATCTTGAATCTCAATTCAGGCATTCTTATTGGGAGACATTATACTGGATTGTTGGCTTGGAGAGACATCACATTTTCTTGTTTTTATTACTACCTGTGATTTGCTTTGTTTTATTGTTTGTTTGTTTTCAACTGAGTTTATTATTTAGATTACATAAGGTAAAATATGAGGTTTTTAACTAGAAAATGGTTGCAAGGCTCTGGACTGGGCAATGGGCTGAGGAAGAGTGCTGATCATGGAAGGCAAGTATTTACTGGGCCCACCTATGAAGGCTAGAGGCCTAGAGCAGAGTGGAGTGGTGTGGACCATGGACATACAGGAGCTACATACCTGATAGAGAGGGTCTGGGTCAGAATGTTTAGAGCTGTGGGTAAGTCAGGGGAAGGGACTAAGTTTTCATTACTGTGTCCTACCTATCATGTAGGCAGTAAGGTCTCAGCAAGAATGGTGCCTGAATACCATGTAATCTCCAACCTTGAGCCCAACAGTTGCACTGCTGTGCCTTCATCTGCTCACTGAGTAAGCAGTGAGTTACAAGTCAACATTTGCTTTGATGTGCATTTCCAAAGAGCTTCTGCAAATCCCCTCAGAGAAGAGTGGAACATACTATCATTGCTCAGTGATACAATTATTCCAAGGTTTGCTTCTCTGAAGAACACAGAGTGCCCTGTTGTAAGCTCACTTAAAACTTCCCCTAGCCACATGCCCATTTTCTTACGCTCATCACTTGTAAGAGTTCAAGACATGAAGGTAAATGTATGCTATAGTGTAAAAGGTTTTAAGAGAGTCCTATATACATGCAGCTTCTCCAAAGTGTACTTAATGTGTTTCAAAGTTATTTCTTCAAATAGAAAATGCTCAATTGTTGATTGACAGAATGACCTCTCCCACGCAATAAAACTCATAACACCTGTTGATTTGTAAACCTTCAATCTATTTCATCCATGTTTTTCCTCTAAAATATCTATCCTTTATTTTCTTCTACTCTTAGCTCCTAGCTGAAATAAAATATTTGGACTTTGTACATCTAGATAGACTTGATAAACACAATAAATACCTTTTTTTCATCCCTAGAGCTTGTGTTATTATGCTCATTTGATACTACGTTCCTCTTTTGAATGTCTACAATTAATGATTTTCACTAGGACAGAGCATCTTTTCTTTCTTATCTTATTGTCCCAGAAGTTTCCATTCTGATTATCTCATAAAATATATCTGACAAATATTTGTGGAATTAAATTAAAGGGAAATACAAGAATTAGTGAGAAGGTTTATTTTTGAACAAGTATATTTATTTTAGATTTTATTAACTTATAAGCTAGATGTGTTCTTAGCAATTGTGACATATCAAAATTTGAATGTGGAACATTGGAACATCTATGTCTGCCCATCTTATGCAGCTTACTTACTCCTTGGGTAATGTGGATAATGAGTATCAGCTTCTCAAAGACAGAATTTCAAGGTGCCTCATAATACATCTTGGTGTGTATTTTTCCAAGAGTTGTATTTTAATTGGACATTGTCTAGCAAAAGAACTACTAGAACAAATAGTGCTGGAGCCTCAGACACCTTGATGACTGTTAGGGGATGACAGTGATTCAGGGGTGAGATTTCAGAGTCCCTTTCTATCCAGTAAATTCCAGCAGTTGCAGTATTGCTTTCTGCAATAGATTATCATGTTTTGACTTATGTCTGACTAAAACAAAGACAGCTAAGTTTAAAGGAACTGTATAACAGTTAAATGTGAACTGCTATAAAATTATCCCTGATGTTTTCACCTTGTGGAAAACATTCTTAAGTTATTGAAAACAGAGTCCTTCTATTTTAATCTGGCTCAACTAGGGGGAAGAGTAATGACAGTCTAGAGGTTCCTGCCACACAGGGAATCCTATCAGGTGAATATTGTAAGTTTCTCCCTAACTAGTCCATTACACGGCTGCTTTACTGGCCTCCCAAAGGAGAAGTAAAGCTGAAGGCATGAGTGGAGAATTGCTGATATTTATCAGTAAAGAGCCAGTTAACATAGAAATGAGGCCAAGTAAAAGTAAGACAGGCAGAAATTTCACCTGACATTTGCTTTCAGGGAATGAAACACATAATATGCTTTAAAAGTTGTCACTTTGCTCAACCATATGGGATGTGTGTGTAAACTCTTGTGTCTTAAAATAGATTTGTTTAAGAATATATTGTGAGCTTATTGCCAAATTAATATTGTAGACTTGACTCTCTGTCATTCAAGCTTACAAAATAGCCATTGGCTTAGACAAGCTGAGGGAAGTCTAGAACATGCACAGAGGGAGCAAATGGTGAAATGAAGAGCACAAGTTAACTTGCTGGGTTTTGCCAGTTGCTCAGTAAGATGAAGGCCTGTAATATTCTGTATTCAACAGTTTATTCCAAAATGCTTTCTGGTTTCCTCATCAGGTTTTGTCTTTGTGTTCTATATGTATATGAAAAAAAAATTTTAAAGACTATTACTCTAAACAATCTGTGATTACATAAAACAATAAAACTAAGGTTCTCTTTTTGAAATATCAAATCTTTAAACCAATTGTGGTCTTTTACACGCAGGCCTCTTAACGATGTATGTAAAGTCATCAATGATGACTTAAGCATATGTGGAAATACTTTAAGTATCCTCCATGTTTTACCTCAGAGAAATGGAAAGGTAGAAGTCTGTTAGGACAGAAAAGAGCAATTATACCAAGATTTCAGAAGTCAAAGAGTAGACTGTCTAGTACCAGGGGCCAGCCCCAACTGGGTGTTTCTCTTCTTTCTTGTCGGTTCTTCTTGAGTCAGCCGAGAGGGAAGAGCATAGATGTTTGTGTGTGTGTGTAAGACTTATAAATTCATATACAGATTCATACTCATTTTTTCATTTATACATATCCACTAATACCCAGTTGGGCCCAGCTTGCATGCATTCTCACAATTACATACTTACACACACACATGCATAAATTCTCACAAGTACATACTTATACACACATCCATACTTACATATGCATATGGAGCAAAATCTTATGATTTCTGGGGTAAGACTTCATCTTATGATTTATTTAGGGTTGCTGTATAATAAAAAGCTTACTTATCTAAGTCTAGGTTACTATGCTATTGTAGCTGACCTGCTTTCTGTGATCCTCTGAGGCCAGAAACTACAGTTTCTGGCATTTAGCACCTCATCCTAAAACAGCAGGAGATTAAAGGATTAATTGCTAGAGCCTCTCCCCTATTGTCCAGATACCTCTTGCTTGTTGGGCTAGGGAGAAGTTTGGAGCAATAAACTTCTATTGTACCAGGAGAACAGAATAACACTCTCGTAGAAAGGAAAATTTTACATAAGTAAATATGCATAATCTCACATAAATTCATATACAGATTCATGCTCATTTTTTCATTTATACATATCCACTAATACCCAGTTGGGCCCAGCTTGCATGCATTCTCACAATTACATACTTACACACACACATATGCATAAATTCTCACAAGTACATACTTATACACACATCCATACTTACATATGCATATGGAGCAAAAGACCAAGCATTGGTGCAGAAAGAACTCATTGATTCTGGATGAAAAATGGAGCTCCAATCTTTATTACATAGAAAAAGAAAAGGCTTCTACCCTTCTAATGCTAAGCAAATTAAACCCATATTTGTAAGTAAAAAACTTTGTTTCTTTTAATAAGACTAAGCCTGCCTTGTCCTTACCATAGGACCTGTTTGGTTTCATGGTAAGGAGAAGCCTGCCTGCTCCTTCTACTCTCTGCAGCATCTTCTTTATTCCTTTTTCCCTCTGCATTCTGCACATTGCTCTCTTAGTATTTTATGTTACCTATAGTTTCTAAGTTATTCCACTCTGCATTCTCCTTCTAATCTAAAAAGTGTTGTGTCTAAAACTTCTCTTCAACTCAGTTCCTCTTTCAGCTCATTTTTTTCTTAGCTCTGTTCCTCTCATTTCAGTCCCCCAGTTCTGACTCTTCTCTTTGTCCTTAGCCCTTAAACATCTTTCAGAATACATGATCACATATTAAGAAGTTCATCAAAAGTTCACACAGAAAATCAAATCATAAATGAAATAGAAGTTTACAACAGAGAATGTTTACATGCATATCATTAGGAGTAATTATCTAGCTAAACATCCATCACCTGTCTCAGCTCCACAGGTTCACTGAAGGTTTAAGACCATAAGTAAAATTTGTATAGATAAGCCCAGTCAATATTTTAATCTTCTGTCCTAGCACCTATAATAAATCATTAGTTCCCCTATTATGACCTTTGGTTAATTTTTTACAACATCTTGGAATGTGCTCTGAGTAGGTAAAAGTCTGGTTACCATCTAAGAGCAATTAACTGCTGACACTTGAGAGACTGGCAGAGTTCTTATTGCAGTTTTTACTATCAGAAAAGGACCTAATAGCAGTCCCATTATAAAAGAGCTTAATAATCACAGATATAATTTTAGGAATTCTTATAGGACCATCATTAAGACTTAAGTCATCTATTTGTCTAGATAGCATCACTACAAGTCAGTACAATTTCATGGATCTGCAGAGATGTGCTCCAAAGGGGTGTGCTATTACTTAGTAATATATATGTATAATATATGTGCACATATGTGAATGTATAACATATATGTATGTAAATATATATATATTAACAGGAAAAGCATATTAATAGCAGGGATCTTTCCTAAAATTAGTCCCTTACAGCCTGGCTTAATAAGAACTCACCTGTCATGGATTATATAATAATCCAAAGCAGGCATTTCAGGATGATCACCTGCTAGTTTTTACCTTATCCTAATGTGGCTCCTATCAATATAGAAACCATTTGCAAGTGGGCAGTTCCTCAGTGACAGTAGGTCCAGCTATGGAAAGTAAATTAAACAAGCAACAAACGTGGAAAGCCTCTAAAATTTCCAAGTCATGGTGTCTGTACTACACGAAACACATTTGCTTTGTCATTGAATGATCTGTAAGTAGACATGAGAACTCTTGTCCTTCTGATTCATTTGTAGCCAAATTTTGAATAGAAACAGTATGCCTACAAGTTGATTAATAATATAGGTGGATTCTCAGTTTAAAAAATTGTGGGGCCTGTGTGTCTCTCTTTCCTCTGGCCTGGTGGCTCTCTCTCTCTGCTGAGGCCTGTGGGGTGTATGTTAGTCAAAAAGGAGGTGATGTATAAATGAGATATTTTATTATAGGAAAGAGAAAATAGGCTGGCCAAGTAGAGAGAAAGAAAGGAGAGAAAGAAGAGGAGAAGAAAAGGAGAGAGAGAAAAGAAATGAAGAAAGCAAGAGAGCAAGAATGCAAGAGAAGAGAACAAAGAGCAGGAAAGAGGGGAAGAAGGCAAGAGAGGAAGAAAAGAAGCAAGAGAGGAGACAAAGAGCAAGAGAAGAGAGGAAGAGGGCAAGAGAGAGAGGAGGGGACAACCGCCCTTTATATTGCATGGAGTGATGGCTATCTGTCTTTGGGCGAGGCCTGGCTGTGGTTACATAGCTGGGGGTAGGGTCCAGCTAGAATGCTGGGAGCTTGGGACATTGTCTGCCTGATAGAGCACACATCTCCTGCGGGGGCAGTTGTGAGTGGTTGTGACTGAAACAGGAGCCAAAGACTCAGGAGTTATAGTCGAGCTCCTTCTGCCCCCTGCAGTCAAAAACTGCCCACTAGGGCTCCAGGGCTCAAGGCCAATTACTCGACTGAGCCTAAGTTGCCTGAACAGACCACTGCCCTACAAAGAATAATGAAATTAATCAGAATAAATGGGAAGTCAATAAGAAAACATGTGACCACCCTCCAGCTAAGAGCTGGTTCTCAGACCTCGCCTTGCCACAAATAGTCATGCCTCTCTCCAAGTTCCTGTTACGCAAGAAGTCCCACCTCCAGAGACTGAAGATGAAGATGCTGATTGGGTCACTAGATGCTGATGGACTGGGGAGGGGTGTTTCTGCCTACCTGCTTGTAACAAAGAGACAGTTGAATAATGATGGAGGACTGAAAGCACACCGTGCCTTGGTCTCATTTTTTAATACCCTCTCGACGTTCGGTTCCCCTTTATTTCCTTTAGGTTCCTACTTCTCTCCCAGAGAACCTGTTCATATTTAACTATAGGAAAAAAACAAAAACAAAACAAAACAACCCACCCCAAACCAAAACCAACCAAACAAAAAAATAACAACAATAAAAACAGTTGATACAGATAAAAAGGACATAAAGTCTTAACAAATAGATCATTGCTTTTCTTGTATAACAAGATGTCTGGTAGAAAGTACCTGTAGGTCTTGATTTCCTATCTCCATGATTTTCTTAGTGTTTCCCTAATGGGTTTCCAGACTCTCGGTATATAGTATCCATTTAAGGAAATAGAATGATGGAGTAAATGAAGTTGTTACTTTTATTACAAAAGTAAAATGTTCTTGGTAGTCATATAATAAATTTATGCTTCTCCTTAAATCTAAAATTTGGTTGTTTAGACACTTTACCTACAAGAGTTGAAGAGTCGTTTTTAGTTCTTCAACCTTTACATTATATAAACATAATTTTAGTTGCCTTTCAAATTGGTAGGCAAGTTAATAGAGGCCATGTCTTTTAACTCTCTTGTTAAACAATGTTGGCCTAAGCAGGCAACAGAAAACCTAATGTATTTGCCTGTACTGACTGTAGGCAGGAGATGTAGAAATGTAAGAGAAATAAAATTATTCCTAGACTATAAATTATAAAGTGTTAGAATAATAAGGCATAGTCTTAGAGACACAAATGAGACAATTCTAATTGAAAGAGGAAAAATAATTAAAATCAAATTTAATATTATTGAGAATCTACTCAACAGAAATGAGACCTTTTCTGAATATAGCCAATTGCAGTTATTAGCAGAACAAAATAATTTTTATTTTCATTAAATCAATACATTCAGACTTCTTGCTGAGTTAAAACCAAATGAACCATTCACTAAGTAGAAAATCTCAGTGGATACAAGTTAGGAACACCTTTTGTCACTGAAGTATTCTAGATGACTTATGGGTGTGTGTGAAATGCTGTGATAGACTGCTAAATAATGATGTTCCATTTCATAAAGCTATTTCTGAAGGCAACCTGGCTCTATTTGGGAACAATATATATTTCATACATTACTGTTTAAATGTTATTGCCAATTTACCTGTTGTACCCAATTAATTTTGGTGAATTTATTTCTCACCTACTCTTCTTCCCAAAGTCTCCAATCTTATTATAATACTTATTTCCACACATGACCCTAATTTAACTTCTGCAAGGATACGGATTCTTTCTAGTCTAAGTCACTCATTGCAAGTGGTTTTATATTTGTTTGTTTTGTTTTAAATGTTTAGATATGTTCCAATTAGAGACATACATTAGCATGTTGTGTTTGTCATGCAGCCCACAGAAATTTCAGAAGATTCTGATGGTTTAAAAGACAAATAAATTGAATTGAGCTAGAACAGTTAAGATTTCTCACTGCCAACTATGCCAAGATTTATAAAGCTTCAGCCTTACATAAAATCTTTAGCAGACCAGCTACAACAAGAGCTAATACTCACAACACAGTATAGTAATAATTGTTATGAGAGAATGTTTATTATAGGCTGTGAAGTATTTATGGAATAAATATACTCATGAACAGTTATTGTTCATTTCTGAAGTCAAAAAAATGAGCTAGTCCAGCAATGTTTAGTGAAATTCTTCCCTGGGCTGGAATGATCAAGAGAAAAAGGCCATTTCTTACCATCTCCAGGAAAAATTCACAACCTAAGTGCTGGCTGCCTCTGCAGAAACCTGCGGGGAAGATTCCTTATACTGCATCAGGTGGAACAGAAGGAAACAGCTGCATATAGAGGGACAAATATCAACAACTCTCCATGATTGCAAAGAGCTGCCAAGTACGGAAGGATGTTTTCCCCCTCTCAGCATCTCCTGTTCATGTAATGTTCTGTCTTAAAAAACACATACCAGTTTTAGAGTGTCTACATGACATTTTCACAATGCTAGTACTGTAAAATAAAATAGACATTATTTATAAATTTCATAACAATTCCATTATAAAATATGTATTTTCCCCTCTGTTTTCCAGATAAAGTCATGGAAAAAAGGCAAAAATTTCTGTGCCAGGTCAGAAAGACACTTGGTGATGCCTTTATAGAGCACAAAAAGACAAACTTCCATGGCTTCTTTTTCCATCAGAAATTCATCATTAGAAATTCAAGCAGTATGGATGTGCCAGCTATGTCATATGTATTTATATGCCTAGGACAACAGAAGACCCAGTAATATAATTTATAAGGCACTGTAGATCAGTACATTTTTATTATTCACTTTCTGCTAATATGATTTTGGTTTTGCTGATAAGTATTGCTTCTATCTCTAACCTTGTATAAAACAGATAATTTGGGCTATCAGAGACTCAAAGAGCCTTTTGGAAAAAATTTAAACTGCATGAGAACAAACAGAATGAAAATGGAAAAGAATGTTAAATATAAGAGATAATCTTAAAATAGAGCTTTGAGTTTGTTTGCATGTAAATATATTATTTGAGCCTTTTTGATCCCTCCCTTCTTCCCAAGTAATAACATGGAAACCTGTTATTTATTAGTAACCTTCTAGAACTATACCTGGGCAAATTCTGTTCTATTTTAACCTATTTTTACATTACTTGCCATCTTAATCACGCTTGGCTGCTTCTGGTTGATTTGTATCCTCATGGCAACTGTCTCATGGTGACTCTTCTCATGAGTCTTTCCACCTGGGACTCCCCTCACTGGGAATGTAAGTCATGCCTTAACTTTCGTGCCCTGTTATAGGATTATCATATCTTTATTAACCAATCAGACATGAAGGAAGACAATTTTTACACAACATTGAGACAGGAGATGCTTTATGAGGTCCAGATTGCAACCAGATCTCTGTGGTGCAGAACTCAGCAATTGAATACACAATACACAAAAATATGCCTCAACACTTGCTCTTTCGGGAAGCTAATGAGAGTTGTAAAAGAGTTAACATTTTAATGTGATTTTTTTACTGTATTAGTAGAAATGCCTCAAGATCAGCAAATATTCTTTTCTAGTATAGAAGCATGTCTATATGTCCCTACATCACTCAGCCTGTCCTTAACTAGGCCTAGGTTTTTCTTTGCAGATGCATAGTGAGAATGAAAGAATGCTAGCTGGACTAAGTCATCTGAGATCTGGGTATAGCACTCTTTATCCTGATAAATCACAGGGCTGCTAATTACAGGAATTCTTCTGCCTTTAAACCCATGCCCTTTTGAATGAAGAGGAAGTAAAAAAGAAATTCTTCTAAAATCAGGAACAAGACAAGATTGCCTACTCCTTCTATACCTATTCAATAAAGTACTTGAAATTTTAGAGGGAGCAATAAGACAACTCAAGGAGAACAAGGAAATAGAGATTGGGAAGGAAGAATTCAAAGTATCTCTGTTTGAACATGATATGATCATACATATAAGTGCCCATAAATATTCCATTGGAAAACTGCTAAATGTGATAAGCATATTAAAGTAACCAACTATAAGCCAGGCAGTGGTGGCACAGGCCTTTAATCCCAGCACTTGAGAGGCAGAGGCAGGTGGATTTCTGAGTTTGAGGCCAGCTTGGTCTACAGAGTGAGTTCCAGGACAGCCAATGCTACACAGAGAAACTCTGTCTCGAAAAACCAAAATAAAAATAAAAATAAAAATAAAAAAGTAACAGACTATAAATGTAACTCACAAAAGTATTTATTTCTTAGCAAGTGACTTTAACCAAGCAAGTGGAAGGATTTTTATGATAAAAACTTGAAGTTGCAATGCCCAAATTTAACCTGTAAGCTCCACCTACTCAAGGACCAGGTAACTTCTTGAAATGGTGGGAGTCTGAGTTTTTGCAAAATAACAAAAGCCTGGTCCAAATAAGTGGTGGCCTATGGGTTTGATTTAACAAGGCCCTGAGACATGTGCGTTGGGGTCACTCAGCTAGAAGTTTCAGGGAGCTCTCCTGACCAATGTCCATCTTGTTCAGTGTTTAATAAAGATTGCTTCAAATTTGGCTCAAATTGGTAGTACTGTTTTGTTTTTGTTTTGTTTTGTTTTGTTTTGTTTTTTTCTCTTGTAAGTTTCAGGATAAACATAAGGAAGCCACGCTGAGTTAATTCCAGCCCAAATTCTGTGAAACTAGGCTCTTCATTCTGGCTCAAGGAACACTGCCCCCACACCCCTCAACCCTCAGTAGATGGCCATGAAAACAAGCAAATTTTTTAAATGGATGCCTCCTTTAGTGGTAAGTCATAGAAGCCTTTTTAAGCTAGATTCCTGCCTGGTTTCTAGAATCTGGTCATGGGATACCTTATTTGGGGACAAAGAGAAACTGAAGAGGCCTACCAAATACAGGACACAGAGAGATGTCCCACATCCAAGTGGTTATTTTTGGTTAATTGGGAGTTCATCCAGAGACACCAGTTGTTTTCTGATCTGCTTTGGAGCTCTGAGAACATCCTGGTTACAACTGGGGACCAGGTCAGAAAACTTAAGGTGTCCCAGCATCTTCATGCCAGCTTCATCAGAGTCTAACCCCTAGGTGGCACAACAAAGCCAAAGCTGCCTAGGACACTAGGGAGAGGTGACAGACTGTGATTTTGGAGAGTAAAATCTGGAGTGTTAAAAAAAAAAAATTAAATAAAATAAAAAAATAAGAAAAATACTGAAGTAAGTTCTGAAGGATACAAAGATGATTTAAATAATAAAAAATAAAATTATTTTCTCCATTGTTATACTATGATTTCAAGGGTTCAGATTTTTAACATTGATCAATGAATTTCTGAGAAGGCATAGAGCACTGACTTTTTAAATTCAGTTACAAACTAAGATTTTAAATTTCATTTGTTTTTTTCTTCTAAATATAAACTTAAAGGTGTGTTTTATTAGGCAATCATATCTTTCTAATCTCTATATATCCAGTTCTCTAAACAAGAAAAGTTTTCATGCTTTTTAACCCAAAGCTATAGGGGTTTTTTGTTTGTTTGTTTGTTTGTTTGTTTTGTTTTTGTTTTGCCAAGACTAAAAGGCATGAGTCTATTCCAACTGTTTTACAATATAACTTTCATTACAATGATAATGTTAATATGCCAAAACTTTTATCTCATTTTATAAACTCAAAATTTATGTAAGCTTCAGGGAGTCAAAAAAGTCATAAAACTTAGATCCTTCTGTCCCGGGTCAGACACCACACAAATGAAGCCTAAGGTTCTGCACACGCCTTTTCCTTAGAATGGAATTTTCTTCTGGTTTTGGGATTCTGCGACTTCCCAGTGAGTGGGATTATAGGCCCATTGTGCTTTGTTTGTTTGAGTTTGGTTTTGTTCCTTCCTCAGTTTGCAGTTCTGTCCCTAGTCTATATTTTTTTCAGCAGATCTTTGCTTGGCTACCAGACACCATCCAGGGATCACCAGTGAACTAAAAACTGCTGAGCTCTGGACTTCCAAAAAGGTGATATAAACCATTCTAGCCAAAGTTATTGCTCCCTGTCTCTTCAGCTATATCAGCTAATAAGAGGTTTCTGATAAATGTCCCATTGCCCAACCTTTGGCTAGCTTGTTAGCCTTCCTGGGCTCTGACAATGATGACCTAGTGTCAGCTGGAAGTACTAAAGAAGAGAGTACATCATCCCTTGCCCCTGCCACAAAAGGCTGAAATGCTAAGTTGAAAGGAAGATACCTGGCATAGGGGACAAAATGGCTACCTATAATGCTGACTGACATACCAGTAATGTGGGCTGAGATTTTCAACTGGTACATTCAGTAACTAAAATAGTTCCACAATATGTTAGGGCACTTGGCTTGTTGTATACCAACAAACAAAAAAACTAGTATTACATGGTTTGTAGCAAATGTGCAGCTTGGTC
Organism: Mastomys coucha; assembly: GCF_008632895.1. Classification (NCBI taxonomy): domain Eukaryota; kingdom Metazoa; phylum Chordata; class Mammalia; order Rodentia; family Muridae; genus Mastomys; species Mastomys coucha. Next base: position 35,736,851 of record NW_022196900.1, on the reverse strand, counting down.
TCCCATGCTAACTCTTACTGACTTCAAGCTATATTACAGAGCAATAGTAATAAAAACTGCATGACATTGATATAGGAATCAACATGTTGATCGATGACATCAAACCGATGACTGAGAAATAAACCCACATACCAGTGGACAGGTGACTTTTGACAAAGAAGGCAAAACCATATAATGGAAAAAAAGAAAGCATCTTCAATATACGATGCTGGTTCAAAAAGAAAAAAAAGATTTTAATGGGATTGCTTCAAGTATCTCTCCATTTAATTTCTTATTGGCTGTTGGTTTGCTGTATACTACTTTTATTATGTTTAGGTATTTGCCTAGAATTCCTGATCTCTCTAGTACTTTTAACATGAAGAGATGTTGTATTTTGTCAAATGGTTTTTCAGCATCTAATGAGATGATCATGTGTTTTTTTTTCCTTTGAGTTCATTTATGTAGTGGAGTACATTAATGGATTTTCATATATTAAACCAACTTGCATCCCTAAGATGAAACCTACTTGATCATGTTGAATGATCATTTTGATGTGTATTTGGATTCAGTTTGCAAGAATTTTTTTGAGCATTTTTGCATTGATATTCATAAGTAAAATTGGTCTGAAGTTCTCTTTCTTTGTTAGGTCTTTGTGTGCTATAAGTATCAAAGTAATTGTGGCTTCATCAAAGGAATTAGGTAGTGCTCCATTTGTTTCTATTTTATGGAATAGTTTGAGGAATATTGGTATTAGCTCTTTTTTGAAGGTCTGGTAGAATTCTACACTAAAGCCATCTGGCCCTGGGCTTTTGTTGATTGAGAGGTTTTTTTAATGATTACTTCTACACCTTCCTGGATATGGGACTATTTAGATAGTTTACCTGCTCTTGTTTTAACTTTGGTACATGGTATCTGTCTAGAAAATATTCCATTTCATCCAGATTTTCCAGTTTTGTTGAGTATAGTCTTTTGTAGCAGGACCTGATGATTTTTGTTTTAATTTTTCTCAGTTTCTGTTATTATGTCTCCCTTTTCATTTCTGATTTTGTCAATTTGGACACTGTCTCTCTGCCCTTTAGTTGGTTTGTCTAGGGGCTTATGTATTTTGTTGATTTTCTCAAAGAACCAGCTTTTGATTTTGTTGACTCCTTGTATCTTTCTCTTTGTTTCTATTTGGTTGATTTCAGCCTTGAGTTTGACTTTTTCCTGTCATCTACTCTTCTTGGATGTATTTGTTTCTTTTTATTCTAGGGCTTTCAGGTGTGCTGTTAAATTACTGGCTATAATCTCTCCAATTTCTTCAAGAGGACACTTAGTGCTATGAGTTTTCCCCTTAACACTGCTTTGATTGTGTCCCGTAAGTTTGGGTATGTTGTGTCCTCATTTTCATTGAATTCCCGGATGTCTCTAAATTCTTTATTTTTTCCCTAACCAAGTTATCATTGAGTAGAGAGTTGTTCAGTTTCTATGGGTATATGTGTTTTCTGTTGTGTTTGTTGTTATTGAAGCCTAACCTTAGTCTGTGGTGATCAGATAGGATGTATGGGATTATTTCTATCTTCTGTTGAGGCTTGTTTTGTGACCAATTACAGTCAAATTTGGAGAAGGTAATGTGAGGTACTGAGAAGAAGATATATTCTTTTGTTTTATGGTGAAATGTACTGTATATATCTGTTAAATCTGTTCAGTTTATAACCTTTATTAGTTTTAGTATGTCTCTGTTAAGTTTCTGTTTCAGTGACCTGTCAATTGGTGGGAGTGGGATAGTGCAATCTCCCACTATTATTGTGTATAGCTCAAAGTGGGCTTTGAGCTTTAGTAAAGTTTATTATATGAGTGTGGTTGCCCTTGCATATGGAGCATAGGTGTTCAGAATTGAGACTTCATCTTCGTAGATTTTTCCATTGATGAATATGAAGTGTCCTTCCCCATCTCACTTAATAACTTTTGGTTGAAAGTCTAGTTTATTGGATCTTAGGATGACAACTCTAGCTTGTTTCTTGGGACCATTTCTTTGGAAGACTTTTTTCCAGCCATTTTCTCTGAAGTAGTGTCTGTCTTTGTCATTGACATGTGTTTCTTGTATGAAGCCAAATGTTGGCTCCTGCTTACATATCCAGTTTGTTAGCTTATATCTTTTTATTGGTGAATTGATTCCATAGATATCAAGAGATATAAAAGACAGACGATTGTTAGTTCCTGTTATATATTTGTTATTGTAGGTGGCATTATGTGCATGTGATTCTGTTTTCTTGGTTTTGTTGTGAGATGGTTAATTTATTGTTTTTTCTTTGGTCTATGTACCCTCCTTGAGTTGGAGTTTTACTTCTAGAATCCTCTGTAGGGCTGGATTGGTAGATAGATATTGTTTAAATTTGGTTTTGTCATGGAATGTTTGGTTTCTCCATCTATAATGATTGAGAGTTTTGCTTGGTATAGTATCCTGGGCTGGTATTTCTATTCTTTTAGGGTCTACATGGAAATCCAGGACACAATGAATATTTGGAATATAAGAAAGGGAAGATTCGCAAATCAAAGGAACAGAAAATGTCTTCAACAAAACAAAATCATAGAAGAAAATTTTCCCAACCTAAAGAAAGAGATGGCTACAAATGTACAAGAAGACTACAGAACACTGAATAGATTGGATCAGAAGAGAAAATCTTCTAGTCACCTAATATTCAAAACACTAAATGCACAGAAGAAAGAATATTAAAAGCCATAAAGGGAAAAGGATAAGTAATATATAAAGGTTGAACTATCAGAATTATACCCTACTTCTCCACAGAGTGTCTGGACAGATGTCATTCAGACCCTAAGAGAACACAAAATATAATTTTTAAAAATAAAAATACTCATTTTTAAAGGATCAATTTTAGCATTGCAAAAGGATATACAGAAAGGACATGCATGATATGTACTCACTGATAAGTGGATATTAGACGAAAAGTTCAGAATACTCATGATACAACTCACAGGCCTTGTGAAGCTTAGCAAGAAGGAAGGGCCAAGTGTGGGCTATTCAATCTGACTTAGAAGGGGAGAATAAAATAGTCACCAGATGCACACAGAGAGAGGGATCTGGGTGAGAGAGGGAAGGGAGAGGGTAAAAGGGGGGCAGAATTAGGTGTGGGAAGAGACAGGAGAGAAGCCAGGAAGGCCAGAGGAATCAATGGAAATATACAGCTGTGGTGTATTTGGAGTATGTATGTGTGAATTTCTAGAAAGTCCCAGAACCCTGGTATATTAGAGGCTCCCAGGACTCAATGGGGATGACCTTAGCCAGAATACCTAAAAGTGGAGTGATGGAACCTGAAGAGACTACCTCCATTGCCACCAGTCAAGGCATCGGGTCACCTGTATCTTCTAAATTTTTGACCCAGAATTGTTCCTGTATAAAGGAAATGCAGGGGCAAAAGTGGACCAGAGTCTAGAGGAAAGACCATCTAGTGATCTAGTGACAGGCCCCATCTGGTATTCATCTCATGCACAGCCACCAAATTCTGACATTATTACTGGTACCATGTTATGCTTACAGACAGGAACCTAGTAAAGCTATCCTCTGAGATGCTCTACCAGCTGCTGACTGAGACAGTTACAGATACTTACGAGCAACCATTGGACTGAGGTCAGGGACCCCTATGGGAGAGTTCAGGGAAAAACTGAAGGAATTGAAGAAGATTGCAACCCCACACAAGAACAACAGTATCAACTAACTTGGACCCATTGTAACTCCCAGAGACTAAACCACCAACCAAAGAGCATATATGGGATGATCCATGGCCAGAGGGACATATATAGCAGAGGATTCATTATATATATATATATATATATATCAGAGGATTCATATATAGCAGTGGATTCATTGAGAGAGGATGTGCCTAATCCTGTAGAAACCTGTTGTCCCCAGGAAGAGGGATGCTGGATAGGGTGAGGTAGGGGTAAGTGGGTAGATAGGAGAGCACCCTCTTAGAAGCACATGGGAGGGGAGTTGGGGTGAAGAACTTGGGAAGGAGGAGCAGGAAGGGGGCCAACATTTAGAGTGTAAATAAAATAATAAAAATTAATATAAAAAGACAATGCATAGATTCTTGTATCTTTCATCCAAGTTTTCTCATTGCCAGCATCATACACTATCACTCCACTTTTTATATATTATTTAATATCTTTTACTTGCTATTCACAAGACTTCTCTTTATGGTTGCCAATTCAGGTCACGTTTGCACAGGTAAAAAGATGCTTAAAGTCTCACCCTGTCTTAGTTTTTCTTTACTTCTTCTGAAAATTTATAGTTGTCAGGCTCAGACGCAAAATACAGGTTATGAAGCACAGTCTTACCAGGAAACTGTCTTGCACCTTAGGTTAATACATATCTACCTGGTGGGCTGGTAATCTGAAAAGAGTTCTTTTCACTTCTAATGGACCACTTAGAAGGTATCACAGCACAAGGATTTAAACCCCAGATCTGGAAAAAAAACGTGTTAATAGTTTACATTTATTTAAATGAAAAAAGAAACAGAACAAAGGTTCTTTTTAAAATGGAGGTCCTAGCAGAAGTACACATTTTGAATTCTCCCGAATCCAGATAAATAGTAGCAACATTATAAGAGAAAGTTTAGTTGAGCATCCATTAATTATGACACAGATTTTGCTTCATTTTGGGTGGTTCTGACCAAATCAATTTACTGGTTCTAAGAGGTGATAAGGAAGAAGAAGAGGATGAGGAAGGGAGAAAACGGGAGAGGAGGATTTTCTCCTCTCTTCATGGTAGACTGAATATCAATCATGGTTGATGTTTTGACATTTGATTTATTTGTGTCATCTTTTGATTGAACTCTATAGGTAGAGTTTGGGAATGGAGTATGTAAGTATTCCGTGACTTGTAATCAGTAGGGCAAGAGATAAGGTATGAAACACTTTTCAAAGTACGAAAAGTTATAAACAGCACAAAGAGTTTTGTGCTATTCCTCTCAGCTTTCTGGATGAACCCACATGATGAATACCTGCCCTGTATTAAGCAAACACTGAATGATATTTCTAAGAAAGAATTGGGTTTGAGAGCTATTTCTACATGAATTTCCCACATAGTCCTTGGTTTTCAGGGTACTATTCTTACCAATGTAGTTCTGTTGACTCTTTAGAATAGAGAAAGAAAGGAGCTAAACTGGGACAAAAGATAATAACCTCATAGGCAGGAATAGGCTTGAATACAAGAGTACAGCTCATGAATGAGTTTCTGGTTTCCACATGTGCTTATATTCATGTGTGTATGTGTGTGTGGGGGGGGGTATGTCAGCACTGTAGCAGAAATAATCAAACTCTGTTGTTTGCTCAGTTTCTTAATGCAGTGACTGTTGTAAGCCAACCTCTTAAAGTAATTGAATTCTGAGAAGTAAACATCACTAAATAGCATGAAATGGTTCTCATTATGTTGCATATTATTTTTCTCTCCATTTCTGTCTCAAAAGGGTCTTAAATGTTTCACCAGGGGCAGAAGTTCAGTGATTTAGCACATGTGTTTTTTAAATGTTGAAAATCACTAATTAATTTGATCACTAAACTATGAAATCGGATCTCAGTTTATTCTTCCAGAGCACAATTAATAGGTGGCTTTTATCTTTTCTTTTACTTATTTATTTATTTGCTTTAGAAACAAGAGCTGCTTTAATCCTAAGGAGAATTTTTCCAATACTAAGGGATGAGGAAGCCCAGAATCTGGCCTCATTGTTAAGCCCATGTTTGGAGGAGTTATGAAAAGGTAGAAGAGGTCTTTAGAGTGCAAATCAAAATTCTACTTCCTTTTCTATTCCAGGTTTTGTAAATACAGTCCTTCCAGCAATTCTTAGCAATCTAGCCATTTATATTTCATCCAGCATGCCACTGAAAGAGTTTTCTTATAAAATAAACAAACTCTTAATCTTGGTTCCATTTGCCATTCAAATATTAGTAGATTGATTTTGGATTCTATTATTATTATAGGACATTATAATAACTATTATTATTAGCTGTGTTGCTAATAATATGCATTTTGGAGTCTAGCTGTGGTGCCATGTCCTCTGCTTCCTCCCTCTCTGAGTGTCCAGACACTGCTGCAGACTAGTCTGGCTGGAATGATGAAGCATTCAGGGCTCTGGTCTGGCTGAGAGCCAAGGGTTTGCCATGCTGGGCATGACTTGAGCACAGATGACCTGAAATCTTGTCTCCACAGTCACACACTTCCTTCAACAAGGCTGTACCTGCTCCAAACCACATATCTCCTAACAGTGTCGTTCCCCATAGGCCAAGCATTCAAAGATGAGTCTATGAGGATTATTCCATTCAAACTACCCTAAATGGGATGTGATCATTGGAATGATCTTTCCTTTAGTAGTAGTTCTGCCCTCTCTGAAGTGTTTCCCACTTAAGGCTCTAGTTGTTCTACTAATTTCTGGGACAATGACAGACAAATAGGGTCTTAATGATGAAGAATAGTACAGATTTGGTCCTGAAAGTCTTTCATAAAGATATGTATGTATATATGTTAACATAGAGAAGACGCTAGTTGCCCATGGGAAATGCTGAGACGTACTCCCCGAAGATTCTTCTACCATAGCTGAGGCTCCAGAGTGTCTGGGGGTGACCTATAACTCATAATACTGAAACACTGAACTCTGGCTGGAGATTTATGGTGCTAAAACTACCATGGCATGACATGGTTCCCACTCCTGGAACAGAGCCACAGAGTCAGCAGGCTACAGGCATCCAAAAGTGTCAATGGTTGTTGTGGGTGTAGGGATTGTGTGTGTGTGTGTGTGTGTGTGTGTGTGTGTGTGTACACCTTCATGTTACTCCTTCAGCAAATATTCTCCCTGTTAATGTTAATGACTCCATGATAATTAGAAGCAGCCTGAGTCTGGTAGGCAAGGGCATGTCTATGTTGCAGCAAAACAGCAAATGCTGATACATTTAGGACAGACTTTAGTGCTGTGGGAAAGAACACTGAGAACATGAGTTCAAAAATATATAATTTTTCAACTATGCAAAATATAAGGATGCAATATGAATTGTATAAGGAGTTTCTCAGACCTCAAAGAACAGAGACAGCTGCACTGTGAACCAGTCTGTCAGAAAAATACAAAGGTAGGAAGATACAATGCAGGCAAATAACTGAACTCAAGGTCAGCCTGTGACAGAAGGATAGAGCTAGTTTAGTCCCAGGCATGATGGGAATGGTAATTCCAAGACTGGATCTCACCCAGCCAGCTCATTGTTTGTGCTTACAAAGGCAGGCATATCTTTGAATTTATTTGCCAGGTTTATAAAAATGTGCTTCCTCTCTCATTCTAAGAATCAAGGTGCTGGTGTCATGGAATGCTGATTCATGGGCTAATCAAAAGGGAACCTGGGGTAAGGACTGTGAATAAAAGACTAGGTTTTTGGTATGCAAGAGATGGACTATCCGGAGAGATTTTAGAACTGCAAGACAGAGCTACATCAAGAAAGCTGTTTGGAAAGCTGTCTTAAGCAGAACACAGGCTTTTAGGTTGTACCAGAGTATCAGAGAATGTGACTTTGAGACATTTGGTTCACTACTCCCTGATACCTCTTCCCTCAGGAATCCCTCTCCAAGGTGAGATTGATCCTTGGCAATACAAGCTAAAAGTCAGGACTCTCTATATTAAAGATCATCTAAACAGCTCAACTTTTGCTCTTCTTTGGCCTTTTCCTTTTTTTGGAATGTATTTTTGCTTAATAAATTCTCTCAATTTTTTTGTTACTATTTTTTTTTTCTGTCCAGTTCTTTGTTCATAGACAGAATAACGTGGAACCTTTCTAGAATGCCTACCAAACCCAGTATATTTTGAATTCAAAAGGCTCACATAGTCTGGGAATAGATCACCGAGGAACAGTATATAATCAATATTTCTCTTAATCAGAACAGTTTCTGCAATTAACATTTAAATCTATGAGCTCATTTTTCAGATTTATGTATTTTAATTTGATAGCATACTATTGAAGTAAATGATCAAAAATAATGTTGTAAATTAAAAAAGCTTATTGAACATACTATGTGTGTGTGTGTGTGTGTGTGTGGTTTTTTTTTTTCAATTATAAGCACTTTAGTATAGGTACCTTAGGAGCCCAGAAAAAGGCATCAGATCTGCTGGAGCTGGAGTTACTGGTAGTTGTGAGCCATCTCATGGGTGGTCTAGGAACAAAACATAGGTCTTCTGCAAGAATACTATGTGTCTTTAGTCATATGCTACTTTCCATTGTTAAATGTAAATCTAATACTTCTACTCTCCTATAGGATGTCAACATTGATGTTAACTCACATCATTGGCTATCTTCAGATATCATTATTATCTCATTCTATATAGAAGATACTATCTTCAGGATTTCATTTTATAAATGTGTTGAAATTTATAAATTCCTTACTACCACAAATTAAAAGGGCAGTGGACACAGGTTTAATCCTCTGTACCCTCACTGTGTGCAGTACCCAACACTTGATGGGCTGCTGAAGATGACAGTTTTGATGCTGCTCTTTTAGGCTGCTTCACACTGAAATGTTTGGAAATCTGAAGCTCCAATTTGCCATTTTCATGAGTTATTTAAAGCACTCCTTCTGTGCACTTGAGAACGATGAAGATTCTACGGTGCCAAAAATGTGCTTGAATTAACTGGGACTGAATTCTTGTTTTAGATTCCTCACTTCTTCCTATCAACATCACACTCTCTTCAGGAATGCTGAAAGATTGTGTGGATTTCATACATTGTTTTTCTTTGACTTTTTATCTTATTAAAGATCTTGGTTTATTGCAGTTGGAAAATGACTTTTTTTTTTAAAGCTCTTGCTGTTCTGTTCCTAAAAATTTGATGAAAGATATTTTCTGACCCCTTCATTCTTTGTCCTTCTCATCTTCCCCACTCTATCTTGTTGACATTTACAGTTGTAATGAAGAGGAAAGAAAGAATCAGAAAGTAGAGGAGAGCTCTGAACACTTAAAAGAATCAAGAATATGTAGTCAAACAACTGAAAATACTTCCAGCTAGCTATATGCCTCCATGAATTCTCATCTTATGCGGTTTCTCTCATGATACTAGCAGGGCCTCTTTATCCATGTGTTAAAACGAACAAATAAACAATGTATCCCTGTGGCTCTGCTTCCATTTATACATTATTTTGTATTGTCCACTCACTGCACCTGGCTAATAGCAGATGCTAATCTTCTTGTAGGTGTGTCTCTAAATATGTCTTGTTATGAAGCCCTTCTCTGCTATGGGGAGGAATTATTTTGACATATTTAAACCCAGAGAATATTTATCTCTGAATTTATATTTTCCTCTCTCTCTCTGCCTCCACCTCTGCCTCTCTCTCTCTTTCTCTCTCTCTACTCTCTCTCCCAGCCCTCCCTCCTCATATATACACTTCAATGCACTTTAATTAACATCAAACAGCATCTAAAAGCATTTATATGTCACCAAATATTTTGATAAGGGTTTCGCTGTCCCTTTTGAATGATAAATCTGCATAGATCTTTCAATATTTATAGAGATTATTGCTATAATTATTATTATATTATTATTATAATTATTATCACTATTATTATTATAATATACATTTGCTAAGTATAAATCTGAGATATGGCCAGTTTTGTTGACTTAAGTGTTTGTTGTCCTTTTTTTTCTTGTAGTATCTATAAAACATCAATTGTCATCTTGTGGATGTTTTTTGAAGCACAGCCATGAAAGCCATTGTGAAAATGATAATTCGTTTGAATTTTTTTAATCTTGTGTTGACTTCCACATCAAAACAGTTGAGTTAGGAGGACAAAGGATGCTTCCTCAACTGCTGGCAGCACAAAGCTCCTTTGTACTCTGAATCTTCTTTATAGCAACATCAATAGGAATTTCATGGGAACCACTGAGATGTCAATCTTACCACAGAGCAATCAAGTCCAGTTTGTTCTTTACTCTGTAATTAAAGCCTGGTTCTGGGAGGATGAGGAAGTAATCCTCCTGCAGGTGAAGGCAAGCCACAATGCTGCTTGTAATCTGCAGCTACCCTTTCAACAGTGTAAACCTTTAAGACTTGCTCCAGTTTTGCTTTCTTAAAGCTATAGACAAAGAATCATGGAAAACAATAGTGGGTCTTTTAATAGTATTAAAACTGTGTGTCATCTTTGAAGAACTTGTTTTTTGTTTTGTTTTTTTAAGCAATTAGCACTACAAATGAGCTGCATGAAAATATCAGATTTGATGAATGTGCTATAGGATCTTAGGAAGTGTAGTTCCACCCTCACTGGCAGGATGAGAAGACAGGTTAACACTAGACATTAAACAACTTTTTCTTCTCCTCCTGGTGGAAGGACTGAATCTGTTCCTTAGCTTCTGGCCTTGATGTTACCCTTGTGTACAAAGTTTCAATAAATACTCTGAACCTTCCATGGAGCTTTTTGTAAGTTTTGTTAACTTACTAGAAATCCAATGACTATGGAGAGGTTAGATGTTGCAGGTACAGAGTTTAGTTACAATTTATCTGGGGCTATGACTAGTTAGCTAAACAGCAATTCCTAGCCCATCTTTGTGTCTAACCAAACATCCTGTGACTGACAGATAAAACCTTGTGTAATGTACTAATTTAATAAAATTCTAGTTTTCACAAAACAAAAGGCTAAGGATGTCATCAGGCAGTATCTTAATCCTATAATAGGGATATTTCATTTTCTTTTAGTGTATCTATTTGTGTTTCTACTAATGTATTTAGAAAGTATCTGAATGTATGATTTTCCTTGTCCTGCTTCTATAAAAACATTATGAACCTGTCACCATTTGAAAAAGGACTTGGTGATGAAATAAATCAATGCTCCCAGACCATAGCCACTTATACTGGCCTCAGAATATATTCTTATATTCCTTCTAATCTCCTATGAGGTAAAAAGTACAGTTTTGGTCAACACCCTTTTCCTTAAGATGTAAGCACTATACTTGCTTCCCTTCCCCTCATCTCTAATGTCAGACTTTAGGTGGCTTCTAGCTCTAGCTTTCATGGTGAGAAAGGAGAAACATATTAACATCGCAAATCTCATTTGCCCATAAAACAATCATTTTTGTTTCCAGTACTACATGTGATCTCTATTCAATCTCTCCTATTATTGATTATGTACAGAATTAAGAGATATATTAAAAGAATTTTCTAATCTATAAATGTACTTCAAAGTCATTTGAATATGGCATTTTTAAATAGCCACATAATGAAAAGGTAAGTCTTTTCTTAATCTTCTGGGTTCTGAAAAATGCCTTCTCAATAGGACCTTCCCTAATTAAGAAAGATGTTTATATATTAAAGAATTTATACAAGATTTATCAGGATTATCCACTCTTACAACTAAGGCTTCAATATGCCTAAGTTCTTCTTTAAAGTTCTCAAATTGGAATATAACACAAACCACAAACACAACCCACATATAAATTTAAATTTCTCATTGTCATATTACAGAATGTTAAAAAAACTACTGTATTACATCTAGTATAGGCTGAGTGTGTCCATTGTGGTGTTATTAATGTTAAAATACTATTAATGAGCTCTTTTCACTGTCATAAGAAAGTTTGGAATCCCTGCATATGAAACACGTGTGCATCACTTAGCTGCATTTCAGATGCTTTGTGGTACATAAGGTGAGTTTACTGGACAATGTGGCTTTGATTTACTGACAGACCTTTCAATCTTTCCTCTGCACAGAGTGAGGGGTAAGCACAGAAATGAACAATGAGCTTATTTGCATGAGAAGCTCAGGATGCTAGCTCTCAGGTTCCTGCTGAAATAGGTTCAGAATATACAGGCATGGCCATCTTTTTGCAACACTTAAGAGACTAAATTGGATAGCTAAGCATGTTACCCAGATAATCATATGAGCTGCCTTGATTCCACCTAGCTGCTTCAAACTTCCTATTTCAATAACCTACAAAGAGTCCATACCTAGATCTTTCCCACTTCCCTGCCTTAATTTCATTCTTTGCTACATAAAAGTGACAACAATTGACCACCTTAGCTAAATGAACTGCCTTTGTTTATAGTCACTTAGTAGTCTTGGGCTACCTTCTCAACATTTAAGATCCATTGTCATTTATAAAAAATCATAGGCATGTGCTCCATCAAGAGGGCACTTGGAAAATGGTAAAGGTGTGGTCATCTCTGTTTACTAGGAGCAGTCTCAGAGCCCTTCTGCTTCAGGCCTCCAAAGACAAGCACATTTACCAGGGGAAAGAAACAGGACTCATTGATACCAGGTTTTCACATTCCCTTTCTGACTCTGTATCTTGTGCCTGGAGAGACGTTTCTAAACTCTGATAAAGCTGGCTGGCACTTGACTGTTTTAAAAACAGGCAAGATATGTGCTCAAAATGAGTATTAGTACTTTTGTTTTGGCCACAATTAAAGTACAAAGAAAGCTCAAATGAACAGCCACTTCTGTGACTCTGCAAACTACAGAGCAGTTTGTACAAATGTTACTAAGATAATGGAGGAATGTTTGTGCATCTATCAGTGTAAATGTTAATTTTAAACTTTAATTAAAGGAATATTTAATTATAGCAAATAGAATAATACTTTTTTGTTTCAAGTCCATTTCTTATTAAAGGAAGTTAAGGAAAAATTTCCCAAATATTGTCTCTTGGTTTAAAATTTAAATGACAGTGAAATGATCTTAACGAACACCTTTGACTTTTTAAACTGCCATCACATGAAAAAATATTTTAGGAAAAATAGAAGTCTGTTTTTATGCTAGGCTAAGGAAATCACAGCTCATTATTTTTAAGACATTTGTGATCTGAGAGACTATTACTATGTTTACCACATTTTAGCCACATCTAGACATAAGGAATTTCAAGAATTTGAAAAGACCTATGTTCTTCCCACAGTTTATTAGTTCCAGCAGTAACTAGGCATGCAGCAAGCTCCCAGGCAATCTGATCCATTCTATGAACTGCAGTATTTCTCATTCTATTAAAAAAATCTTCCCCTTGCCATAGCCTCACTTTAAGATATTACATGGTAAGATCATGTCATTTCTGCCATATAAAAGATTTACAATGCAAATATCATGCAGAGAGGAAAATCATACCAACATATTATGATGATGAGCCCTAGCTCCTTATTTGCTAATTAAGAAATTTCACAAAATATTAATATGAATGTCATATCTCTGTTGGACAGGACAGAGAGTTGTGATTTTGATTTGGTTGTAACTTACATCATCAGTGAGCCTTGAAGCCTGCTATCTTACTTTTGCAGCTAGGGTCTTATCTAGAATGTGAATTTCACTGGGAAGCTGGCTGTCTTGAAAAGGAGAGTGAGAATAAGAAGAAAAATGAGACTCGGGGGCTTAGCAACATTTTCTCTACTCACCAACAGCATGAACATTTTCACGATCAGGGAATGGCACTGCCTTCTGTCACTATTTCTCATCCTTTCTTGTAGCCTGCCCATCCTGGCTTACTTCCTGTCACAGACGTGTTCTTTCCCCTGCTGGTAAAGAGCCTGATGGGAAGACATGGAGAGCTGTGAGGATTTGGGGGAAGGAAGGGACTTTCCTGCCTCACAATTTGGACAAAGCCTCTTACCATTGGAAAAGCAAGAATTCCAGTGTAATTAATAACTCCTGCGATGGAGGTTGCTTACAGATGTAGAGTTAATATCCCTTTCATATTTGTGTATGTTATGTCAAAGCAATGATTCAGGCATGAAGCCTGAATCTTGGAACATTCTCTGGGAATCTCAAACGAAACCGTCAACTTTGTTGATTGTAAAAAATGCTCAGTCTTAAATTCGATCAGCAATAGGAGGAGAGGGCCTCAGCCTTGTGAAGGTTCTGCGCCCCAGTGTAGGGGAATGCCAGGGCCAGAAAGTGGGAGAGGGGGGGTGGCAGGCATGGGGAAGTGGGAGGCAACAGGGGTTTGTTTGTGTTTGTTTCTTTGTTTTTTGGAGGGGAAACTGGGAATGGTGAAATTTACATGTAAATAAAGAAAATATCTAAAAAAAAAAAAAAAAATGCTCAGTCTTCGTTTATCCGTGAACTCTACAGTTGAATCTTAGCACTCCCAAGGAACCACCTGGTTACCTCATTTATGTTCTTTAGCACCAACCTCCTCAACACCTACATATGGCTCTTAAAAAAAAAATAAAAAAGCAACCTGGGGCTCTGTCTTAAAGAAGTCCACACCTTTGCTTTCCACTGAAATGTTTTTCTGAATGTTTGCTAACCCTCATGCTTAAGCCTGTTCTAAAGCATCATTATTAAACACAGTGGTGCTTCATCCTGACCAGTTTTGAAATTCTTTTCAGACTTGAAGCCACCTAATCCAGCTTGGCTGAGTCAAAGCCTTTAAAAGTTTAAGGGAACTCACTAGTTACATGTGATAGAGACCTGAGCTTTCTGCCCTGCCCCTTTGTCTCCCTTGGCAGCTTTTCAGTATAGTGTCTGTCCCAGTTTTTCTGTGTATAATGCTATCTAGTAGTAAGTCACAAAAGCATCATTGAGGATATCAATTTACCTTTCTATTTTAAATTTTTAGTATCTGTTGATATTTCTGGAAATCAGAAGTAATCATAAACACTTACATGGCTCTGGAGATACCATATCATGAAGATGGTAGGGAGACACTGTAATCATGGAGGGAGCATTCCGAGGGCGAGACTCATCCATTAACATCTGGCTGTGCAGTAACCTGATATTTACTCATATTTGTGAAGCTCCAGGACATCAACATTTTTTTTTTCATTTTTTCTAGATAGGTTTTCTCTATATAGCCCTGGCTGTTCTGGAACTCACTCTGTAGGCCAGCCTGGCCTCAAACTCAGAAATATGCCTGTCTCTGCCTCCCAAGTGCTGGGATTAAAGGCCCGTGCCATCACTGCACAGCCACATCAATTTATAGTCATGGGGAAAAACTCCATTGATGCTTTCTCCTGGAAATAAACAAACAAACAAATGTAAGTGTAGACTTTTCCACACGTGCTCCAGTTCCCAAATACTGACTTGGAGGATACACATCGCTGATTTCTTCTCCTCACCTCCACCTGTTTATCTCCCAGAGTTACAATTTCTCTACTGGAACTCAGAAATTCTAATACTGCCTCAGCTTAGTGGCCATCAGCTTTTTATTGATAGGTGATGTTTCTACACAAGATAAAAGAGATTCTCCCTATTAAAAAAAAAGGAAAAGAGAAGAAAAGAAAAGAAAGGGATAAAGGAAGGAAGGAAGGAAGAAAGTGAAGGAATATCCCTGCCTACTCCTCACTAGACATATATGGAAGAGAATCTACCCGTGAACTAACAGTCCTGTAAAGATCTGATACCAGATACTACAGGAGGCAGGCTTCTCCACATTCATCGTTTGCACCTGCCTATCTTTACTTTCACCAAAATTGTACTTTGGAATAATTGGTTTTACCTGTTAACATGGTATTGTCTATCATCCAGCAGGGTAGTTGGTTTTAGTTGTTAACTTGGCATAGTCTAGAATCACCATGAAAGAGAATATCAGTGAGTCATTTCCTATATTATGTTGGTCTGGGAGTAGGTTTGCGCATGTGGGTTGCTGCCTTGATTAAGTGAGTTTATATAGAGATCAATATAAAAGTAGATGTTTTATGAGGTCACATTTGTCAATTCTTGATCTTAGAGCATAAGCTATTGATGGTCTGTTCAGGAAATTTTCCCCTGTGCCCATGTGCTTGAGGCTCCTCCCTACTTTCTTTTCTATTAGTTTCAGTGTTTCTGGTTTTATGTGGAAGTCCTTGATCCACTTGGACTTGAGCTATGTATAAGGTGATAGGAATGGATTGATTTGCATTCTTCTGCATGCTAACCACCAGTTGAGTCAACACCATTTGTTGAAAATGGTATCATTTATCCACTGAATGGTTTTAGTTCTTTTGTCAAGGTCAAGTGACCATAGGTCTGTGGGTTCATTTCTGGGTCTTCAATTCTATTCCATTGATCCACCTGCCTGTCACTATACCAATACCATGCAGTTTTTAAATCACAATTGCTCTGTAGTACAGATTAAGGTCAGGATTGTGATTCCACCAGAGGTTCTTTTATTTCTGAGAACAGTTTTTGCTACCCTAGGTTTTTTGTTATTCCAGATGAATTTGCAAATTGTTCTTTCCAACTCTTGTGAAGAATTGAGTTGGAATTTTGATGGGGATTGCATTAAATCTGAAGATTGCTTTCATCAAGATGGTCATTTTTTACTATATTAATCCTTGCAATCCATGAGCATGGAAGATCTTCCCATCTTCTGAGATCTTCTTTGATTTCTTTCTTAAGAGACTTGAAGTTCTTGTCATACAGAACTTTTACTTTCTTAGTTAGAGTCACAGCATTGCAAAGCTTCTCTAAGGCAAAGACACTATCAATAGGACCAAATGGCAACCAACAGATTATGAAAAGATCTTTGCCAATCCTATATATGATAAAGGGCTAATATCCAACATATATACAAAGAACTCAAGAAGTTAGATTCCAGAAAACCAAATAACCCTATTAAAAATGGGCTACAGAGCTAAACAAGGAATTCACAACTGAGGAGTATCAAATGACTGAGAAGCACCTAAAGAAATGTTCAACATCCTCAGTCATCAGGGAAATGAAAATCAAAACAACCCTGAGATTCCTCCTCACACCAGTCAGAATGGCTAAGATCAAAAACTCAGGTTAAATAGATGCTGACGAGGTTGTAGAGAAAGAGAAATACTCCTTCATTGCTGATGGGATTGCAAGCTGATACAACCACTCTGGAAATCAGTTTGGAGTTTCCTCAGGAAATTGGACATAGTACTACCTGAGGACCCAGCAATACCACTCCTGGGCATATACCCAGAAGATTCTCCAACATGTAACAAGGACAAATGCTCCACTATGTTCATAGCTGCTTTATTCATAATAGCCAGAAACTGGAAACAGCCCAGATGTCCCTCAAGAGGAATGGATACAGAAAATGTGGTACATTTACACAATCGAGTCTACTCAGCTATTAAAAACAATGAATTTATGAAATTCTTAGGAAAATATATGGATCTGAAGAATATGATCCTGAGAGAGGTAACCCAATCACAAAAGAATGCACATGGTATGCACTTACTGATAAGTGGATATTAGCCCACAAGCTCGGAATACCCAAGATACAATCCACAAACCACAAGAAACTCAAGAAGAAGGAATATCAATGTGTGGATACTTCATTCCTTCTTAGAAGGGGGAACAAAATACTCATGGAAGGAGTTGCAGAGACAAACTGGAACAAACACTGAAGGAAGGACCATCCAGAGACTACCCTACCTAGAAATCCTTCCCATATTCAATCACCAAACCCAGACACTACTGTGGATGCCAGCAAGTGCTGGTTGACAGGAGCCTGATATAGCTGTCTCCTGAGAGGCTCTGCCAGTGCCAGACTAATACAGAAGTAGAGGTTCACATCCATGCATTGGACTGAGCCCAGGGTCCCTAATGAAGGAGCTAAAGAAAGTACTCAAGGAACTGACGGGGTTTGCAGCCCCTTAGGATGAACAATATGAACTAACTAGTACCCTCAGAGCTCCCAGGGACTAAACCACCAACCAAAGAGTACACATGGTAGGACACATGGCTCCAGTTGCATATGTAGCAGAGGATGGCCTAGTCAGTCATCAATGGGAGAAGAGGACCTTGGTCCTGTGAAGGTTCTATGCCCCAGTGTAGGGGAATGCCAGGGCCAGGAACTGGGAGAGGGTGGGTTGGTGAGCAGGGGAAGGGAGGTGGAAATAGTTTTTTTTTTTTTCCAGAGGGGAAACTGGCAAAGGAGATATCATTTGAAATGTAAATAAAGAAAATATCTAATAAAAAAAGAAAAAAGAAAAACAAATAAAAGTAGATGTTATCATTCTCTGCTTTGTGTTCTAAAGAAGAAAATATAAGTTGAATACAGTTATCCAATCATTTATTTTTCACTCTTCTTGACTGTGAATGTGATGTTATTAGCTCTTTTACACTTCTGATGCGTAGACTTCCCTCTATGATGGTTTATAACCTGGAATCATATGTTGAAATAAATCTGCTCTTCCTCATACTTTTTGTCGGAGTATTTTATCTTTGCAAAGGAAGTGAAACTCAGGTACTCTGGAAAGACATACAGACTAATTTTGTGGGCTTAATATTGGAAGCTTAAAGAAATTAAGTCTGTGAAGATAAAGTTACTTAGCCATGTTTTCATGTGAGTTGCATGCATTCCTGTCTACCTTAGTTTGGTCTTCAGTTCGCCATAGTGTTAAATCTCTCTAGACTTCAGAGATTTGATTAGAAGCTCTCACATGAAATTGTTTTAATATCATGTCCATTTCATGTTTTAATATCATTGGCATTTTAAGTTGCTTCATATATGAACTCAAGTTAATATTCATAAAATATTATTTAATTGTAATTACTATATTAATAATAGAGCATAATGGATGGTGGGTGCATTACTTTTATTGTCAAGGCTCCTCTTAAGGTATTATTTTAGAGATACAATTTAAAAGTTGGAAAGATTTTCTTATTCCACAGTTTCAAAGGTTTCTATCCACAGTTGACTGGAACCAGTGTTTCTGGGTCATGGCAGAATATCGTGACATCTATAGAGTGTAGTAGAGACTGCACAATTCAAGACAATTAAGGAGCAGAAAGGGGGAAATGTCATAACAAGATACAGATATTGAAAACAGGTCTCCTTTGATCTATTTTTTTTTCAGTGTGTCTTACCTCTTAAAGTTCTTATGACTTCCAGGAAAAAAGACACCAGCTAAGTATGGGCCAAATCTTCAACTATGAGCCTCTGAGTAATATTTCATATTCAGAGTATAAAGGTAGACTGAGGCAAGGAACAGCTAAGTATTTTGTCAAAGATTTTCCCCCTTCTTTTAGGTAATTTAAATTTTTTTTCAAATTTAATTTTATAATTTTACTTATTCACTTTACATCCTGTTCACTGCCCCTGCTTGGTCAACCCCTCCCACAGTCCTTTCCTCATCCTCCCTCTCCTTCTCCTCCGGCCAGGTGCCCTCTCCCAGTTATCCCCCCAGCCTTTGCCAAGAACTTTTTAGTCAGTAAGTGGATAAGCCAAATTCAGTAGTCCAGAAGTTTTAGTATAAAGGGAAAGGGGTCTTTGAATGCTACAGAGGCTTTTCTGTGTATAATGTAGAAAGTTTAAGGTGACAGACGAAATGAATGACCATCAAAGCTATTGTAAGCCAGTGGCTTCATAGTACATTGTCTCATCAATTCAAACAATAATATTGATAAAGACCATGACCTAAAGCTATTTGGAGACAAAATGGTTTATTTCAACTTATAGTTTATTATTTCATCATGAATAGAAGTCATTAATAAAGAAAATGTGCCATATACCTGGCTACAAATTAATATGATGGTGACATAGTCTCAATTGACATTCCTTCCTCCTAAATGACTCTAGCATGTGTCAAATTGACAAGCAAAACCCAAATTCCAAACTATCACTACTAGCAACAATGACAAAA
>NW_022196900.1:35703000-35717251 GCF_008632895.1 Mastomys coucha | reverse complement strand
AAAAAAAAAAAAAAAAAAAAACAACCCCTTATTATCCTGCTGATAGATGCCACTATAGGAAGTCACAACATAATCAGACATCTTCCTCTGGCCTACATGGACACTAGGCACACAATGTGCTAAACAGACATCCATACAAGCAAAACACCTATAGACATAAATAAGGTGTTAAAAATTAAAAGAGAAATTTTAAAAAGAAGTAATTGTGAGGACAGTGTCATGTGAACCTAGACCATTCTCACTAGAGAACAGAGAGAAATCCAGTTTCCTTGCCTCCAAATATTCTTAACTCATTCAGGCATCTAAACTGTTTTCTATTTTCCTTCGTGGAAAGTAGCTCATCTTGGAAGTTAATCAAAGGCTTCTTTTTCTTCTGGAGGAGGGATGTGCATTACAACTTATGAAGGCTGGTTTATGCAAAACAAAGCCATCACTTCAAAGAATATAAGAAATACTTTGTTTTGAGCTAAACAAGTGACCCTGGCATGAGAACAGAAATTCAGGTTGCCCAAATGACATGTTCCTTAGGGGAGTGGTTACATGAAGTTTTATAGCCACATAACAAAACAAACAGTAAGTCAAGCCATTTGCCAATTATGATGATGAGAACACCAGGCAGTTAGATTATAGCAAAACAGAGAGAAAATTTAGATATTATCTGATGATAGCCTTAATTTTGGGATGTTGAAGCTAATGTTACATTAATATGTTTTGACTCTTTTACTTGATAGGATGCCAGCTTAGACATAGAAGGGGATGTACTATATCTTAGCTTAGCTCTGGATCTATAACAACTCAGTACATCACAGTCACAGAGTTATAATTATTCAATCAGTCTTTTAAAATCTACCAGATAAGTGTGGTTTTGTAGCAACTTTATAATTCCTTCTGTTGGCCAAACATCATAGGGATCAGATAAGGATAAGATTGGGCAGACAGGAAATCATTCTTTAAGAGAGGGAACTAGTTGTTATTGCCATTAAGGAAATGACCCTTGGTCCACACTGATATCAGCCATCACAATCTGGGTGTGATAGGGTTTCCCCTCTGTATATAACATAACATTTACATGGGCATGTAAGAGGGGAAATATACAACATTAGAACAATCAAGACAAGCTCTCTGAGTGTGTCAGTAGACTCTTTAAATAGACTGATTAAATAGAACTTTTTCTTTGTATGTGCAGTTATTGTTTTATATTTTATGAAATATTTATTTTGAAATTTGAGTATTTTAAGTAATTTATTATCTTTTTAACTTTGATTTTCCTTAGTTGGTTTTGTTTTCTAGTAACATTTTCTAGTAGAGATGGTAGATCCAATTTTTAAAAAGCTTAATCTTCTGTCTAAAGGAGATACAGAGACAAAGTGTGGAGCAGAGACTGAAGGAAAGGCCATCTGGAGACTGCCCCACCTGGGGATCAATCCCATGTACAGTCACCAAACCCAGACAATATTGCAGATGCCAAGAAGTGCTTGCTGACAGGAGTCTGAAATAGCTGTCTTCTGAGAGGCTCTGCCAGAGCCTGACAAATACAGAAACAGATGCTTGCCGCCAACCATTGGACTGAGCACGGGGTCTCCAATGCAGGATTTAGAGAAAGGACTAAAGGAGCTGAAGGGGCTTGCAACCCCATAGGAAGAACAACAATATCAACCAACCAGCTCCCCCCAGAGCTCCCAGGGACTAAACCACCAACAAAAAGGCCTTGTGGAGCATCAATGGGAGGAGAGATGCTTGGTCCTGTGAAGGCTCAATGCCCCAGTGTAGGGGAATGCCAAGGCAGGGAGGCCCAAGTGGGTGGGTGTGTGGGCGAGCTCAAAGGAGGGGGAGAAGGGATATGATAGGGGGTTTCTGGAGTGGAAACCAGAAAAGGGGATAACATTTGAAATGTAAATAAATAAAATATCTAATAATTAAAGAAAGCTTAATCTTTACTATCCAAATTATTATAACTGTTAGTTGTGACTGATAATTTTATTCATTCTGTTAACTTGATATTAAATCAGATATGTGTTTAGAGGTCTGAATGTATAGTTATATTGCAGAAAAACAATAAAAACACAGTATCGCTTTAAACTTCTTCTGGACAAAATAACTCTTTTCCCATGTACCTAAAATTTTTAGTTATATTATACATGTATATATATACACACACACAGATTACAGACTTGATAGAAATCAAGATATTATAGATTTTGTGGGTATACATATAATTATGTTCCATATTTTACAATCAGAATAGAAAATTAGATTCTAGCAGATGTTATTTTATAATACTACAATCTATAATAGCCATTGAAAAATAAGTATTTTTTAGTATTTTTAAGTCCCAGATAACTAAACTAGAAGATATCTTGAAAGTTCATCTAATCAAGAAATATGGGATTTTGAGGCATTATTTATTAGGTTAAAAGTCATTTATTTTTAAAAATAATATTTTTATATGGTGGTTTCTTGTTTTCTTATATATCTTTTTTTTCTAAAAGATGGTTTTAACTATGTAGCCCAAGCTAACCTGTAACTTAGACATAGTTCTGGCTAGTCTCAAACTTATAGCAACCCTTTTTCTTCAGCTTCCTCAGGCCTGTGATTATATATATATATATATAGATTTGTGATTGGATATTCTATCCAATCATGCCTGACTAATCATTTTTAAGTTATATCTTTCTTAGTAGTAAAAGATTTAATCTATCCAAATCTGCTTAGTACAGAGCATAAACCTCTGGTTCCAGCATTGGCTAATTGTCATGAACATGCACTGGATATTGTTGCTATTGGAAACTATATAAATTAAATAACAGGACTCAATTCAAAAGTTTTAGATATCCTTGATGAGATCAGTAGAGTCCATGTTGATTTAAAAGGATGCAGAATTCTGTGCATACCCTGTACTTCCTAGAATGTTCCAGACCTTGGATATACCTACATCTTTTGGAATTTGAGTCTTTCAAGTGATTACTATAATTTAGAGCTTGCATATTTGATAATTACTAAGTCCAATACTATGGGCTATCTAGGCATATACTTACCTGGCAGATGATCACAAGTACATGTATTATTGTAGAAAATACAGGCAACTGTAACAGAATCATTTGTGTGTCTAAGAATTTGTTGTATTTTAGCATTTCCAATCTCATTATCAATATATTCTGGGAGGTTGCAAACTTGATTTTTTTCCTTGTTTTAAGTAGGAAAAATTTCTACTTGGGATTTGGATATAAAATAGAGATATACTCAAGAAGAGTACCTACCAAAATATTTAAAATAAATTGTTGTTAATTAAAAATTAACAATGTTGTCAATTTAAAGATCTAAATTCTATTGAATAGTGAAATAAATATTTTAAGAAAGTATAAAAATATAGAAATTTTAATACAAATACCTGACTTAAGTAAGCTAGAACTTATGAGTAATGTACAATTCATATGAAGATATACTATCATGTTCATTTAATTCCATCAAAACTAAGATAAGAATGAGGTTATTCAGAATTTGTTTAGGTAACTGTGTTGGTGACATGCATGTGTATAGCTTCCCTGGCATTTCTAGGAGACAATATTATCGCAGATTTCCCATTTTTCTGGCTCTTATAATCTTTCTACTTTCTCTTCAGTGTTTCCCAAGTCTTTAGGTACAGAAGTTGTCCTCTGAATGCATCAGGTAAAGTTCTAACAGGGAAGATGTAAATCTCATGGGTCTCCATACTAGATAAAGAACTGCAGGCAACTAAGGAATGATGAAAGTAGGAGAAATAGTTTTCTCCAGGGAAGAGCACAACAATTACTCATCGAACACCAAGAGGTCAGTCCTGAAACTATATACACACAGTAGCATGCTACAAACTGAGCATCACAACTACCAACAACATCAACAACAATTAAAAGCGTCTATTAATTTCAGAGAGAGTAGAAAGAGCGGTATATGTAAGATGCTGGAGGGAGAAAAAGGAAGAGGGAAATGAAGCAGCTGTATTTTAATTTCAAAAAAAATTAAATAGAATTATGTTAATCATTTAGGAATATTTAAGGAGAAAATTTTCAAAATACTTTAGATAAAAATTAAATGTCTGAGTCTAAAATGACTTAAGAACTATGCTAGGAAAGCATGAGACTTCATAGAAATATTGTCAGAAGAATTCTGAGTTCAATTACTTGGTGTACTCAGTACTTGATGCAGTGTGAGTGAAATTCGGTTTCTTTTCATTTATTTATTTATTTATTTATTTATTTATTTATTTTGAGACAGGTTTTCTCTGTATAGCCCTGTCTGTCCTGAAACTCACTCTGGTTCCAGGACAGCCAGAGCTATACAGAAAAACCCTGTCTCAAAAAACAAAAAAACAAAAAAACAAAAAAAAACAAAAAAAAAAAGAAAGAAAGAAAGAAAGAAAGAAAGAAACTCACTCTGTAGACCAGGGTGGCCTCGAATTCAGAAATCTGCCTGACTCTGCCTCCCAGGTGCTAAGATTAAAAGCATGTGCCACCACTGCCCGACCATTTAATTATTTTTTAAACTTTATTCATGAGCACTGCATCTACATCATTCTTACTCCTCTCTCACTAGCTGCAGCTACTTCAGTGTCCTTCACTCCCTCCAAAATTCACAACTGTTACATGTACATACATGTATATAAAACTTAGTCAATCTGCTCAGCATTCTTCACATGTGACCAGGGCTAAATACTTGAGCCCAAACTACCCTTTAGGGAGCTCCCCAAGGAGAAAACTGATTTTCCTCCTCTCAGCAGCCATCGACCATCAGCAGCTCTTCATACAGTGGTAAGACTATAAAGCATTTTCCTGTCCACACTGGCTTTTTAACTAGTGTAGTCATTAAGACAGTCTTATACAAGCAAATCTATTGTTAAAATTTAATGAGTGCACTTTCTCTTTCATATCTAGATGACACCATCTAGAATTAGCTATGCTGGGCTCTGGCTCATACACTCTTTTCCTTCTTCCATTATTTTTCCTGATCCTTAAATCAGGGGTTGTGATGCAAATGTGTCCATAGGAACTGGGTACCTCACAGTCCCCCATTTTATATATTATCAATTGTGGATATTTGTAATGCTCACCACCTCATGTACAATGAAGCTTATTTGATGAAGGGTGAAAGCTCTAGTTACATATGGGTATAAACATTTTGAGTTATAGTAGTTAGAAATTATAACTGTTTAGAAAAATTGCAGTAGTAAGTTCCCCTCTCAGGTCTATGTCCTCTCTAGCCATGGGCAGTAGGAAATCAAGGAAGAAACTCTATTCTATTCAATGGACATTAAGTCCAATTAGATAGTTATATAATTAATTAACCAAGATAAAAGTTTCAGCATTGTTCCACTGCTAATATCTTGTCTATCTACTCATTGTAGGGATTTGTAGGCCTTCTATCTGGGAAATTCCCTAGCTGTAAGAATTTCAGCTTGATTCCTGTAAGTGCTGTGTCCAAGGCATGTGGTTTACTCAACAACAGGGTCTAAACTTCCAAGTTCTGAAAGGCAATGACAGTAGTTTACATTACTTTGGGAGTATCTTACATTCATTCAATCAATTAAATAACTAAGTACCTAGGCAAAAACTATTACACACACAGGCAAACACATTACCGGCTACATAGTCTTCAGAGTCACATTGCAAAATGTGAAAGCTTTTGTTCATAAAACATTCCATATTTCAAAATGGGTTCAACCAAGCTGGGATCTTTTGGCTAATATTCATGTGTCCAAATCTGTACATGAAGGAAAGGAATGGGATCATAGTATGGAACACCGGGAAGCTTTAAAGGAAGTGGCATTATTGTGGCTTTTGTAGGATGATTAAGAGTTTTGTTATACAATAAAAAACTTATGGCGGTGTGCTATAGTTTTGTGCCGCTTCTTCAGACTGGGGCCTATCAGCAGAATGGTGTCAGCGGAGACGGACTCATGTGGAGTTTTGCTAAGACAGACTCACAGGCTGAGGCAAGACATGTGGTGAGGCACGTGATGTTTGGAGAGTGTAAGTAGGACTCAATGAACTGTGAAGGGAGCTTGCTTGTAGAGCTAGCTTTGCAACACTTCTTGGTCCCATGCCTTTGCTGATCTTAGATTTGTTGAGAGAGGCACAGCCAAGAACTTCTCCTGGTATCCCTGGTGGTCCTGGTCCTTCCTGTTGACTCATGCCAATTCCGCTGAGGCCTAGCTGTCCCTGCTAGGTCATGCCACCACTGCTGTTATCCCAACACTACCATACTGGACTTTTGGTGTATCAGTGAAGTGTTTGTGAGTGGATCAAGCTGTCGCTGCTGACCTGTGAACTGAACTGCTGATTTTCTGACAATGCTGATGGGATGTGCTCCAAAGAACCATTTCTAAACAGGACCACTTTTGTCACATCCTAATAACCTCTCCTTTCCACTACCTCTGCTGGATGGTGGCTAGAAGGGAGGTTAAAGTGTTTAAAAATCATTATTAAAAGTAGGTTGAGAAAAAAATTTAGCTTAAAAATCATCTTTACTTCAAGATTTCTTTGTAATGGTTTTAATTGAAATAGAATTACAATATATCCTCCTCCTGATCCTCCCTGCAGTCCTTCCTCCTTTCTCAAAACTCTCCCATTTCTCACACTCTCAAGTTGATAGCCTCTTTTTCTTTATGTTTGTAGCATTCATATATGTATATGTGTACATAAATATAAATATGCACAAATAGACCCAGAAAAAAAAAGAATTTTGTTATATATGATCAGAATCAGGGACAAATGTTTCCAAGTTCTTAGTCTCTTATTCAGGGAATTGAATTTAAGACGCAAACAGATTGTAAGGTATCAAGGAAACTTTACTCAGCTGCAAATCTAAATGCAGCTCAGAAAGAAAGATACTGTAAAGAATGAGAGTGGCCACAAGACCACAAGAATGAGGGCACACAAGGGTTCTGATCATTCTCAGAGCTTCCTTCTCTGCTATCCAAGAGAAGAAAGAGTTTGTTTATAAACTTAAGTGGTTTTCTCTTTTAACTGGCACTTTTTAAGCTATATTATCCTTTTCCCCCTGTTTTTTTTTCTTTAATACATGTGATTTTAAACCTACAAATGCTGTGATAGTTTGAAAGAGATTTTACGCATAACTCAGTCATTTGAATATTTGGTCTCCAGCTGGGGCTCTTGTTTGGGGAGGTTTTGGAGGTGTGGCCTTGCTTGAGGAGATATGTCACTAGAGGTAGGCTTTGAGGTTTCAAAATCCAGGCTCCCTTCCGAGTTCGCTTTGTGTGCTTCTTGTTTGTGGTTGAAGATGTAAGTCTCAGCTCTCAGCTCTCAGTTGCCAGTTCCAGGCACCATGCCAAAAGCTTGTGCCCGTACTTTCTTGATGTGATGGTGATTCATTTGAAGCCATAAGCCCTAAATGAACCCTTCCATCCACAAGTTACCCTTGTCATGGTGTAGAAAATGCAACTAAGACATTTTGGTCTTAGTTTGTATGAACCCAAATTAATTCAGGATGGATTGATCCTCTAATCCTTGTACCTAGATGTACTTGGGATGGGCTTAATAGATGCTGTCTGTTTTTGATGGTCATTAAGCGTTTGGGAAACTTACTTCATTTATTAGAGTCAAAGTTGGGGTACTTAGATTCAGGTGGAAGTTTAAGGTTCCTGATAGGTTGCTAGGTGCATGGTTTAGATAGGCATGTTTGGGTGGATAGTTCATACAGATAACAGGTCTGAAGTTGCTGTATGTATTATTAGAAGTGTGTGTATAGTCTAAGTTGAGTAAAGTCTCAGGTTACTAACCAATTTTTCATGCTTTCCTGTTTCAGTCTGAAAAGGAAGAGAAGACTATCCTGAGATAGAAAAAGACCTTAACAAAATAAGATAAAATTTCTAGTCTGTTTGGAAGATGACAACTCTGTGGGCATTGTATAGAGATGTGAGCTAAGGGATGTCAGGTTGTAGGGATCAAGAAATTAGTGAGAAGAAGCTCTGAAGGAAAAAAGTGAATGATCATTTAATGCTAATTTTGTAAACTACCACCTGAGATTTTCAGTATTTGAAGTTCCTTAGCTTTAATAATTTCCATCTGAAAATTAGGATGTTCAACTTTGGGCTCTACTACTAATTATCAGTGAGCCCTTAACAAAGTCACCTTCTTCTGAACTTGAGAGACTTGTATACAAATGAAAGACTACGATTAAAGAAGTGGCTTTTAAACCACTCTGATAAGGCAAGGCTGAGGCTAGAGATTTGCCCAGCACCCACCTAAGCTACAGCACTTCATGTTTATGCGTTGTTGGTCAGCACAGGTGTATGATCATATATACACATGCCTGAATAAGCATGCCACAAGTACTATGTATGTTGTAACATGTGTTCATGTGTATGTCATGCTGCATAAGAAGTTTGTCACACATTGAGATAGTCAGTGAAATGCCTCACTCTTCACACCTGTAAGTGCAGGTACTAATAAATCTTGACTTGCAGGTTCTAAGGAACGAACATGGTTCTTATTTCAAAGAGGGTAAAAGTTCATTTTTTTCCTGGAGGCAAGTATAAGTGATGATGGCCTGGGACATGGATTTTGGTTAAACAAAATTACATGTTTTAAATGTGTGAAAAATTTTTTTCCTGTAACAGAACCAAGGAAGTCATACATTGAAACCATTTTTTTACATGCATTTCTGGAAACACTAGGTAGGTGTGCTGAATTAAAGTGGCAAAAGTGGCAAGCCTTTGCTATAAGCCTCAGATGCTAGCTGAGGACACAGACTTTAGTTGGTGAAGACTAAGGTTTTCTTTTTTCACTTGGGAAAATTAACATTTTAATATATACCTAGAAATGTGCAATGAATTTCACTTGCAATGAATTTGATTTTGATTCAAAGTTCTTTGATTTTTTTTTTTAGTATAGAATAGAATTTATTCAGGGAGGGGAGTTAAGAGAGTAGCAGAGGATAGAGTCAGAGAAAGGCAGAGAGAAGGAGAGAATGGGGAAGTGGAGGCCACCCCTGGCCACATGGAGAGAGGGGGTAAGGGAATGGGGAGCAGGGGGCAAGATGTAAGAGGGTGAGAGCTTCTTTGATTTTTTAATTGGATATTTTATTTATTTACATTTCAAATCTTATCACCATTCTTGGTTTCCCCTCTGCAACCCCCCTATACCATTCCCCCTTACCCTGCTTGGCTAAGGTTTTCTTAAGTTAATACTTGGAAAAAATGTTGATCTGTTGGTCACAGTCCTGGGATTGTGCATGTGACATAAAGGAGAGCAAGGAATGGCTATTTAAGGATTAAAGGCAGTGCAGAATAAATTATAATTAGGCTCCTGACATACAACATCCCATCCTTTCCACAGTCATTGAAGATCTAATTAGCTATACAGTCTTTCATGAAGTTCAGTTGAAGGTATTCCTGGCATTCTCTTTGTTCAGTGGTTATGATGAAGATTCAATGTCTAAGAAATGTGTAAAATGTTTTTAAAATGTCAGAGACAAGCATTGCTTTCTTAACTCTCATTTATATGAATTAAAAGCTAAATCCAAGGAGGTAAAAGATTGTGGGATTTTTCTTCAGTATCATGTTCCTAGAACCAACAACTATGTTATCAAAACAGATACTCAGTGTGCTTCCTGAATTTGTGAATGGGCCATTGTGTAATATTCATAGGATAATGTATGGGATAGGAAAACAATAAAAACAACAACAACAGCAACAACAAAAACTTAGATTTGGCTCTTGTGGGTGTTACCAATTTAAACAAACTATTAAAAGTCATTGTGTCGGGAGCTGGAGAGATGGCTCAGCGGTTGAGAGCACTGACTACTCTTCCAAAGGTCCTGAGTTCAAATCCCAGCAACCACATGGTGGCTCACAACCATCTGTAATGAGATCTGGCTCCCTCTTCTGGAGCATCTGAAGACAGCTACAGTGTACTTACGCATGATAATAAATAAATCTTTAAAAAAAAAAAGTCATTGTGTCATTGCTAAATACAATTTTCCTTCCTCTTTCCCTTCTTCCATTTCCGTGCCTCCTTCTCCTCCTGTTCCTCTTTCTTAGTTCTCTATGTATTTTTTTTTTTTTTTTTGGTTACAGATAAGATTTAATTCGAAGAAATAATTTCTTCTTTTCTATTAAATAGTCTTTCAGAAGTTATTAGTCATACACATCTTCACATTGGAAAACTATTTTTCTAGTATAGTAAACCAGGAAGAAAGATCTAAACTGAAAGCAATCTCATCAGGTAGACTTTGTAGAAACCTGGAAATAGAAAGAGTGCTTCTGACTTACGAAAATGTCTTTCATGGACTACTGTCTATAAATAAATCTTCTTTGTTCATCCTGGGATGTAAAGGAACTGACATCCCCATTGAAGGCACTTTACAACAGACTGGAAAAGGCAGGGTCAAGACACGTGAGGGGGAAAAACAGCTGTGTCTTTCGTCTACCCTGGTGTTATTTACTCACACATTCCTAGGGGAGCATGCAAACATGGCTAGGACTTGCTATAGGAAAGCTTAAGAAACACAGGCTTAAAATAAAAGGAGAGATTAGGGTTATAGTGACAAGTTTTGGTTTCTTAGGTAATGGTACTAGGCTTAAACAATAGGATATCAGAAACTAGTCACTGTGGGCAACTGAATGATTTGACAAATGCACAGAGGATTACATCCTGCTAATCAGAGGTCCATTTTCATGCTGTAATCACAGCATGTTCTCTGAACATGGAGAGCCACATAACTGTCCATTTGTCCATATCTATGCTACAGTAATGTTTTAAGCACCAAGGGCTTATTTTTTGTGATGCAGCTTCCAAGCATAAACCCTGCTATTGTCAATTCCCAGCATTGCTCATTGCTCATGGTGTCCATTTTTGTCTAAAATCGTTGCTTATTTTGCAATATATTCAATGCAGAAGAGTTTTCTTTGATTATCTTTAAATTATTCCTAATCTAAAGTATGTCATAGAACAGTCTTTTTCCCCAAATGAAGGTTTTACTCAGTGGTACACAGCCTGTGTCATTAAGTCTTAAACTAAACAATGTGAAACAATTAACATTATCATTTCTTCTGGTTCTATTCTACTGTGCCTTTGTTGGAGGAAGAGGTGCTTAATGTTCTCAGGAAATCATCTGAGTAATGTTATCATTCTAACAAACTGGAAATCTTATTTTCTTTAAACCATGTGATTGAATACTAAACAAATAGAAGAAATGCCTTTTCAGTCTTTCTCTCTCCCGGTGCAGAGGCTGCTATGAATTTGTGAGTGGAGATTCTTGTCTGCTGCGCTGGCACTCATTTACATTTATTTGTTCTGTAAGACTGAAATCAGATCATGAAGGTTCCCTGCCTACAAAACGTGCTATTTGTTATCCAAATAGGTTTCAGATATGGGTAAGATTCTTCCATTATCATTGTGTTAGGCTGATCCACCAGGGCTTGGCTTTTGTAGCAGAATCAAAGCTGTTCCTTTTGCTTAGCTATTGGTGGGGGTTAGCCAGGGAATTTTGTCCTGTAATATCTTAGCTAGTAACAACACAGAAATGTAACAAACAGAGCTCCACTTTATGTATGCTCAATAGACAAATCCTTTTCTTGATAAGGAATTATGAAAGTGCACAAAATTCGTAAGCATTGTAGGGTGTTGTTTATACTATACAAAACTCAAATAGCGTTAACACCAAATTGGGGAGTATTTATATTTCCATTCTTCTCTCTGAGACCTGTTGTCAATTTATGAGGAATCACAGCTTTTGGCTAGCAGGTGTAGGGCACACAGATTTTTTGTGATGCAGCTTCATAAATAGTATTTGCCTAAGCGTTGTGAACAAAAATATATGTATCTACCAAAACTTAAATGCTACCACACAAAGCCCTTGCTTGCAAGACTACAATGGCCTTTATTACCTCAAGCAAAACAAGAGAGCTTTCTTAAAAGGATCATTGCAAACATGACAGCTTTTTTTTTTTTTTGACAAGAACAGTGAAGACACTCCTGGAAAGAGCTGTTGAGTATTTTTTTTTAATTTATTTTTGATTAGATATCTTCTTTATTTACATTTCAAATGATATCCCCTTTCCCAGTTTCCCCTCCAAAAAACAACCTATTCCCTCCTTCCTCCCCCTGCTCACCAAGCCACCCTCTCCTGCTGTTGAATATGTTTAAAACTACAATGAGTAAATCCTTCTTCTCTCACTGAAGAAATCCAAATCCCAGGTAGAAAGGTCTACCTAGCAGACCAGATCTTTGATAATTCTCCAGTGTGTGGCTGTTTTAAGAAGGATGATTGTCTCTGTTTAGAGTCCATAAGAAGAATTACTTTGTTGTTATCATTGAGTAGAGTGTTGTTAAGCTTCCATGTGTATGTGGGCATTCTATTGTTTATGTTGTTATTGAGGAGCAACCTTAGTCCATGGTGATCTCATAGGAAGCAAGGAATTATTTCAACCTTCTTGTAACTCTCGAGGCCTGATTTGTGACCAATTATATGGTCAATTTTGGAGAAGGTACCATTAGGTGCTGAGAAGAAGGTATATCCTTTTGTTTTAGGAGAAAAAAGTTCTATAGATATCTGTTAAATCCAGTTTCATAACTTCTGTTAGTCTCACTGTGTCTTTGTTTAGTTCTCTTTCCATGATCTGTTCATTGCAGAGAGTGGGGTATTAAAATCTCCCACTATTATTGTGTGCGGAACAATATGTTCTTTGAGTTTTAGTAAAGGCTCTTATAAATGTAGATGCCCTTGCATTTGTAGCATAGAGGTTCAGGATTGAGAGTTCATCTTGGTAGATCATACCTTTGATGAGTTTGAAGTGTCCCTCCTCATTTTTTTTGATCACTTTAGGGTGAAAGTTGATTTTATTCAGTATGAGAATGGCTACTCCAGCTTTTTTCTTGGAACCATTGGCTTGGAAAACTGTTTTCCAGCCTTTTACTCTGAGGTAGTATCTGTCTTTGTCACTGAGGTGGGTTTCCTGTATGCAACAAAATGTTGTGTCCTGTTTATGTACCCAGTATGATAGTCTATGTCTTTTTATTGGGGAATTGTGTCCATTGATATTAATAGATATTAAGGAAAAGTAATTGATGCCTCTGCATTCTTATTATGCATCTTTGTAACTTTATATTTCTCTATTCAATAAAAATATAACATCGATAATAATTTCATCTTTAACTACTATGTCAATTGTTTAAGAATCTCAGTACTTTACAAGTCTAACCCTTCTATTCTAATTCAATGTTCAATGCATATTCTAATCATTTCAAAATAGACAACAGGTATACCTCAGTATGTGAGAACACAGGCTTTGTAACTCATATATATATATATATATATATATCCACAGCTTAGGAAAATTAATTACTGTATTGACAGTGTAATGCTAACTTATAATCTAGGTACTGCTTCCCATGCATTATAAATCATCTCTGGAATAGTTATATATATAAAATAATTTCAATGCTAAGAAATACTTGCTATACTGTATTGTTTATAGAATAGTGATAACAAAATTCTCTGTACATACTCAATGCAGATTCTTTGTCTTGAATATTTTGAACTATAGCTGGTGGAAACTGGAATATAAATAGAGCCATGGATACCAAAAGCTGTCTACCTTTTGAGTCCTGGAGGAGGCTACTGTAAGGGTCCCAAAAGCCATTATCAGACTCCTTCCTCCATGAACATTTTGATATAGAGCCAGAAATATTCATCCTCCTTAAAATGTTTTGCAGATAGGATTTTATGTAGCCAGGTTCAAGCACAAAATACATATTGAAAATCCACTGGAAAACTTTGGGAAGATCTTTCTTTCCAAAACTAAAATAGAGACAAAGTAGAAGCAGATGCTTCTCACGTTCCTTTATCTTGAACACAGAAGTAGCTCCTAGGGCTAACATGAAGAGCCAGCCTTGGGAAAAAGCCCAAGTGCTGAGTTCTATTCATCCTCAAATCTTAGTCTGGCACTGTTGGGGCTAGAGAGTTTCCATATAGATTCTGGCTTCTTGCAATAGAATAAAACTACTTCATATGTCTTTGAGTCCTATGTTGGTCAAATATGCTGTCATTTAGACCTTAGAGCCTTTCCAGCTGATGTGATGATTTCAATTATTTCTATCATTTACCTTTGCATCTTTCACATAACAATGGCCCCAGCAGTGTTGGCTGTGGACTTTGACCCTGTACTATGAAAGCAAGGTACATACAACCCATGGTTTTGAAGGGAATAATCCTGTTCAGAATATGCAATCACTGGCTTTCTTTTCTTTTTTTTTTT
>NW_022196900.1:35673192-35692967 GCF_008632895.1 Mastomys coucha | reverse complement strand
CGTTTGCCTTTTGCCATCTTTTGCTTTTTGGTGTTAGATGTTCTTAGAGTCTCTGGCTAGAGCTTGTCTTGTCCCTGATGCCCTGCAAGTCCCCTGCAACTCGTGGGGCCTGTTCCTCCAAGTGGCTGTTCTGATCTCAGAAACTCACCCAAGAGAGAATGGCGGATCCCGCCCGGGTCTCTGGCTTAATGTGCTCTCTGGAGTTAGGCGATCCACTTGCAGGGAAGGGGCAGAGGAGGACGCTGAACCCCCTCTGTCACTCGGAAGCTGAGAGGGTCGTGTCCCTGCTGCCCTGCGGCTCCCCCGGGAGTCGTGGGGCCTGTCAATCACTGGCTTTCTTAGTTATTTTTTCCATTGCTCTGACAAGACATCATGAACAAGGCAACTTATAAAACAAAGCATTTTATTTTGGGGGTTCATAGCTCCAGACAGTTAGAAGTCATGATAATCATGATAGGGAACATTTCATTAGACAGCCTGGAACAGAACTGGAGCAGAGGTAAAAGCTTACATTCCAGTCCACAAATTGGAAAGAGAGAGAGAAAGAGAGAGAGAGAGAGAGAGAGAGAGAGACAGAGAGAGACAGAGAGAGAGACAGAGAGAGACAGAGAGACAGAGAGAGACAGAGAGACAGAGACAGAGAGACACAGAGAGAGACACAGAGACAGAGAGAGACACAGGCAGAGAGAGACAGAGACAGAAGGGAAAGAGAGAGGGTGGGGGAGAGAAGGGTGAGACCTTTTGGGCTTAACCTTTTGAAATGTCAAAGCCCATCCCCCAGTGAGACACCTCCTCCACCAACACCACACCTCCTCCAACAAAGCAACACCTTCTCTTCCTTTCCAAACAGTCCACCAATTGAGAAACAAACATTCAAATATATCAACCTACAGGGGCAATTGTCAGTCAACCCACCAGAGTGGTGTTTGGTAGAACATAGAATTGTGTTCAGAAAACATAAAATTAGATATAATTATTTTCAGATTATATTTAGTAAAAGGAAACAATCTAGTGAAAGTTGTTATAATAAGTTGTGATTTATAATGAACAACACAATGAGAATGATGTTTATTATATAGAGCCTGCTATACAATAGCATCATTTTGAAACTGATTTGAAGTGGCCGTGTGTGTGTGTGTGTGTGTGTGTGTGTGTGTGTGTGTGTGTGTGTTATATGCACATTAGAGGACTGAAGTTAATATTTCTAATTCAGACTTTCGTAGTACTGGAAATGTCACATTTTGTTCCATGATTCTTTACTCTAGAGGGCTTTTCCCCTCATAGAACATTTAGAAATAATTCTAGACTCCCTTCACCATAAAGATTATGTTTTTAGCAGCAACACTCTGAAATATGAGGCCCTAAAGTCTCTATAAATGAGTGAACTAAAAACTGTTTCAATGTTGAAAATCACTGGCCAAGAAGACCTGTACAAAGTTATTCAAGAAGTGTGACAAAATTAAAATCACAATCTCTACCACTTGCTGCCCTCTTCTTGTTTGTTTTTGTTTTGTTTACTCCCTTGGGGAATTTGAACTTGAAAAGTTAGATTTCATAGTTACCAATCCACTTTAACTCAGATAGAGATGATTTAAAACATGCATTTTCCAACGATAAAATCAAATCACCCTCTCTATAAACGATGTCTGAGAAAAGCTAGAGTGAGGTGTTATTTCTTCAGACTCATTTTCTTTCTGATGCTGTCTGTAGCTAGAACACCTGCCCCAGGTTCTGGGGTTGAGTTTCTTCTAAATAAGAAGAACTTAAACAACTTTATACAAAAGAGTACAACTCTTAAGATTAACTTAGTTTTGGCTTGACTTGCATTATATTCTAATTCAAGGAAAATATTTTTTGGAAAAGGGCAAAACAAATATTTCACGTTTTGTGGAGCATATGGTCTCTATCACACTATTCAACTTCTCTGCAGCTGGCAGGCAACCTTCAATAATGCACAAATGAATGAGTGCATCCTTGATTCAATGAAATCTTGTTTACAAAACCAAGTTACACTTAGCCCATGGGCCATAGTTTGCCAGTGCCTGCTCTAGCTTATTTATTTAACTCCCTTTATTTACCAAATCTTTCTTCTACCTTTTCTTAGATTCGAATTGAAGCTCACAATATCAGAAGGACAGGATATACAACTTCCTTCTCTTTAATTTAAACTAATGTCTAAATTCTGGTGAGTCACAGAAACTAAAGCTCAGCCAACTCAGATAAAGTTTATAATCATAATCAGTTTAACATTATGCTATCAATCTTAAGGCTCTATTGACTCAGGTGGTTTGTTAAAGATAAAGAAAAATTTATCAGCCAACGCTGTGATTTTTTTTTTAACCCTTGGGTGGCTTCAAACTTTCAATCCTTATTTTCAGCCTCTAAAGTCTTAGGACTACAAAAGTGCTGCTAAAATGTAGCACCTATGTGTATGTGTAGTGTGTGTAGGTCCACATGCATTCATTTATGTGAGTGTATGTGCAAACACATTCACCTGTGGTGCTGAACTTGGGGATTTATTTACACAAGCTAGGTATATGCTATATACTGGGATATACAACTAGCCACTTTCAAATAGAAACCAGTCAGTAGGTATATGACCTAACACAGTCATGGCCGGCCAGGCATCTTTTATTTTATTTTATCTTTTTGGTTTTTCAAGACAGGGTTTCTCTGTGTAGCCCTGGCTGTCCTGGAACTCACTCTGTAGACCAGGCTGGCCTCAAACTCAGAAATCTACTTGCCTCTGCCTCCCAAGTGGGCCAGGCATTTTATAACTAAAGATAGTGCCTACATATGAGAGCAAACAGAAATTATTAAGCAATCCTGACGTAAGACTTTCTTTTTTTTTTCCATGGAAACCCTAGTAAAGTTCCTGCCTTAAACTATTCCTCTGTCTACCGAGTAGTACTGGTGCTCCCCAAACACAGGCTTTGCTTGAGTTGCTTGAGAGTTGTGATAACAATGAGCTATGCTTCCAGTCTCCTCATCTATTGACCTTTTCCTGCCAAAATACAAAAGCTAATATAAATATAACAAACCTATATTAAAATATGAAGGACCCTATCATCTGTACCTGGGAGTTGAGTCTGTTCCGCTGCTGGCTGTGCATGGATCCTACCAGGAGAGAGCTCTTCTCCCAGGAGTGCCTTCACTCTCAGGCTTGGAGGTAACATAGACACTTACTCTCCAATAACTGTCTGCAGCAGGGTGATGAGAAACACACAGGGTACAGGAATAGTGGAGCAGCTGGGACAGGATCCTTCTGGTTGCCATCTGCACCTAGAGCTTCACCTGTTCCAGTGCCCTCAGTACACAAGTTTAGCCAGGAGAGAGCTGGTCTCCCAGGATTGCTGACACAGGTTTACAGACCCACAGGAGGGACAAGCTCCAACCAGAGACAGCAAGACCATCTAATACCAGAGATAACCAGATGTCAAAATGCAAAAGAAAGAATCTTACCAACAGAAACAGATGCCAAGGCTACTTGGCGTCATCAGAACCTAGTTCTCCCACCACACCAAGTCCTGGATACCCCAACACACCTGAAAAGAAACATGTGGATTTAAAAATAACATCTCATGATGTAGATAGAGGATATTAAGAAGGACATAAATAACTTCCTTAAAGAAATACAGGAGAACACAGGTAAACAGGTAGAAGCCCTTAAAGAGGAAACACAAAAATCCCTTTAAAAATTACAGGGAAACACAACTAAACATGTAAAAAAAAAATGAACAAAACCATCCAGGATCTAAAAATAGAAGTAGAAGCTATAAAGAAATCATAAAGACAGACAACTCTAAAGAAAGAAAACCTAGGAAAGAGGGCAGAAGCCATAGATCCAAGCACCACCAACAGAATAAAAGAAATAGAAGTGAGAATCTCAGGTGTAGAAGGCATCATAGAAAACATGGACACAAGAATCAAAGAAAAATGCAAAAATATCTAATGCAAAACATCCAGGAAATCCAGGATACAATGAGAAGGCCAAACCTAAGAATAATAGGTATAGAAGAGAGCAAAGATTCCCAATTTAAAGGGCCAGAAAATATCTTCAACAAAATTATAGAAGAAAATTTCTCTAATCTAAAGAAAGAGATGTGCATGAACGTACAAGAAGCCTGCAGAACAGCAAATAAGTTGGAGCAGAAAAGAAATTCCTACTGTCACATAATAATCAAAACACCAAATGCATAAAACAAAGAAAGAAAATTAAAAGTAGTAAGGGTAAAAGGTCAAATAACATACAAAGAAAGACCTATCAGAATTACACCTGAACTTTCGCCAAAGACTATGAAAGCCAGAAGATCCTGGACAGATGTCATATAGACTCTAAGAGAACATAAATGCCAGCCCAGACTATTAAACCCAGAAAAACTCTCAATTACCATAGATGGAGAAACCAAGGTATTCTACAACAATAACAAATTTACATAATATCTTGCCACAAATCCAACCCTCCCAAGGATAATAAATGGAAAATTCCAACACAAGGAGGGAAACTACACCCTAGAAAAAGCAAGAAAGTAATCTTTCAACAAATCCCAGAGAAGATAGATACACAAACATAATGCCACCTCTAACAACAAAAATAACAGGGAGTAACAATCACTTTTCCTTAATATCTTCTTAATATTAATGGACTTAATTCCCTGATAAAAAGACAGACTAACAGACTGGATATAGAAACAGGACCCAGCATTTTGCTTCATACAGGAAACACACCCCAATAACAAAGACAGACACTACCTCAGAGTAAAATGTTGAAATGCAATTCTCCAAGCAAATGGTCCCAAGAAATAAGCTGAAGTAACTATTCCAATATTAAATAAAATCAACTTTCTACCAAAAGTTATCCAAAAGGATAAGGAAGGACACTTCACACTGGTCAAAGAAAAAAATCTACCAAGATGAACTCTCAATTCTGAATATTTATGCTCCAAATGCAAGGGCACCCATTTTCATAAAAGAAACTTTATTAAAGCTCAAAACACACATTGCACCCCACATAATAATAGTCGGAGACTTTTAACATCCGACTCTCAGCAATGGACAGATCATGGAAACAGAAACTAAACAGAGACACAGTGAAACTCACGGAAGTCATAAACCAAATGAATCTAACAAATATTTATAGATGATTTCATCTTAAAGCAAAAGAATATACTTTCTTTTCAGCACCCCATGGTACCTTCTCCAATATTGACCATATAATTGGCCAGAAAGCAATCCTCAACAGATACAAGAAGATTGAAATAATCCCATGCACCCTATAAGATCACCACAGACTAAGGCTGGTCTTTTTCTTTTTTATTAGATATTTTCTCTTTTTCAATTCAAATGGTATCTCCTTTCCCAGTTCCCCTCTGAAAAAAAAAAACAAAGCTGTTCCTTTCTCCCATCTCCTTGCTCACCAACACACACTCTCCCTCTTCCTAACCCTGGCATTCCCCTACACTGGGGCATAGAACCTTCACAGGAGCAAGGGCCTCTCTTCCCATTGATGACTGACTAGGGCATCCTCTGCTACATATGCAGTTGGAGCCATGAGTCCCACCATGTGTACTCTTTGGTTGGTGGTTAAGTCTCTGGAAGCTCTGAGGGTACTGGTTAGTTCATATTGTTATTCTTCCTAAGGGGCTATAAGCCCCTTCAGCACCTTGAGTCCTTTCTCTAGCTCATTCATTGGGGACCTTGTACTCAGTCCAATGGATGACTGTGAGCCTCTACTTCTGTATTAGACACTGGCAGAGACTCTAAGGAGACAGCTCTATCAGGTTCCTGTCAGCCAACACTTGCTGGCATCTACAATAGTGTCTGGGTTTGGTGATTGAATATGGGAAGTATTCCCAGGTGGGGTAATCTCTGGATTGTCCTTTCTTCAGTCTCTGCTCCACACTTTGTCTCTGCAACTCTCTCTATGAGTATTTTGTTCCATTCTAAGAATGATTGAATTGGTCACACTTTGATCTTGCTTCTTCTTGAGTTTCTTGTGGCTAGTGGATTGTATTTTGGGTATTCCGAGCTTCTTGGCTATATCCACTTATCAGTGAGTGCATACAATGTATGTTCTTTTAAGATTGGGTTATCTCACTCAGGATGATATTCTCTAGATCCATATATTTTCCTAAGAATTTCATAAATTCATTGTTTTTAATAGCTGAGTAATACTCTGTTATGTAAAAGTACCATATTTTCTGTATCCATTCCTTTGTTTAGATGCATCTGTGTTATTTCCAGCTTCTGGCTATTATAAATAAGGATGCTATGAATACAGTGGAGCATGTGTCCTTATTATATGTTGGAACATTTTCTGGTAACCCAGGACTGGTATAGCTGTGTCCTCAAGTAGTATTATGTACAGTTTCCTGAGGAATTGCCAAACTGATTTCCAGAGTGGTTATACCAACTTGCAATCTCACCAGCAATGAAGGAATGTTCCTCTTTCTACACAACCTCACCAGTATCTACTGTCACCTGAGTTTTTAATCTTTGTCATTCTGATTGTTGTGAGGTGGAATCTCAGGGTTTTTTGTACCCTAGTTTTCCACTGTATCCATGAGCTCCAGGCTTTTCCCCACTTTCTTTTCTATTAGTTTCAATGTATCTGGTTTTATGTGGAAGTCCTTGATCTACTTGGACTTGAGCTATGTACAAGTAGATAAGTATGGATCGATTTGCATTCTTCTACATGCTAACCACCAGTTGAGTCACCACCATTTGTTGAAAATGGTGTCTTTTTTCCACTGGATGGTATTAGCTCCTTTGTCAAAGATGAAGTGACCACAGGTCCGTGGGTTCATTTCTGGGTCTTCAATTCTATTCCATTTATCACAATTGCTCTGTAGTACAGCTTAAGGTCTGGGATGGTGATTCCACCAGAATTTCTTTTATTGTTGAGAATAGTTTTGACTTTCTTGGGTTTTTTTTTGTTTTTGTTTTTGTTTTTGTTTTTTGTTATTCCAAATGAATTTGCAAATTGCTCTTTTCTAACCCTCTGAAGAATTGATTTGGAATTTTGATGGGGATTGTATTGAATCTGAAGGTTGCTTTCATCAAGATGGCCATTTTTTACTATATTAATCCTGGCAATCGATGAGCATGGGAGATCTTTCTATCTTTTGAGATCTCCTTCAATTTCTTTCTTCTGCACCAATGGCAAGAGAGGTCATTAGTCCTATGAAAGCTCGGTAGATGCCCCAGTGTAGGGGAATCAAAGGTGGAGAGGTAGGAGTGGATGGGTGGGTAGAAGAACACCCTCATAGAAGCAGGGGGAGAGAGGATGTGATAGGGTGTTTCCAAAGGGAGGGAAAATGGAAATGGGGATAACGT
Organism: Mastomys coucha; assembly: GCF_008632895.1. Taxonomy (NCBI): domain Eukaryota; kingdom Metazoa; phylum Chordata; class Mammalia; order Rodentia; family Muridae; genus Mastomys; species Mastomys coucha. The sequence continues at coordinate 35,685,632 of NW_022196900.1, read as the reverse complement.
TTGAAATGTAAATAAAGAAAATATTCAATGAAAATGAGATACAGAAATAAACAAAAAATTCTCAACTGGGAAATAATGAATGACTGACAAGCATCTAAAGAAATGTTCAACATCTTTAGTCATCAGGTAAATGCAAATCAAAACAACTCTGAGATTCCACCTTATACCATTCAGAATAGCTAAGATAAAAAACTCAGGTGAGAGCAGATGCTGGCTAGGATGTAGAAAAAGAGGTATACTCCTCCATTTTTGGTGGGATTGCAATCTGGTACAACCACTCTGGAAATTAGTCTGGTAGTTCCTTGGAAAACTGGACATAGTACTATTTGGGGACCCAGAAAAACTACTCCTGGGCATATACCCAGAAGATGCTCCAAGATGTAATAAGGACACATGCTCCACTAATGTTCATAGTAGCCTTATTTATAATAGCCAGAAGCTGAATGAACCCAGATATCCTTCAACAGAGGAATGGATACAGAAAATGTGGTATATTCACATAATGGAATAGTACTCAGCTATTAAAAACAATGAATTCATGAAATTCTTAGCAAATGGATGGAACTAGAAACTATCATCCTGAAGGTAACCCAATCACAAAAGAACACACAAGATGTGCACTCACTGATAAGTGGATATTAGCCCAGAAGCTCAGAATACCCAAGATACAATTCACAGACCACATGAATCTCAAGAAGGAGCACCAAAGTGTGGGTACTTCGGTCCTTCTTAGAAGGCAGAACAAAATACCCATGGAAGGAGTTACAGAGACAAAGTGTGGAGCAGAGACTGAAGGAAAGGCCATCCAGAGATTCCCCCACCTGGGAATCCATCCCACATATAGTCATCAAACCCAGACACTATTGTGGATGCCAAAAAGGACTTGCCGACAGGTTCATGATATAGCTGTCTCCTGAGAGGCTCTGTTTGTGCCTGACAAATACAGAGATGGATGTTCTCAGCCCACCATTGGAATGAGTACAGGGTCCACAATGGAGGAACTAGAGAAAAAACACAAGGAGCTGAAAGGGTTTACAGCCCATTATAGGATCAACAGTATGAACCAACGAGTAACCCCAGAGCTCCCAGGGTTTAAACTACCAACCAGAGGGTACACATGGAGGAACTAATGGCTCCAGCCACATTTGTAGCAGAGGATACTCTTGTTTCTCATCAACGGGAGGAGAGGCCCTTGGTCCTATGAAGGCTCTGTGACCCACTGTAGGGGAATGCCAGGGCCAGGAATCAGGAGTGGGTGGGTTGGTGAGCAGGGGGAGTTTGGAAGGGATAGGGGGTTTTCTATGGGGAAACCAGGAAAGGGGAGAACATTTGAAATGTAAATTAAGAAAATATCTAATTTTTAAAAAATGAAGTACACAGTAGACTAATAAGCAAAAACCAAAATGAATTTCTGTGAGCAGATGAAAGCATAGAACCAGGTAGCTGCTCCTTCACTCTGATGCTTGGTACCCAGGTTCTTCTAAATCACACACACATGTACACACACACACACGCACACACACACACACACACACACACACACACATACTGTTACTTCTGGAGGGATGCTCCTGGAGTCCTAGGAATTAAGTGGCTGGGCAGAAGGATTGAAAGTTTGGATCCAGTCTGGCTTTTCTGTTTTTTTTTTTTTTTCTGTTTTGGTGTTATTGTTTGTTTGTTTTGAGGTTTGTTGCTATTGTTGTTTGTTTCTCTTTGTTGTTCATTTTATTTCTTTTTATATCATTTTTTATTTTTTTATTTTTTTTAAAAGCCACATAGTGTTGAGTGGATATATTTTTCATCTTGACCAACCAGTGTTCCCAGTTTGGACTAGCCCTCCCAAAGTCATTAAAGCATGGTCGTTAGACTTTTCTTTTCGCACTTCAAGTTCTCACATCCTTTGCTGTCCAAACTACTACTCTGAAGATGTACAAGTTTCCTAAGGTTGTGTTATACTGAGTGGATTTTTCAAGAAGTTTCATCTGCATTTGACACAAAATAGGCAGCCAAGGCTGACTGCCCTTTCAAAGCCTAACTATAAAGCAAGATATAAATGATCGCTGTCATCAGGAATTCCAGAATGTCCTGAGATTCTCTTATTCCAGATCCCATTCTCCACTGGAGAGAGTAGCACAGACACAGGGCCCTTTTCCTGAATATTCTGTCTTCTTACAATCTTGTTTTCTTCTGACTTAAGTCTCTCTTCCAGCCTGCAAGAAACAGAAACAACCTCCCAAGTCAAAGGTAAGGTGGATTGGGAAAGCCAAGCTACCCTACGCCCTTTCCAGCTTTCCATTACTTCCTGTCTATTGTTCAGTTTGTGAACTTTAATGCCTTGCATCCCCTGGGGCTGCACATTTAGTTATTCAAAACCAAGGCTTTTAAAATATTTACTTCTTTTTTTGCTCATGACACTATCTTGGCCACACTACCCAAAAGTTTATTTTGAAGCTCAATAGCTGAGCTTTTAATCTGCTTTTAAATTTTCTTTCCTTTTTTTTTCTTTTGTAATATCTCAGAGAAATAGTCCTGGGAAGGAGAAGCACATTGGCTGTGCAAATTGATTATTAACATAACCCAGGTTATGCTGTTATCTATAGCTTTATTCTCTTGTTTAAGATTTATGTGCTTTGTGGAAATGTTGGTCCTTCATTCTGTATTTTATGGCAGTATTCTTGTTTCTTAAATCATTCCCAGTCTCTAGCCCACCAGAACTGCATGTTAGAGAATTCTAAGCTTGCAGATGTAAAAACAGACTTAGCACCCCTAAAAATTCTGTGGAATTATAGATCCTGAAACATTTATATAATATACATTTTCTCTTTTAATTTTTCTATTACAAACCTGGCTATTAAGACAACTATAAGAAGACATAAAAATACTGATCCTTGAAGATGTATAAGTAAAGCAGCTTCTACAGTAAAGATATGATGTAAGAAACTTACAAATCCAGTGTGTTTGTGTGTAGTGCAACGTGACTTAACTAAGACTGGAGGCCTGCACACAAAAGGACAACCTATCTCCTAGGCATTTGTTCCTCATTCATTCATAAGTTCAATAAATATTTATTGCTCATTTACTTTGTGCCAAGAACAAATCTATTCATTGGGATACATTAGTGAACAAAAGAGACAAAATCAACTACAATCCCTAAGAAATAATGGCAGGAAATAAGTACTTAGTAGCTAACAGTTTAATAGTGCTTAATGTGTGCCAAGCATCAATCAACTTGCTACAATATCCCAATGAGAAAGTTTCTATAGGGATTGTTCCAATCCCTATTTTGTAGATAATGTTTAGCAATTTGCCCTAGATTTGGTGAGCTAGCACAAGACCAAGCCAAAATTTGAACCAGGCAGATGGGCTCCAGAGTCCATCTCTCAACAACTTAGCCTTCTGTTTCAGGTTGTGAAGTAAGTTACAGAGGATGTTAAAAGGCATTGAACTAAAATATGACCTCCTGAATTAATTCCCAAAATGCACATAAATGTAGGAGAGAATGGACTCCATAACATTTTAATCTTATCTCTGCCCCCCCACCCCACACACAAAACATTGATACTATTAATAGTAACAATTTAAAATAATAGTAACCATTTAAAGGTAATTTGAAAAACATTTGTTTGTTGACATAGCATGTTAAATTTTGCACCCCAACCTGACCTTTGACTCTAAATTCTCACAACTAAGTTCCTGAGTGCTGAGATTTTAGGTCTCTGCCAGTGTACTTAGATTAAAATCAAAGCTTCTTATGGGGAAAAATTAGTAGAAAAAAGGTGATATAACACAGAAGAGACTGTACACATGAAAGAATGATCAGAAAAGACTTGATTAATATCATTTATTAGAGTAAAGATAGAAGAAAAAAAGAGAAAGACATCAAATTGTCTGGGAAGGAATTTATGCAGAGGGAATGGCAATTGCAATGTCCTCAGACAGGATTGTTTCTGGCATTCCCAGAAATCATTTTTCATATTACTTCAACAAAGAACACATGTATTCATTAAAAAGCACTCATATTTAAGAAAACACAAAGCTTTCAAAAAAGGTTGGCAATGCCTAGTTTCTTTAAATTTTATTTAAATTATTTTATTTATATTCCAAATGTTGTCACCCTTCCCTGTCTCTCCTTCCTAAGTTCTTCACCCCCTCCCTCCTCTCCTTTGCTTCTGAGAGGGTGCTCCCCCACCTATCCAATCCCACCTCAACCACACCAGCATCTCCCTTTCCTGGGGCATCAATTTTCTACAGGTTTAGGTACACCCTCTCCCACTGAGGCCAGACAAAGCAGTCCTCTGCTACATACATGCTGATATTGGGGCACGGACCAGACAATGGGGCACGGACCAGCCAATGTATGCTCTTTGGTTGGTGCTTTAGTCTCCAGGATCTCTGAGGGTTCCAGGTTAGTTGATATTGTTGTTCTTCCTGTAGGGTTGCTATCCCTTTCAACTCCTTCAAACCTTCCCCTAGTTCTTCCTTAGGAGTCCCAGACCTCGGTCCCATGTTTGGCTGTAATGTGTGTCTCTCTCAGTCAGCTGTTAGTAGAACCCTTCAGAGGATAGCCATAGTGTCAGGGTTTGGTGCGTGTGCATTGGATGCCAGTCACTAGACAGCCATTCCTTCACTCTCTGTTCCATTTTTGTCCCTGCATTTCTTTTAGACAGGAACAATTCTGACTCAAAAAGTTTGAAGATGGGTGAGTAGCCCCATGCCTCAACTGGGGCCATGGAGGCGGTCTCTTCAGGTTCTATCTCCCCACTATTGGACATTTTGACTAAGATCATCCCAATTGAATCCTGGGAGCCTCTCATATACCAGGATTCTTGTACTTTCTAGAGGTTCCTCCAATCCCAGATGCCCCACAGCTACATATTTCCATTGATTCTCCAGGCACTCTGGCCTTCTCTCCTGTTTCTCCCCATACCTGATTCAGCCTTCCTTTTGACCCTCTACCTCTTCTCTGCCACCCAGGCCCCTCTGTTCCTCTACCTCTAGTGATTATTTTGTTTCCTGTTCTAAGTGGCATAGAAGTATCCACATTTGGGCCTTCCTTCTTGTTAAGATTCCTATGTAAGGTCTGTGAGTTGTATCATGAGTATTCTGTAATTTTTGGCTAATATCCACTTTTCAGTGAGTATATACCATGCATGTCCTTTTTGGTCTGGGTTACCTCCCTCAGGATATTTTCTAGTTCCATCCACTTGCCTGCCAAATTCATGATGTGCTCAATCTTAGTAGCTGAATCGTATTCATTGTGAATAGTATTCCATTCCAATGAACCACATTTCCTGTATCCATTCTTTGGTTGATGGACATCTGGATTGTTTGCAGATTCTGGCCCTTACAAATAAGGCTTCTATGAACACAGTGGAGCACATGCTCTTGTGTTATGGTAGAGCATCTTCTGGGTAAATGCCCAGGAGTGGTATAACTAGGTCTTCAGGTAGAACTATTTCTAATTTTCTGAGGAACCAAAAGATTGATTTCCAGAGTTGTGGTACCAGTTTAAAATCCCAAAAATAATTTCAAAATTTTTATCCTTTTTTTTTGAAAAACAAAGGGAGAAAGGGGTGTGGTAGTTCATACCTTTAATTCTAGGATACTTGCAAAGTTGAGGTAGGAAGTTTTTAAGTTCAAGAATAGCTTAGGGTAGATAGTAAAGCCCTGTCTGGTAAAAAACAAACAAAATGAAAGTGGTAAATGGAAATGACAAACTGGAGTTAAAAGAAAGAGGGAGAGACAGCAATAGACATTCTGCCCAGTCTTTTACATCACTTATACCACAAGACATTGATAAAATGGTATGCACAGAGAGAACTTTAAGATATTGTTTGTCAAGAGAAGAATGATCACCCTTGTTAGTCTTTCTAACAAATAATCTAAAACTTGTAACATAACAGCACACCCCTCTTGGGAACACAGGCACATGGTAAGTGGTCAACATAAAGGTTTCCCACTTCCCCAAGGAAAAGAAAAAATTTACAGATCTCGGCTTTGGGCAACTAAGTCATATTTGGTGTATCATTTGTTTTCTACTTTCACCTCCAAGCTTGTCACTAACCAGCTGATATTTTTCCAGTTTTGCAGGAATTAACATTTAAAGAACTTGCAGCAGAGTATCCCAGCCAGGTCCTGGCACACACACACTGCCTGGGTGTGTGCATGGCTGGCTGCTTCGCTCTGTTCTCTAGCAGATGGCTTGTTTCTAAGGACCACGTCCTTTGTTTTCTTTCAAGTTTTCTTTGGGTTGTCAATAGAATGGGGGTCCTGGCAGTGCTGTATTCAGCCTCTTCTGTCCTAGAAGACATTCATCAGGGGCTAATGAAGAGATGTCTCGGACTCAGAACTAAAAGAATCTGGATTCTAGCCTTTACACTCAACCAGTGATGCAATTTATAAAAGCAAGCTCTGTATCCTCTTCAAAACTTATTTTAAATGGGGAAAAGAAATTCTGTTCACAGAAATTTCATATGCTATTGTTAGAATAGAGTCAGGCTGAAGTGCTTTAAAAACTAAGTTCTTCAGAAATAAAAGACTTTGCTGTTGTCTTGCCGCTTTTCATACCTTTTTATTCAAGAGTAATTCTTAATGTTTTTCTCTTGTTTAGCTTCCTGAATTCCCTTAATCTTTTATTTCCTTATCCATTAACTCTTTAAACTATAGTCCTTCAAAAATGACACGTCAAGAAACTGTATTCTTTTGAATTAATACATTTACCTAAATAGTCCTTAATAGTAAGGCTTAAGTTCTCTTCCTGTCTTTACCTCATTTATATGTACTCTTAGGTTACACTGGCCTGGCTCACTTTGACAGAGTACAGGGATGCCAGCAGTCAGCTGGATTTCATCCAAGTCTCTGACTATACTTGTTTGGTCACACTGCTCCCATCTGCCAGTACCAAACAGATGAATCACAAGCAGCTGGTTCAGCTGAACAGAAGGGATGTGTGTGCATTTGTAGGGAGTATGGAATCCGTGAATCCATGCTGAGGATGGCTACAGAAAGTTAGAGTAGCATAACAAAGAAGTAGTAACCAAGGAGACACAAAAATAATTTAGCCTGAGTTAGTTGGAAATTACAGTAAAACTTAGAGTTTTCTTTGGCTTGTTGGACTCATTTCATAAGTAGATGATGCATAATCACACACACACACACACACACACACACACATATATATGTATATATATGTATATATATACATATATACATATATATACATATATTTTTTTGAAAAGAATAATTTTTGGCTAGGGAGAGAATTCAGTGGGTATTCAGTGTGTAAGGCCCTTGCAATAGGAACATGATGACTTGAGTTAAAGTCATCAGAGCCTACAGAAAGCTAAATATGAGAGCAAATATCTGTAACCCCAGCAAAATGGGAATAGAGGCAGGAGAATACCCAGAACCTTGGGCCAAAAAAGAGGCACAAGCAGCAGCAAACAACAAAAAAGCAATGATTTCAAACAGGACGGAAGGCAAACTTTCTGGACTTTATTCTGTTCTGTTTCTAATATCTTATTTTTGTTCAATATAATATTGTTATATATTTTCCACGATAGTAGTCTTTTCCCTTCTTTTAGAAAGCAATCTTCCTGAAGTCAGAGGTTTCAGAACTTGTAGAGCATTTCTTTCCCAGCTTCACATTTTAATTTAAGTAAGTCCTTGATGCTGCTTTTACATCAGAACATCACTTTAGTGATTTAAAACTAACTAAAGAGAGCATTGTATCTCCTGAGATATGGGAAAGAAAAAAAAAGCCAAGCAAGTTGAATTGACAAGCTAGGGTCAAATCTACTTGTGCAATGGGGCTATTAGAGGCAAATACTTAGAGGAGGTTTGGAGGCAAAATATTTATTAATCAAGGATCAATAATCATGGAAGCTAGCAGAAGGAAGGTTGGTAGAGTGAAGTGTGTTAAATTGTGGTTCATTGTGATGGGAGCAGAAGGGTATCAGAAGGAAGTACTATCAGGTATGCCTTAAGATGGGCCCAGATTGCTAGGCCTGGGACAGAGGTGCCAGCTGTGATCCTGCATGAGAGTAAACACTTGGTATGTGAAGTCTGTCTAGAAATTACCTACAACTAAATGCTATGGAAGCATGACACTTTCCAGCTCTGAGAAACAAATATCTTTGTGGAGAAAAGTTTGTATAGAATGTTTCCTCATTGACAAACTGACTTCTCAGAAATATAAATTGTATTAATACATTTAACAGTATATACTAGTAGATTTGCCTCAGGACTTTATTTCCTTTCTATGTTGGCTGTATTGTGGAATTTACTTGAACATCTCTAGGGCTCTTGCTTGCTCTCTCTCCAACTCTCTTTTTCAGAGTCTCACTATATAACCTTGGTTGCCCTTGAACTCACAAATATCTGCCTGCCTGTGTCTCCTGAGTGATGGGATTACAGGTGTGTCCAACCATGTCCAACTAGATGTCATTTCCGTCAAAGCTAAAGCTTTCCTCTTTTTGCACAGGTCAGGTATCCCTTCCTTAGAGCATGTTATAAACAAGTAGTGAACTGGAAACCCTTGGCCTTATAGCTACTTGCTCATGGGAACTAGTTCAACTCTTGCAGCCACAGCTGCAGAAAAGGTTGCTTTTATTTCAGATAAAATTTCTAGCCAAGCATCTCCTTTACTCTGTGTGACTGCCTTCATATATCAGATACTAACAAAAAAGAAGGGACTCATATGCCAGCCTGATAGGTTTCATTGAGCATCTTCAGTTAGCAGAATAATGAGAAATGGATGAGTACTATAAAGATTAGTTAGACACTGCCCTTCCTGACACATTTAGGAGAAAGCAGCGGCTATCATGTGTCTATTTTCTGTCCCTCCCTCCTAGCTCTCTATACCTCCATTCCCCAGTCCCCCTTTAGAATTTCCATGCAATGCCTTTCCTTTCTTGATTTCCTTTCTTTAATTTCTTTTATAAGCTTATTTATCTCTAGGAAATGAAGAAGGTGGAAACATTGGTTGGATTGATTACATGAACTACAACTGAGGTGACTCTTCTGAAGAGTCCCTGGAAGTCTTAGTACATCCATGATCCATGGACGGTTGCCTGGCTTCCTTGAATGGCTTTATGGAATATTCAGTGTTGTCTGAAGATTTCTCATGGATGTACTGACAAATTTCATTATAGCTTGAGCAGAATTCTCACCAAATAGAAATGAAAATGTAACCTAAATGTCTTTCCCGAGCATCTGAACAAAACAAAGTCATCAAGCTTGAGAGATTTTTTTTCTATTTCTGACTTGTGATTACAGTACATTTGTGATTTCAAATATCCATTTCAGGAGTTCAAGTGGCATGTACATTAGTGTCTATTTTGATAGTAAGCTGCCAGAGTATAAGAAAAATTGAGAGCAGAACTGGCTGACTTCTTTAGGCTTAGCAGCAGGATGAAAGAGCTCGTGTAAGCCCTTGTTTATTGCTCTAGATTTGAACTGTATGCTGGTCTAAATTCACTCTAGAATCAACCATAGCATGGTACCTCCAAATATCACATACTTCTTTGAATGCTTACATTGGTGGTGCACAGAGGTATTGAAAGAGTTAAATTTAAAACTTGTGCTGGCTAATGAGAAAATTGCAGGTTTGAGAAAAACACAGTGGACCAAGGTCGAATATGTCCAAATAAGCCTGGGCAAAAATAAGCAAGCTGTTAAGACATTCTGGGAACTAATAGGCCAAAAAGATACAGAAGAAGGTCAAGATGCTCTGTTGACTCAGATTAACACCAACTTTAGGAATTTTTCACTCATTTCTGCACGTAATAGTTAATATTTGAACTAGCCAATCATGTATGGCCACACTGATTTCTTTGTTCACCCAGACCTTTTCCCTATATAAACCCGTAATTTTTGAGCTTCGTGGTCAGCTCCACTATCTCCTGCGTGAGATAGGTGTGGTGCCGGCCCGGAGTGCCCCGAAATTACAAACTGCCTCTTGTAATTACATCAAGATGGTCTCTCGTGATTCCTTGGGTGCATGTCCTCCTGAGATTTGAGTGGGGGTCTCCCCTCAGGGGTCTTTCAGTATCACATGTCGTTTGGTATAGTAACCAAATCATACTCAGCATATGTGCTCTGCTACATTCAGATTTTCTCCCTAACCTTGTACAGATAATGAAGCCTATAAAATGAGTATTAATCTTTTTTTTTTTTTTTTTTTTTTTTTTTTTTTTTTTTGGATTTTTGAGACAGGGTTTCTCTGTGTAGCCCTGGCTGTCCTGGAACTCACTCTGTAGACCAGGCTGGCCTCAAACTCAGAAATCCGCCTGCCTCTGCCTCCCATGTGCTGGGATTAAAGGCGTGCGCCACCACCGCCCGGCTGAGTATTAATCATTAATATCATTATTTACCCCATGTCAGCCTCAGTCCTGAAAGCTCTATAAGGAGACACCTATTAATTATATGATTGCTACAGTTATATTAGGTACTATTATCACCAGTTTACTGACAAGGAAATTGATTCAGAAGTTTAGGTAACTGTTGAAGTAGCATTAGGCAAAAAAGAAAAGAGTAGAGCTAAACGTAAAATCTGTTATTTGTAGTACTGAAACTCATGCTCATCCAGCTAGGAAATAGCAGAGCTTGAAAATAAAGCCAGGCCTTTGAGCTTCTAGCAAGCTCTAAGAGTACTGTGATTTAGAAAAACTCCAAATAAATCCTTAGGAGATGATGTATGGAAGCTGAATCCAAGACCAGAAGATACACACAATACTGCAAGAGAAGAGTGAAGGCACTAACCCAAATCTCTGAAGTAGTTGTGTAACCTTGTTGGAATAAATACTTGCTCACAAGGAAAGAAACATCTAATCTAAAAGGTAAGTTGGACAGTCTGTCTTTCTTTCTTCTCCTGCTCTTCCTTCACTCCTCCCTCTCCTCCTCCTTCTTTCCCTCCTGTCCTCATAAAAGCCTCTATGTATTAATACCCTCTAGCCCCTCAACCCAGTATCTAGGGCCTGGCATTCTCTTGAGATTTAGCTCTTTGATTTGGTTCTAAGGCAACCAACAATGAGCCTTGTTATTTTTCATCTCCACAGCTTCTGCTTTCATGTCCCAAATGCTGCATAGTCTGCAGAAGAATGGAATAGAGGGAAGCCCTGTCTTGTTTTTATTTTCTTTTCCTCCCTCAGGAGGTACAACAATAAAAACAGAACAAACAAATGTAACTACTATTTATAAATTCCCAGGAAATTTCTTTCTAAGATTTCTTATTCACATTTGGAATACATTCCTATTAATAACAGATTTAAAGCATCCATCACAGCTACTATGATCTGTGCAGACAGTGACTGGGAGCAAATCCTTTTGCTGCAGTTACCCAGGGTGATTTTGAAGAACCTTGATCTCTATCATTAACAGCAAGAGCTTTTCTGGTCAAGCATATTCTATGCTAATACCCAGAGACAGGCTATAGCAGAAATGTATGAGCCAATCTAGAAATCAACCACACACTCTACTTCTTGTGATCCTATCTTTTGTTATTAGCAGTGTGTCCATGAGGGTATGAGTAACATTGAACAGCAACAGACGAGAAGAAAAGAGTTGTTATTGCTATTTTTCTTCACAATGACCCTTCCCTCTCAAAGCACATTGTGCTATGATCTCTGGCCACCCTAGCTTTATGTCTTCTGTATTACACTGCAACTACGACAGATTGATGTGTACTTCCCCTGCCCCTGGAGAGATACCCACTAATCCTTCATTTGCTGTTCCAGTACAATTGCTCAGAAGCAATAGCAGGAATAGTTAAAGTCCATGTAATTGTTTTCAATCTATTCGTCATGAAACTACAGCCTAGGACATCAGGATTTCAATATGAAAGAAAACATACAAACAAAAATCCCAGTCCAGATCAAACCAAATCAACAGACACATGTAGCTTTTAAGCTAAAGAAATATATGATGCAATTTGGCATGCTCCTTTAACTTAGTTTCTTACTGTTTGGAACATAAAGTTTGGTGTTCATCTGTGAGCATTTAACTGCCAACCATTTTGGTTTGTATTCATAAAAATGTAGCTTCTACAGACCATGATTCCAGCATTGCTGGTTCTGTTTGGGGATCAATGGAATTGGAAATGTAATACACTGATATATACCATTTTAATATTTTTGAAATTATAATGATATCATTTCTCCAACCCCTACCATACCCTTGCTCTCTCAAATCACAACCTTTATTTCTTCAGTTATTATTACATATGTGTGTTCCTATGTGTATAAATACAACCTGCTATTTCTGCACAGTCTTACATGTCCTTATATATTTGCAAGGATGACCATTTGTTATTGTATAACCAATTCATATGTTCTCCCTTGGGGAAGACTATTTCTCCTGGTCTCAGTATTCCCTAGGTTGCTGTAGTGCTTTTTTTCTTTAATAAATCATTTTTTAATCTTTTTTTTTTTTTTTTTTTTTTT
>NW_022196900.1:35664325-35673138 GCF_008632895.1 Mastomys coucha | reverse complement strand
ATTCCAGTCATTCTAGTCATTATCCACTTCCTTGTTCACCCTCTGGCTGTTCCTCATCTGATGCCTACACTCTTATCCCACCAGACCATCCCACTCCCTGGGGCCTCAAGTCTCTCAAGAATTAGGTGCATCTTCTCTCACTGAGGCTAGACCAGGAAGTCCTCTGTGTTGGGGGCCTCATATTAGCTGGTGAATGCTGCCTGGTTAAGTGGCTCAGTGTCTGAGAGATCTCAGGGGTCCAGATTAGTTGAAACTGCTGGTCTTCCTATAGGGTCACCTTCCTCCTCAGTTTCTTCCAGGTTTTCCCTAATTCAACCAAAGGAGACCCTGGTTTCTATCTATTGGTTGGGTGTAAGTATCTGCATCTGATTCTTTCAGGTGCTTGTTGGACCTCTCTGAGGGTTCTAGTCTATAAGCATACCATAGCATCCGTAATAGTATCTGGCCTTGGAGACTTCACTCGAGATGGATTCCCAAGTTGGGCCAGTGAACCTCTTTTCCCTCAGTCTCTTCTCCAGTTTTGTTCCTACAGTTCAGACAGGAGCAATTCTGGGTCAGAATTTTTGACCCTATTCATCCACTTGATGCCCTGCCTTTCTAGTGGAGGTGGACTCTACAATTTCCCTCTCCCCACTCTAAAGCCTTTCATCTTTGAGTCCTGAATCTCTCATCTCCCAGGTTTCTGGTACATTCTATGCCCTGCCTCCTACCTCCTGAGGTTGCCTGTTTCCATTCTCTCTGCTGGCCATCATTCCTGCTCCCCCAATACCTGAACATGTTCCCCTTTTCTCCTTCCTGTTCCCTCTCTCTCCCAGGTCCCTCATTCTCCTGCACCCCATGCCCCATGATTGCTTTCTTCTCCCTCCCAAGTGTTATTAAACTCAAGTAGGTCAACAAGCTGAAGGGCCCAAGTGAGGATGACTATAGTTCTTTGAATGACGTTGAGGCCCAGTGAGTTTTCCATTTCTCATTTTAGCATGCCTATTGCTGGTGCTTTTATCTGGGTCATGTCTAAGTAGCCATGATAGTAAGACTTCATAAACACAGCCCCTCCAAAATTTCTAGAAAATGCAATTCACAGAAAACATCCTGTTCATCTGGCTATTACAATCTTTTTTCTCCTTCTTTTGTTGTCAGAGTTTTGATATAGTTGTAGCAGTTAAGACTAAGCTGCATGACTCTGTATTTTGATCAATTGTAGTTTTCTGTAATGTTTGATATCTGTTGCAAAGATAGAATTCTTTGATGAGGGGTGAAGCCTACATTTACCAATGAGTTTAAAGATGGATTTTAGAGTGTAGTTAGGGTTTGTGCTGGTTTAGTAAATTAGTGGTTGCAGGTTCTCTTCCAGGATCTATGACTTCACTAGCCCTGGGTAGTTCTCTAGATTTTTGAGGTCTGATTTTCTCTGGCTGAGTAAGTCGTAAGTCCAACTAGAGAGCTGTTGGTTATCACAAAGGAATTTCTGCCACTAAAGAAGCATTAGGTTTGTTGTGCCATACTGATTGTTGCCACAGTTCATGGGCATTATAGAAATGTAAAACTGTTGGTTCTTTTCCTCTTTTGGAAGCTTGCATGGTAACTTCTGGTAGCATGAAAGTCAATCCTTAGGGAGTAAGCTTTCAGGTCAGATCCAGCTTAGGTCATCTAGTTTCTATGTTCAAAATACATGGTGTCTTCAGCAATAGACAAGCAATCACAAAAGTAATAGCCTAAAATATTTCCGAAAAAACATTCTCTATTGGAGAACTCAGAACTCAAAAGAGGGCTTTTTATATCTGACCTTGGTGATTTTGTTCAATAGTGTATAGCTCTGTTGTAGAGTATTGCCAGCCCAGACTAGAAATTTTCATTTAAACTATTTATATACTATTTAATTTATATACTATTTAATTTTTATACTACTTATAAACTATTTAAATATGAAGGCCTTTTCAGATAGATAGTTAATAGTATGACTTCATATGGCTTTTCAGATAATGTTACTGTTGTCTTAGCCTCTTCTTTCCCTTTTCTGTATTTATCTCTCTCTACTTTCCCCACATTTGCTCAGGAATTAAGATAAAGTAATTATTTACATTCCAGCCATTATCCCCTTCCAGGTCCACCCTCTGGCTATTCCTCATCTGATGCCTCCACTCTCATCCCACCAGACCTCCCCACTCCCTGGGGCCTCAAGTCTCTCAAGGATTAGGTGCATCTTCTCTCATCGAGGCCAGACATTCCTTGTTTCCCTTCAGATCACTTCTACCCTGATATTCTCCTTTCTGCTACTCACCTTGTTTTTGTTGTTGTTTTTAGTTTTCTTTGCTTTTTTTGTTTTGTTTTGTTGGTGTGTGTGTGTGTGTGTGTGTGTGTGTGTGTGTGTGTGTGTGTGTGTTTCCCCTTCTACACAGGGTTTTTCTGTATGGTCCAGACTCACCTGGAACTTGTTTCCTACAATAGGATGGCCTTGAACTCACAGAGATCTGCCGGTCTCAGCCCCCTGAGTGCAGGAATTAAAGGCATGCAGCACCAATGCCTAATTAAATGATCTGTTTTTTTTGTTTTGTTTTTTGTTTTGTTTTGTTTTGTTTTGTTTTTTTATTTCCCTGGTTTCTGTAGTTACTACAGGCTAAATACTCTAATCTGAAGTTTGGAACTAGCAACCTCAGATGGTAGGAGATTGTGTGACATTGATCTCTGTGTTTGTCTTATCTTACTGAATATGATTTTTTCAAGTTCTATCTATTCAGCTCCAAAATGATTTCATAAAACTGGATAATACCATTCCATAGAGTGTATGGACTATATTTTCATGATTTACTCATTAATTGAATGACATTTTGGATGCTTCCATTTCTTAACTATTATAAATAGAGTACCAATAAACACGACTAAATATCAGTAGAGTCAGATATTCAGTCTTTGGGCTTATGTCAAGTTATGGTATAGCTTAGTTGTATGGTATATTTATTTTAAGAATTATCCACACTGCCTTCCAAAGTGGCTGCAGCAGTTTCTAATTCCCCTGGAGTAAATGAGGATACCCTTGCCACAGTATCCTCTCTAACAATTGTTTTTGACTGTTTTGTTGATCCTTACCTTTATGTTTGGAGTGCTATAAAAGCCCAAAGGTTTTCTCATTTGCATTTCCTTTATTGCCAGAAAGGATGAACATTTTTCAAGACTTTTCTCAGCTATTTTGATTTCTTCTATTCAAAACTCTCTGTTCAGAGCCCAAACCTATTATTTGAGTACATTATTTTTGTTTTGTTTTTTATTTTTCTGTCTTCTGAGATTTTTTTTATATATCCTGCATATTAATTCTCTGCCAGATGTTTTAAAGATTCTCCTCAACTCCACATGTTTCCTCTTCATTCAGTTGATTGTTTCTTACGGACAGAATTTTTGTTTTGTTTTGTTTTGTTTTGTTTTAAGAGGTACCACTTATAAATACTTTACCTTAATTCCTGTGGAAATATAGTCCTATTCAGAAAATCTTTTCCTACACCTCTGTAGGGCACTGCTTTTTTTTTTTTTCTTGTAATCGTTTCCATGTTTCAAGGGTCACTGTATATTTTGACTCATTTGGGGTTAGTTTTTGTGAAAGATGATAAATACAGATGACATTTCATTTTTCTATGTGCAGATACTCCAGCTTCCACAGTGATGTGTTGGAACAGCAGCGGTTGCGTCTGGATGTACCACACTAGGTCTAGACAGTTCCATGTGTAAGAGGTTTAATTGAGAGGAGTAGAGGCTAGTGGCGCGGAAAGAGAGGAGAGAGAGAGAGAGAGAGAGAGAGAGAGAGAGAGAGAGAGAGAGAGAGAGAGAGAGAGAGAGAGAGAGAGAGAGAGAGAGAGAGAGAAAGATGGAGGAATTGTCCCATATATATGGGTTGTGACAGAGTAGTCGTGCAGGTAAGGTAGGAGGTGACCCCGACGTATTCTGGGAATATGGTGGCCGTTGCCCTAGCAACAGGTCTGTGGACCCACCCATGTATCGCCACAGGCTCTGAATGCTAACACACAGCACTTTCTTTCTTTTTCTTTTTTAGGATTCAGTACTTGCTAAATTCTTTAGCATGTTTCTGCCATCTTTGACAATTATTATTAATGTATTATAATACATTATTTATACATATATAAAATGTGTGTGTGTGTGTGTGTGTGTGTGTGTGTATTCATGTTTAAGTCTTTAATTTTATTCCATTGGTTGATATGTCTGTTTTTGTAGCAGTACCATATTTTTTTATTGCTATGGCTCTTTAATATATCTTGCAATTTGGAATGATGGTTTTCCCAGCATTGTTATTTTTGCTTAAGTTTATCTAGTTGTCCATTGTCTCTTGTGGATTCAAATTAATTTTAACCCATTTTTTTCTATTTTTGTGAAGAATGAGAGATTGAGGTTTTGATTAAGATTGAACTGAATCTTTAGTGGCATTTAGTAAAGTGGTCATTTTAACATTATTAATTTTATCATTTTGTAAGTATGTGATCTTTCCATTTTCTGACATACTTTTCCATCACTTTGTACTGATGATTACATTTCTTTGTAGAACTCCTTCACTTAATTAGCTATTTTTATTCCTAGATGATATTTTATTTTCTTTGAAGTGACTGTGATCATTTGTCCACAATCTTTGTCAGCATATTTCTTGTTGGTTTATAAAGAGGCCATTAGTTTTTGAAAATTGATTCTGTATTCTACCATTTTGCTAAAATTAGTGCTTATTTTTGGTCGATGTTTTGGGACCTTAAATATATAACATTATGTTATCTGTAAATAGGGATAGCTTTACTTCTTTTCTTCATATTTGTATCCCTTTAATTTTCTTGTCTTGCCTTATTACTGCCTTTAGGACTTGAAGTAGAAAACTGAAAAATAAAAGTGATACAGACAGCCATGTATCATGCTTGACTTCTGTTAGACGGCTTGTTCATTTAGATTATGTTGGCTGTGAGTTTCTCATATGTAGATTTTATTTGATTGAGGTATATTCCTTCTAGTCCTACTTTCGCCAGGACTTTTATCAGGAAGGCAAGTCAGATTACTGTCTTAATTAGAGTTTTATTGGTATGAAGAGACATTATGACCAAGGCAAATCTTATAAAGGTAAACATTTAATTGGAGTTGTCTTACAGTTTTGGAGGTTTAGTCCACTATCAAGCATGTCATTGTGTAGGCAGACTTAGTGCGGAGAACTTAAGAGTTCTACATTTTGATCCACAGGTAGCCAGGAGACTGTCATCTACACTGAATGGAGCCTAAGCACAGTAGGAGACTTCAAAGCCTACCCTCACGATGACATACTTCCTCCAATAAGACCTCCTATACTACCATTGCTCATGGAGTAAACATTCAAACACATGAATCTCTGGGGTCAAAACTATTCAAACCACCACAATTATTTTAAGGAATCTTTTGCATCTATTGAGTTGATAATGTGCTTTTTGCCTTTAAGTCTAGTTAGTTGGTTTATTACTATTCCAAATTTGCATAATTTAAATGACCTTTGCAAATCTGAATTAAACCAAATCAATCATAGTGGATGATTTTTGTGTATGTCTATATTCAACTTGCAAATAATATTATTTTGGGAGTATTTTATGTTCATCAGGGATATTGATCTATAGTTTTTCTGGTTTTGTTGTCTTTTTATCTGGTAGTAGATTGATTCTGACTTCACAGAATGAGTTTGGGAGTGCTCATTATGTTTCTATTTTGAATAGTTCAATAATAATAGAATATTGATCTTTAGAATTCTAATAGAATTTTGTTTTAAACCTATCTGATCCTGGACAATTCTTAGTTGGAAAGCTTTTTATTACCATTGACATCTCTTCATTTGTTATTGATATGTTTAAGTTGTTGACTTCTTGTTTACTTTGTTGGGTTGACTGAATCTAGAAATTCTTCTTTTTTAAAGGAATTGCCTAGATTAGTGGAATACTGTTCTTTTAAAATATTCCCTTATAGTATTTTGAATTTCTTTGATGTCTGTTATAATGTTTCCCTATTCAATTCTGATTCTGTCAACTTTGGTCCCTCTTTCTTTTCATTAGTTGGGCCAGGGTTCTGTCAATCTTGTTTATATCTGCAAAGAACTGGCTCTAAGATTTGATGATTATTCACAATGGTTTCTTTGCTTTTATTTACTTTATTTCTTTTCTGATTTTTATTATTTCTTGCCTTTGACTGGATTTGGATTCCGTTTGTTTACATTTTTTAAAAATTTAGTTGTGTCATTAAGTATTTTTTGGTGCTCTTTCTGAGTTTTTAATGTAAGTAGTTAGAGCTTTAAATGTGCTCTAGAGGTTTTGTTGTGTTTTGTTTTCATTTTCATTTAGTTCTAGAAAGTTTTTTTCTCAATTTCTTTTTTGAACAAGTTATCATTTGGTAATGTGCTCTTAGATTTCCAGACACTTGTGTATTTAATAGAGATTTGTGTGTGTGTGTGTGTGTGTGTGTGTGTGTACTAGTTAGATAGGATATCTAGAGTTATTTCAAAATTTTGCAATAGATTTTTGGCTATGTTCATTTCTTTCTTCAGCCCAAAATATTGCTTCTTGGGTTTTCTTCAGCTTTAAATTGTTGGATATAATTTTTAAGGCTGTTTATATAATGGAAGTCTCTCTTCCAGTTGTGGACAACAGTTTTGCTTGGTTAACCATCATGGTCTTTTAGAACTTAAATATTAGTGATCAAAAATCTTCTAAATTTCAGGGTTCTCCCTGTAAATTCAGCTGTTATTCTGATGTGTTTTCTATAGCATATGACTTATACTTTTTCACTTCCAGCTTTCAATGTTTTCTTTTTGTATCCTTAGTGTTTTAACAATGGGGATTTTCTCTTCTGGTCTTATCTATATGTTAATCTGTGTTCTTGTATCTCTGTGTGTATAAGATTTCTTAGGTTAGAGAAGCTGTCTCCTGTGATCTTATTGAAGATCTGGCCTGTACTACTCACCTATATTCTTCTTCCTCTTCTATTTCTGTATTTCAAAGGCTTTGCCTTTCTATGATATCTCACTTTTTCTGTATATTTCTCTCCTGTGTTTTAAAAACACATTTAAACATATAAATGTGTGAGTGTGTGTGTGTGTGTGTGTGTGTGTGTGTGTGTGTGTGTGTATGGTCACTTCTATCATCCTTTGTTCTTATATCTGTGTTTTTCTCTTGGCACCACTCTGGTAATACATGCAACATTCTGTTTAAATTAATTGAGATTGTGTGTACATTCTTTAAACTCCTTGAATTCTTTGATGAAGTTTATGATTGTTTATTTAAATTCTGTATTCTGTGGTTCATTAATGTAATTCTCATTGGTCAACATTTCATAGCCCTGATGAATTTTGAGGGAAGACATTGCCTTAATTTTTTTGTATTGTTTGTATTTTTGTAATGAGACTTAGACATCTGGACTTGTTAGTTCTGTATCTGATATAGACAGAGTAGATTGGGGCAGAAAAGAGGATGTTCCAATTAGGTTGGGCATATAATGTCTGTATGGCGTAGGTGGAATAATGCCAGGTGAAATATGGGGACTGGGCTTATGGGCAGAATATGTGTTCTGGCACAAGCTTGAGTTTGGGAGCAAATCTGCAGATTTGAGTAGGTTCAACAAGGAGAGAAACAAGAATAGACCACAGTCTAGATCATGCTAGACACTATTCTAGATCAAGTTAGACCCTAGACAAAGATGGGCAGAATGTAGTTATATAGAGAGTTCTCGTAAAGGGAAGGAGGGGGTCTTTAACTGGTGATACACAGGGTAGATCTTAGAGGAAGTCTAGAGCTTCTGGGGAAAGGATAAGTAGAGGTAGACAGAATAGACCAAGACACTGTATATAGGACCTAGCTAAGATCTTGGTGATTGAAGGAAGATTCATGGAAAGGCTTATCAGGGACAGTCATTTGGCTAGTCCCTGGAGAAGGATGTTGAGGATTTGGCTGTGTGGAACATTGCATGTCTATTATTTTTAATTAAAAATTATTTTGTATATGAATGTTTTGCTTCTATACCAGCTATATACCTGGAGCTGTTGGAGGCCAGAAACAGCTATTAGATATCCTATAATTGAAGCTACACTTGTGAAACTAAAAACTAAGAATTGTACTTAGGTCCTCTGGAAGAACAGCCAGAACTTTTAACCACTGAGCTCTCATTCTAATTCTTTGAAATAATTTTTGGTACAGAATAATCAATATATCTTATTTATAGTTCCAATGCTTCTAAAGAACCGAGACTATATGAACACTATCTTCAAGTAGCTTACAATCATAGAGGGATGTTGGCCGCCTGCGCCAACGTAAATGAAAGAAAGGGTTCTTCTGGTAATAGGAGTAAGAAATAGATAGGAAGAGATTGAAAGAGATAAGAAGAGATAGGCTAGCCATACTGTACCTTACCCACATGGGAAGATAAATATTAGACAACACAAGTTCTGGTCACTCAGTCATCTTGAATTTAATGTGTCTCCTTTGTTCCCCCAACAGGTAAAATACCTGGGGCAAAAACCCTTCCCCCAAAATATATCAGTGTAACAGTCTAATCAGTGACTTCCTTGTTACTCTGTGGGGGTAGAGCTTCTGAATGTAACCAGAGCCAGGTTTCGCTCAACAAGCGGGCAGCTGCTGTGCTGGGGCCAAAGTGGTAGTTGTTTACTGTCCGGGCTTTGGGGAGGGAGTCCACAGAGGGATATAGAAAATGTAAATATATAATAACAATAAATACAAAGGGCTCTAAAATAGATTACTCAAGTATATCACTATTTATGGCAACTGAATCCAACTTAACATTTCTTTTTTTTTTTTTTTTTTTTTTTT
>NW_022196900.1:35612810-35663847 GCF_008632895.1 Mastomys coucha | reverse complement strand
CCTCTACCATACACATGCTGCTTGAACAATCAGACCCCTCTATGTGCAGTCCTTGGTTGGTGGTTGAATACTTCATGAGAGAAACTGAAAACTCAATAAACCTTGGAATTATATAAAAGGACAGAGGTCTTGAGAGATAGTTCAGTGGGTTCAAGCACCAACTGATTTTCCAGAGGACCTCTATTCTATTCCCAATACTGACATGGTAGCTCACAACTTTAAAGAATATAATGCCCCTTTCTTTACTCCAATGATACCAGCAAAGTGGTGCACAGACACATGTGCAGACAAACATTCATCTACTGGATAGATGTATAACAGAAAAAGAGTATAGTGAAATAAAGGACATTGGAGACATAGAGAACAGAAGTATCAAAGACATCACTAGATACACCTTTAAAACACTGTTATGATACTCCTGGACCTTAGGTTTGTGGCTGTTTTGACAACTGCATATTGTTTAACATAAACTGAGAGAATCAATGGAAAAAAAGATAGACTCCATCTATCTGTAAAAATGTATATATATAATGTAGAAATTCATATGCATTATTCTCTCATTATTCTGAGGAAAGTGTCTTTGATATCACAATATGATTTTAACTTTTTGAAGGTAAAAAAAAATTATGTGTACATACTGTCTTAGTTGGCATTGTTGAGAAGAGACACCATGAGCAACACAACTCTTATAAAGATACCTTTAACTGGGGCTGGCTTACAGGTTCTAAGGTTTAGTCCATGATCATCAAGGCAGGAATATGGCAGCATCCAGTCAGGCGTGGTGCAGGAGGAGCTGATAGTTCTACCTCTTCATCTGAAGGCTGCTAGGAGCAGACTGATTTCCAGGCAGCTAAGACAACAATGATACACTTCATCCACCCAGGCCATACCTCGCAATGGTGCCACTTTCTGGGCCAAGCATACTCGAACCACCACACATTCTCTGAAGAATGTTTATTAAAACAAACAACAACAACTAGCAAATCTATTGATTGCATATGTATAGTAAGAATATCAGATGTATAACCACAGTTTAGGTTTGATATTTTTACTTAGCTCAAACAATAGTGTCCCCATAAGTAAAATTGGCTCTAGTTTGAGAATAAATACTAAAAGTTAATGTTCTGAAATTCTGCAGGAAAGATTGTTGGCAACTTAAGGTGTTATTTTGCCAAGTTTTACTCCAAAATAATATTCTTCCTCAAAGCTTGTACTTTGAATAAGGAGTGGTGTGTCTAACTTGCATATATGACAGATGTACAATTAAGAGAATTAACAGGCTAGAAGTGTGGAAAATATAATTTTTGACAGTGAAAACAGCTTAAAATCCTCAGTGATAAAGACTCTGAGAACCAAAGCCATTATATGATACAATCAATACTGTATAACAAGGAAGAATTACTATTTTATTTTATTGAAAAAATATTCTTTTTGCTTAAACTAGAAGTTAGAGGGAATCCTGGCAAAGTTGTTTTAGATGTTTCACTTTCTTTAGCTCAGGACTCTCTGGCTTCAAATTAACACTTTTGGCCAATTTAAGGCAACACTTAAGCCAACTCTGTTTTTATATTTTTCCATTGTTTCAAATTTTATAGCTCTACACAAAACCCTAAGACAAAGATTTCGAGATGATCAGTGGGTTGTAGGTCTTCTGAGCTTCATGCATCTTTAAATTTCAAGATCTCCTACTTCTGAATTCTAGAGAGCATAAAAGATTAGAACATGAAACACTCAACTAGAGCTGCCAGTTGCTCTGTGAGTCACAGAGTGTTAGATGGTTGTGCATTCTACTGCTCTCAAGAGGGATTTAGTGTAAGGCATTCCAACAAGGAGCCAGAGAAGTGACATCTTGTTCCAAGAGCTTCTACTGAAAAATCAGATTTTACATAAAATTCTGAAAAGGCCACTAAAGAAATAAATGCAACTGCTATGAAAATGAATCTTTAAAGAAATACAAGATTAAGTCAGGAGATGAAAATAAGAGATTCATCACAGGTTTTAGAACTAAATTACATCATCATCATCATTTAGAGAGTGAAGGGATTACATAAAAGTGAGGGGTAGTATTATGAATGCTTTTATGATTAATAAAATAATTATTATGGGATGTTAGGGAATTATGTACATTTTGGAGCATAAGTTTGTGGAAAAAGTTCTAAAGTAAGAAAAAAAACCAGATTTGGGAGAGGTTAAGTTCCCAAATAATGAAAGAAAGATTCCCTGAGCTAAAGAACACTAGAATCAGTACATTATCAGAATCTAGAGAAGATGAATGTGAGACAACATGTATGTCAAGGAAGGTCTCCAAAAATTCTTCAACTCATTGATAAAGAGCAGCAAGTGAATTCTGAATGTGTCCACACAGAAGCAAGTGCTTGATAAAATATGGAGATTAAGAAGTAGACTGACTGGTAACAAAACTTTCCAGTTCTAAAGCTATATGATAGAGACACAGGGTCTACAGAGACTGGGGATTAATGGCATTGAGGAAAGATGCTATTCACTGATAGTGTATAAGAACACACTATGTAGTGAGTACTGTGCTCACACATATTGTCACAGTGAAGAATGAACACTCAAGGAACAATTACTTTACAGTTCCTAATCGATCAAAAACAAGAAGCTAGGATCTTGGTACTGGATATATAGTGAAAGGCAATTGAATCAGATTATCTGATGATGTATGAGTGAAGAGGTAGATAAGACTTCTTAATATAGTAATGCTGAATGGGAAATTCTAATAAGTGCCCAAATATAAAAGTAGTAAATTATTCAATACCAAATTTTGATAGAGATGGCAGAATAAATTAACTGGCTTTCAGAAGTCTCATAAGGAGTGCAGTTGGGGTTCAAGGAAGCTCTGGGAAAGGGAATACATTACCTTATTGAAGAAAAAGAAAGCAATACTGAATTATGGGCCTGTAGTAGAGGAAGAGTTATAATCTTATTTCCATAAAATATTAAGTAAAGATGCACATAATTCTGGATATAAAGAAAAAGGGTTAATGACAATAAGTTATTGGAGAAGTTCAAAGTCATCAAGTGGAGAAAAGGAAAATTATTCAAGTTCATAACAGAATAATTATACAATTGGATAAAGGAAAAAGAGAAAGAAAGCAATAAAAATAAACATAATGTGGAGAATAAAGTGATATATATGTATTTCTATAAAGGTAAAGGCCAGCAGATCACTGCATTCAAGCCAGCCAGGGTTACAGAGTGAGACTCTGTCTCAAAAATAAAATAGGATACCATAGAAAGAAAGGGGGAAACAAGCAAAAAGGATGTCATTTTACAAGTATAAGAGGTTAATTTCTTCCAATATACCTGGAGACTATTACACTGAGCAATAGAGAACTTGTGAATCAAACATCTGCTTTTTACAAACTCAGCTGAAAGTGAAGTGATAAAATTATGGTACTGTTATAAACTAGGTAGAAGTAAAAGATAAAATTCCTAAATTAGAAGGAATTATATACTAAGTAAACATGAAGCAAACAACATGACAATCTGTAGATGCCAAACAATTAAAGAATAAACAAAGAGAAAATGCTAGGAATTCAAGAATAACTTTATATAACTTAAATGATGTGGCCACACTTCAGCTAGTTTTTTTCAGATCAGAAGGAGCTAAATGATGGCAAAGTAGAGGAACATTAATTACAGACTAAATTGACATTTCAATGGGAATTAAGACTTAAATTTTAGGATTCAGTAGGATTAGCTTCACTCAATTGAAAGTTATAAAAATCAATTGCATATCTGGGAACAAGTAAAACTTTAATAAGCATTATCATAAAGGCCATATTCTCAAAATAATACAATAAGTGAAATAATATGACTAATATTATTACTAAAAGGCTAATCTTTGACCTAATAGATATATGAAATGAAAATTATCTTAATTCTGGAAAATGTTAGGGGAAAAGCCACTTTACAGTAGTACAAAATTGGCAACAGCAGTGTTTATTGAAAAAGTTATAAATAAATTAATTTATATTTAAAAGTAATACTAATTGTAAATGATGTTAACATTCATTTTAAAAGGTATTAAAGAATATTCCAAAGCAAAAGACAGTGTATAAACACACGCGCACACACACACACATGTGCATGTGTGTGTATGTGTGTATATATATATATACACACATATAACATATATACATATATTCATGTACATATATACATATATGTGTACATATATATACATATGCATATACATATATGTACATATATATACATATATATGTGTGTATATATATGCACACATGCACATGAGTGCATACGTATATATGTGTATGTACATATATATATAAATATATATATGTATATATATACACATATATATCTGAGGGCCTATGTTCTCAGAGGGCACTATGTCTTTGAAAGTGTTAAAGAAAGGTGACAGGTGACACACACACACACACACACACACACACACATATATATATATATATATAGAGAGAGAGAGAGAGAGAGAGATTGATGGGAGAGAGGGAGGGAGGAGTCTTACAGAAAGTAAAAACAAAATGAAGATAGAAGAGATAAGTTTAGAAACTTCCAAGACTGAATATAAGATAAAACAGAATCAGAATTTTAAAAGCAAGGTAGACAAGTTATTAAAGTTATATGACTGTGGATGAAAAAGGACATAGAGTCTACAGGCAGTCAGAGAATTCAAGTTCATTCTTAAGAACTCTTGGCAAATCTGAAAAATGTAGAGAAAATGGTGTAAAATGTGTAACAAAGCCAATAATGCATTATTGGAAAATTTTAATAGACCAGATAAGATGGGAAGTGTACAGGACAGTAACATCTGTTATCAAAACCAGCACTTGGTACTTTTACAGGCAAGTTTCTCTAAATTTTGAGAAAACAACAAAAAACAATCAAGAAAAATAAACAAAAAAGAAAATTTCTTCTCTCTCCTGCTTTTTCCCTCCTTCCTCTTTTCTTTCAGTATGCGCTGTTATTCCAATGTTACCATTTATAGGTTCTGGCAAAGTGGTGAATACACCACAGTTATCAAAACAAAACCTATGTTCTCAGAGGGCACTATGTTTTTGAAAGTGTTAAAGAAAGGTGACAGACTGGTGGACTCCATTTAGAATTATTTTAAAATAAGTCTACAAACTAATATTACTAAAATACAGATGTAACATTTTAAAGCACATACGAGCAAGTGGACAGTGGGTACTGTCAAAGATAGATCTTTGCTTTAGGATTTCCATTATGGTTCTAAATCAAGGTCTATCAGTGAGACCAGAAGAAATAACAAAATAGCACAAAACAACTGCTGCAGCTTAAGCATCCCCCACAATCATGCTGAAGTGCAGCATCATTAGGAAGCAGAACATATACAAAGCATTTGCAACATAAGTTCTTTGCCCGCACACAAAATTTTTATACAGCAGAGTGGGGCTCTCTCTTGATTTCTGCTGCCACAAAGTAAATTGTCCTGTTAGGTACCGTATGAGGCATCTGGCAGTCTCTTACCACAGTCTAGCACCATTATCTTAGACTTCTCAAATTCACAACTGTGACACACTTAATAAATTATACACTGTAAGCCGGTGCTTAGGAGGTAGAGTTATTTGCCACTAAGCCTCACCTAATTTCAATTCCATGAATCCACCTGGTCAAAGGAGAAAACATGCTTTGATCTCTGACTGGGTATGCATTTGTGTGTTTGTGTGCTCATGCTCACATGGACACCCACAAAGATATAAAACTAAAATTAGAAAAAAATAGCTGTTGTATTAAGATGTTTTTCAAAAAAACTTATTTCTTTTGTGTCTGTATGTTTGAGAGTAGGGTATGTATGCACGACTTTTATTTGGTTTGGGTATATGCACACCTGTGTTTGCAGGTATTCTGTGCTAATATAGAGGCCAAAAGAGAATGTCTAATTCCTTGAGCTTTTGCTTGAACTCTCCTTCCTTCTCTCCTTCCCTGCATCCTTCTTACTTGAGACACAGTCTCTCAGTGAAGTAGGAGCTATTCTGATGACCAGAAAATCCTCAGGAATCCTGACTCTGCTCCTTACACTGTTGAAATTGCATGCACACACAGGCACTTCTGTCTTTTTTATCATGAGTGTTGAAAAGTTGAACTCAGCTCCTCAGGCTTGCCAGCCTAAGCCTCCTTCCTCTCATCTACTCATCTTTAGTAGCAGAAAAGAGACTCACATAATAGTTTTAGAGGAATTCTTTGTGACAGATTAAACAATTGCTAAAATGGAATTCAAAATAGGAATAAAATAAAAGCATTATCTATGTAACATTGAAGTATTGATTGTGTTATTGTTTAAATTGTCCCCCCCAAAACAAATTATTTTGTTTCATTTGTAGTATCTCCACAGAATTAAAGTTAACTCTGCTTTCTTCTTCTTCCACTTCTTTTCTTCTCCTTCTCCTTCTCAATCTCCTTCTCCTCTTCCTCCTTCTACTTTCATCGTCGTCTTCTTCTTCTTCTCCTTTTCCTCCTCCTCCTCATTCATGTCTTTTTGCATAGAGTGAGAATAATCATACCCTTCCAATGACAAAACAAGTCAAGAATTTGGTTCAGCAGTTTTCAATTGTGGGTTACTACAACTTTAGGAAAGGGGTTGATCAAACAAAAGATTCAGAAGAATTGTCTAAAACTATCAGAAAGCACAGTTATTTACATTACAGTTCATAACAGAAGCAAAATTGCAGTTATAAAGTAGTAAAACAAATAATTTTGTAGTTTGGGTGTCGCCAAAACATGAGCAATCTTATTAAAGGAACCTACTGACTGCTCAGGCTCATGCCACCTTTGCAACCACCCCTTCTGCTTGCTGGCAGTGGTAGCTGACAAAAGACCCAATACCTTGGCTCCCTGCCCTGTTCAAGTTGCCCAAATCTCCTCACTTCTCTTTTAATAGTTAAAATACTCCCAGCATTCCCAGCCACACCAGAGCCCTGTGGAATCTATTCATCCCAGTTCAACTCCCTAGTTCATCTCAGTTCATTCTCTGGGCAGACAATGGACCACATCCATTTGTGCAGGGGTGGAAGGCCATGCACGGTAACCTACTAAGGGTCAGGCTTCTTAAAAAGAGTGACTCTGCTGCTTAACCTTGAAGCCATCAAGGTCCAATAGCTCCTTAGTTAAGTGTTAGGCCTAATAAAGGGCTCCCCCATGCATGCTGTAATGTTGACTGGCTTGATCTCATACATACCTTATACAGGTAACCACAGTTGCTGTGGGCTCATGAGTAAAACAGCACTTTCATGTGAAGAAAACACTTTCACTGCAGTCTCCTTCCAAATTTAGGCTTTTACAGTCTTTCTGATTTCACTTATATGAGGTTCCTTGAGCCTTGAAGGGAGAAAGTGATACAGCTGTTTCACTAGCTGAGCACTCAATAGTAACTTATTTTTTACACTTTTACCAGTTGGAAGTCTGAATTAAACACTGTCTGTTGCAGAAGGTAACTTCTCTGATCAGGACTGAGAGCTACTAATCAGTTGATATAAACATAAAATCTAAAGGAAAGTTTGATACAAACTAGATTTTGCAAAACAAGAGTAGTACATTTTCCTCTAGGGACCTTGGCCTCCCAATCCATGATTTCTTGACTGTGTTTACAGTATGAGGCATCAGTTTTGCCCTGTGGGGTGGGCCTTAAATATAATCAGAGAGTAGTTAGTTAAATCTATAATATTAGTGCCACTATTGCTCAAAATGGTTGCATCCTACCAGACTGCTTTATTTTGTGGATTGTGTAGTTTACAGTTGGGTAAAACTTGATGACATTTCCTCCTCTGTAGCCAGTACTGTATCTTCTGACACTACAAAAGCTAAAACATTTTGACAGTAGCATTCCCAGAGCTAAACATATCTTCCATATTTCCTTCTAGAACTAGGTATTGCACTATGCTTACGAATGAGCTCACCCCCAAAGAACTATCCTGTTAAGAATGTTTAGTTTCTCAAATAAGAAAACCTACTTGCTCAATGTAGTTAAATTCATGGCTTTAATATCAACTTCATTTACCTCACTTTCATTTCTCTCTCTCTTTTTTTTCAAGCTTAAGGATGTTTTTATTTTGTTGATAATTCTATATCAGAATGAAGTAAAGATAATGAGTTGATAATTTTTGGTGATAGCTTTAAAAGATTATTGTTTGATTCACTTGCTAAGGTGGTTCATGATATCTTACACATTCATTTGTTGCTGTTGTTTTAGTCAGTTTTCTAGCTCATGGTGGGATGCTGAGGCAGAGCACAACCTGCTCACTTCACAGTCAGAAGCTGAAAAGAGAAGGAAACAATCAAGGTTCCAGTCCCCCCAGTGACATGCTCTCTTGACCCAAGGATACCCACTAGACCTTATCTCTTATAAGTCCTACCACCTCCCAGTAGTGATAGCTGGGTAGTAGGATTTTACCACATGGTCTTCTGGGGAACATGGATGGTCCAAACCATAGCAAAACTTAAAGTGAGTTGCCCTATTAGTTAATGTGTCCTGGGTGTGGATCTGATAATTGTGCTTATATAGCTTAAGAGCAACACCTAAAGCACACATGGAGGGGGATAGTTTTTTTGTAATAATTTGATGATTATTACATCAAGTTTTTATTAAACTTCAACTAGCAATTCCTCAAATTCCAACAGCAACCCAACAGGTTTTCCTACACAATGCAAGAGGCTTACTGTACTTTGGCTTTAGATTAGACACTCTTCCAATTGTTGCTCAAACATTACCATGGTCTGTGTAGTATAACAATCAGGTTACATTCTTAGAACCATATTATATTAATGTTACAAAGAGCATATTCATGTAAACTAAGATCACTGTGGCCTTCCTAGTTGATATAGTCTGATAAAATCATAGCTTAATATATATAATTCATTGTGGATTGAAATGCTACCATGTGTCTTATATTTATAAAAGAGATGAGGTACACACTTTAGATTTGGTTACCTGGTCTACCATGCACAGAAGTTGTTAAAAACTCATTTGTATACCACTCACACACTTACCTGTTTTATCATAGATTTGCAACCTCACAGACAAACCTCCACATTGACTCAAGACACATCCACACATCCATGAGCAGACACTGGCTGAAGTTAGAATGCCTTGTTTCATCTTACTGAGGTCTATTTTTTACATTTTATTATTTACATTTTCATTCAGTTGTTATTATTTCAACTAGTATCTCACTGAAAAAAGCTTTTATGACCATCCTGTTTTTCTCTACATCTTCTCTATAACTTTCTCAAACACTTAAACATGTAGTATTTTCCTTCTCATTCTGACTTTCCTCCTTGACACTTTCATTTCTTAGCTATACGTATCTTGGGTTTGCAATAGAGGTGTGAAACTACTATATTCTCTTGCTGTCCTTTCTCACTGACCTTCTGACATCTTACACAGAGATAAACTAAATCAACAGAGAAATGTAAACAAGTCATTGTTTCCTTTCTCTATAGAAAATTTCTGCCCTGCTATTATCCAAGGAGTTTTCAAACCACACCCTTATTCTATAACCTCAAACTAAAAATGCAAAATTGAGAGAGGTGTATGTGCATAAGTGAAAGAACATTCATTCACTCAATATACTTGCTTAAAAAAAAAAGAGAAGGCTTATTTGGAGGACAGATAAATTAATTCCATCCTTCTCCTCTCATTCTTACATGAGAAGAATAAACTTAAAAGAGGAAAAAATGAAAAATTAAGAGAAAGAAATTTAAATCTGCTTATATGTAGTTACATGGATCTACGAATGACAATATATAAGGAAGTACTATATTTTTCAGATTACAAAAGTAATCCTTAACTAAAATTACCTATTTTTTCTTTTTCTTTATTAGATATTTTCTTTATTTACATTTTAAGTGTTATCCCCTTTCCCAATTTCCCTCCCTCCAGAAACACCCTATCTATCATTCTCCCTCCCCCTACTTCTAAGTGGGTGCTCTTCTACCCACCCACCCACTCCCACCTCCCCACCCTCTATTCCTCTACACTGGGGCATCTACCTAGCCTTCATAGGACCAACTATCTCTCCTTCCATTGATGCATGACAATGTAGCCATCCTCTGCTACATATATATATGTAGCTGGATCCATGTGTACTTCTTTGTTGATGGCTTAGTCCTTGGGAGTTCTGGAGGGTCTGGTTGGTTGGTATTATTGTTCTTTCTATGGGGTTTCAAACTGCTTCAACTCCTTCAGTCCTTTCTCTAACTATGCTATTGTAGACTCTGTGCTCAGTCCAATGGTTGGCTGCTAACATTGCCTCTGTATTTATAAGGCTCTGGCAGGGCCTCTCAGGAGACAGCCATATTAGGCTCCTTTCAGCATGCACGTCTTGGAATCCACAATAGTGTCTGGGTTTGGTAGCTGTAAATGGGATGAATCCCCAGGTGGGACAGTCTCTGGATGGCCTTTCCTTTAGTCTCTGCTCTACACTTTATCTCTATATTCACTCCTGTGGGTATTTTCTAAGAAAGACTGAAGCACCCACACTTTGGTCTTCCTTCTTATTGATCTTCATGTGGTCTGTGAATTGTATCCTGGTTATTTGGAGCTTTGGGGCTAATATCCACTTATCAGTGAATGCATACTATGTGTTTTCTTTTGTGATTGGGTTACCTCACTCACGATGATATTTTGTAGTTCTATCCATTTGCCTAAGAACTTCATAAATTCATCGTTTTTAATAGCTGAGTTGTGTAAATGTACCACATTTTCTGTATACATTCCTCTGCTGAAGGACATCGGGGTTCTTTCAAGTTCCTGGCTATTATAAATAAAGCTGCTATGAACATAGTGGAGCATGTGTCCTTATTACATGTTGGTGCATCTTCTAGGTATATGCCCAGGAGTGGTATATACTATGTCCAGTTTTCTGAGGAACCACCAAACTGATTTCCAGAGTGGTTGTACATGGTTGGATTCCCACCAGCAATGAACGAGTGTTCCCCTTTTTCCACATCCTCGCCACTATCTGCTGCTACCTGAGTTTTTGACTTTAGCCATTCTGACTGGTGTGAGGTGGAATCTCAGGGTTGTTTTGATTTGCATTTCCCTGATAACTAAGGATGTTAAACATGTCTTTAGGTGCTTTTCAGCCATTCAGTATTCCTGAGTTGAAAAGTCTTTCTTTAGCTCTGTACCCCATTTTTAATAAGGATATTTGGCTCTCTGTAGTCTAACTTCTTGAGTTCTTTGTATATATTGAGTATTAGCCCTCTATCAGATGTAGAATTGGTAAAATTACCTATTTAACACAACACAATTGAAACGGGTTAACTGTTATCTTAACACATAAAAGCAATTAGGAAGCAGTGGCCAGAAAACCAACCTAAACTGTATAGAGATTTTCTTATTGGTGGGCTATCTAGTCATACATACTGTCATTCATATACAATATACACAGTTATATGCACACACTATTATTCATACATGCACACATGTAAATACATATTGACATTCATAAATTCTTTTATTTATACAAATACTCCATTCATACATACACATACATACAAACATACTACCATTCATACATACATACACACATACAGGCTGCTATAAACACACTATCATTCATATACACCGTGATTAATAGACACACACTTTTACACATGAGCAAATACATACATTCATAAACTGTCACTAATGCACTCATCGATACACACACAATTAACTCTATTGGGGATAAACCACAGAGATGACACTCTATTAAGTGTTTACACACTAGCCCTGCTAATATCAGTTAATTATCAATTAATGACTGATATGTTCTCTTATATTCAGTAAGAAAGAAAAATAATGCAAGGTAGATTCAGATAATGCAAAATTACACTCTATATACTGTTATTAACACACTATATTTTATAGCCATGTAGTATAATTAGAAAATAAGTATAAAATGGTATAAAAAACTCCTGCCAATGCAAAAACACAACTTTCATCTCAAAAGGGATAAGAGGTTAAACTGAAATCAAATTTAAGTGATGATGTGGGAACATAGATTTAGGTTATCCCTGATTTTATGTTTCAATATGTTAACAGCTTCATGAAGCTTGGTAGTAATGGAACAAAGAAAGTCACAAATCAAGAAACTTCAAGTACATTGGAGAAAACATTATGTAAGTGGGTTAACTCAAAGGAGGGAACTCTCTCTTATAGCCCCCTGATATTTTCTAACAGTATTCTTAGTCTTTTGTTTAACGAACTCTAGTAGTTTTCATTTGTTTATGTTAATCCATTCCAAAAGGTTTGATCTGTAGTCACAGAGTGTTAGGTTGGATACAAGATGGTCAAGGGATAGCTAATTAAATGGCTAAAGTTAGTCCAAGATAATTAGACTCTGAACCTATAACATTACAACCTTCTTACAACCATTTAAGTTCTAATCAGCCTCCTAGAAGGCTCAGCATATAATGCCACTTCTCTTCAGGAGTTCTTATTCTGACTTCACATGGTCTTTGCAGTATAGAAGCTTGCAGAAGATGAACAGCTGTAGGCTAGGTAATCACCAGATGGTAAGCTGGAGGTGGTAGTTAGGAGGGAAAATAACTTTAATTTCATGAATATATAAGCATAGAATTTCTAGTCTCAGGGCAGAAAATGACCAAGGTTCATGGGACAATGAATTTGGGTCACCAGTTTTCTAGAAAATTAGTCAACAGAATGTGGTGAAGGTTTACTCAGTTTTGTTCACATTGTAACTTTTAGGCAAAGTAATTGATGGTAATACTTTTCAAACAATATATTTTATTGGAATGAGTAAGAGAAAGGGTTTGTAAATATATGAAGATAGTAGAGATCATAGCAGTTTAGTTAGTTGGTTAGTTTGTTTGTTTTTGAGACAGGTTTTCTCTGTGTAGCCCTGGCTGTCCTGGAACTCACTCTGTAGACCAGGCTATCCTAGAACTCAGAAATCTGCCTGCTTCTGCCTCCCAAGTGCTGGGATTAAAGGTGTGTGCCACCACCATCTGGCTAGCAGTTTAGTTCTAAGTGGGTTTATATTGTCCTTGATAGTTTGATTGGTTGTGTTTCTCATCTGTGAGTAGAGGACACTGAAATAATAATACAGGCATTGTAATGCAAATGCTGCTGTGAATAATGGACATTGGTTTGGTTCAAACCTATCTCCTACTGGTAACTTTTAATAGTTCATATATATGTACATTTATCCACATATAATGATATATTTTCATGCATATATCTCTCTTTATGAACTACTGAATTGTGGCAATGAGCAAATCTGGTACATTATTTGTCAAATAATTGAAATGATTGTTTTATTTATTTATATTTGTTCTGTATTTTTCTTTTATTAAAAATAGATTTTCATTTATATATATTTTCATATATGTGTGTGTGTGTGTGTGTGTGTGTGTGTGTGTGTGTGTGTATGTGTGTGTGTGTATGTATCTATATATGTATGTATCCTCTCTTACCGTCCTATCCTTTTGTCTCATCAACCAACTTCCACAGGCAATCTCTGGAAACTGTTGACCACACTGGGAAGCAAAGCAACTTATGTCTTCCCTGGGAACTCCCTGAGCACTCTCTGGCCATGCTAAACAAAGAAGCAGATAGACTATTAAAACAGGTAAGTAATCTTCAGATCTTTACTTTCTTTTCTCTCCTCCAAGCCCAAACCACCAGTCTCATCCCCAGCTCTGTAGCAGACTACCAAGGTGGCCTCTTATCTCTCTGTGTGGCCATTATGAGGGTACTGAAAAAATCCAGGAACCACACCTGCTTTCTTCCCTCCTGTCAACTTCTCAGCTCCTTCTCCATTCCTAAATATCAGTTTCCAATACCAACAAACACCTTCTAACAGGAACTTCCAGTGGTAACACAAACCAGGAAGCATTCCCCACCAGGAAGCCACACTCACCACACTTTCCTAAGAACAATAAAGAGCAGCAGAAGCCAATGAACAGAATACCCACCCAACAAAGACAAGACCATATATCAGCAGCCAGAATTTCAACCTTCCAAAACCTAAATGCCTTGACACTAGAAAAAAAAATCAATAATAGCCAGGACAAAATGTCATTATTAGACCTCAGAAACCACAGTACAAGAGGCCATGAAAAATGCAATATAGCTGACATACATGACAAGGACTTCAAAATAGCCTTCATGATATGTTAGAGGTCCTTTTAAAAAGGAATGAACAAATCCATTAAAAAAAAGTTTGAGAACACAAACAAACAATAGAATGAAATGAAAGACAGAGCTTAAGACTTGTAACTGAACAGAATCAATAAAGAAATTCCAAAACTGAGGGAAAAGTAGAAGTGAAGAAATTTGAGAATTTGATCAGGAAACTGAGAAGCAAGCACCATCAACAGAATGTAAGAGGAAATCTAAGACATTGAAGACAAGATAGAAGAACTGAATACCTTGTTCAAAGAAAATATTAAATCTAAAAAAGTAATCCAGAACAAATCACAAAGGAAATGTGAGGCACTATGAAAATGACAAATCTATAAATAATAGGAATAGAGGAAGAAGAAACACATCAAAGATACAGAAAATATTTTCAACAAAATCATACAAGAAAATTTCCACAACCTAAAAATAGGGCATGCTTATTAATATACAAAAATATACAGAACACCAAATAAGATTGGATCATAAAATAAATTGTACATGGAAAATATTAATCAAAGTGTTAAATATACAGAACAAAGAAATTACATTAAAAGTCTGAAAAGGAAAAAGGATCAAATAACATATAAAGGTAGACATATTAGAATAACACCTGAATTATGACTTCATTCAGAAGAGTATGGACAGAGACTTGAGCCACATTTAATTTTTAATGGAGACTCTGAAATCCATAAGGGTCTCCATGGGTGTTCTACCAACTCTAAGATAGCAGAGATACCAGACCAGACAACTATAGCCAGCTAAACTTTTAATCACAATCAACAGAGAAAGATGTTCCATTATAAATGCAAATTTAAGAAATATCAATTTACAAACCCATCTCCACATAAGGTATTAGAAGGAAGAATTCAACCTTAAGAGGCTAACCACACAAAAAAAACCACAAAGGATAAATAACAACAGAACAGCAAACCAAAACACTGGAAAGAAATCCCACAGCCCAACAACAAAATAATGGGAATCACCAATGTTACTTGATAACTCTTAACATCAATGGTCTCAGTTCCCCAATAAAGAGACACAGACTAAGAGATGAGACTCATGAACAGCATCTATTCTTATGCTGCATCCAAGAAGCACATTAACATCTAAGATGAACATTAGCTCAATGGAAAAATACGGCAAAAGATATTCCAATCAAATGGACCCAAGAAGTGGACCCAAAAAGCAAGGTGGTATAGCTACTTTAATATCTGACAAGGTGGACTTCAAAGGAAACTAATCAGAAGAGACAGGGAAGGGCACTATATACTCAACAAAGAAAAAAAATCCACCAAGATATGTTGTAATTCTAATACCTGTGTAACTAACACAAAAACACCCAAATGTCAATGTCTAGTGCGTTGGGGTTCCAAGGATAAAGCCACATTAATCAAAGCCAAGTAGGCCAATGAACAGTTTACTCAAAGTTTCAGCTTCTCTTAAAAGCATAGAGTAAAAATTTCCCAGTTTCCAGTTCTCACCAGGTACTGTTTTCCTAGCAATAGCTTATCTTGGTTCAAAGTGACCCAAACCTCCCTGCAGACTGAGAAATCTGTCAGCAGTCCAATGCTTAGATGTGTTGCTTCTTATAATTAACAACAAAGTTACTTTCTCATGAGAAAAGAGCTGTGAAGGCCACTTCCTCTGTTTTGCAGCTTACTTGGTAGAATACCAGGAGTCTCTGTTTGAGAAACTATGCCCCTTCCTTATCTCAGTATGCTGAGATTCACAGAAGCATTCTAGGTTGCCTAGCAGCTAGAAAGCTGGGAGCAGGCTCCTCACAACATTTTTCTACACCCAAGTTCATAAAATCAACACTGCTACTGAAGAGAAACATCTGCACGATTTTTCTTTATTTATAATGCTATTTTCTACTTATTTATAAGGTACATGCAAACAGGTGAACAGACTTACCATTTGTGTACCTAATCAAAAGGACTATTTAGTTGAGTATGATGTTTTTTACATATTGGATGAAGTTCAGCCACATAAACAAAATATATGGAGCTCCATAACACACAATCAAAAGAAAAAAGGAAAGGAAAGAAAAGAAAAGAAAACCACCAGCTCCCATCCACAGAAAAGTATCAACAGTGTGCATACCACTGAGATTGAGATTCACAGCCGTCAGAATCACAGGCACATCTGTATTGTTAAGACTATTTATTTAGCTACTTTAGCCAGTTATTCTGGCAGCCTCATTCTGTAAATCTCAGACATAGCTCCCCTCTTTGCACTCTGGGCCTCTGTGAACTGCTTTCTGCCTCTTTTCTATTAAATTCCCATTTATATTTCATGAAGAATATTTAGCCTGTTTTTCTCAATCACTTATTTTCTGAAATCATATTTCTCATTTTCTGTCTCTGCACCTGATTTCCTAAGCAAAGTCAGTGTCTTCCCGAAGGGAACAGGTAGTAGCTGCGGTGAGTGCCCACAACATTTCTCCCGTTCATTCTTACACTGCTACACTGTTCCGTAACCAACCTTGTACCCATCCGTGGGGAATGCCTTAAACATATGTGTTTTAAGTATGAGCAGATAGTTAAACGTTCAGAACTAATTTTTTTTAAAAAGTACATTCCATAGGGTATTTTGCTCTTTCACCTGCCAAGAAAGTACATTAACCATCTGCTACTAACCATAGTGTGGATGGTGAAAAGCTTTGGTGGGCACAGAAGAGTCTCATTTTGTTTTCTGCTGATACTTTTTGTGTATGCTCAGATACATTTTCAAGCCTGCCTGACTCGTAACCTGTTCTTGACATTTATATCATGGTAGCAACAATGCATTGCTTTATAGCAAGACTTATATCTCTTTTTACAAATACATGCAACTCTTTCTCTTGTCTTTCCAATATAGTACTTTATTTTCCTACAAGTGGTGATAGATTTTTAAATTGATATATTTCCATAGTAGAAAATCCATATTTCAATGATTTCAATTTGTAAAGTTCAGTATTTTTTAGGGATGTGTACAATTATGTTTTGTCTCTCTCTATTGCCTGTCCTGAACATCTTGCATAAGTGGGACTTTAAATATGTTAATTATAGTTATAAAATATAAATATTCATGTATAATTATTATGTGATTTTATGCTTCATTTTCACTTGGATACATACCTTTAGTGGAATTACTTGGCAGTGACTATTTAATCTGTTTCAAAAGCTTTGCCATTTTACAGTACCAAAGCAAAGTAAGAGGGATATGGTGTTTTTGCATGGTGAATAAATACTTAGTAACTTCCATCCTCTTGGATTTTACTTCCAGCCATCAGTACGTATGCCAGGGTTTTATTTGTATTTCTGGGTGCATAATGTCATGAATCTGTCTGTGCCTATCTTAGATGTTTGTGTTTCTTCTTCAGAGAAATGTTTTCCAAGTCCTTTCATGGTGCTTTTAGTTTCCTGGCTTTCTCCACTTTAAATTCTGAGAGGTGTTGAGGCCTGATTCTTTTCTGACCTGATAAAGAAATACATTCTCCCATCCTGTAAGAGGATTTAGCAGTGTCCTTAAATACACAAGATTTTTACTTTGATGAAGCTCAGTTACCTATTATTGCTCTTTTTTCTGTCTATTCTTTTGATGTCACATTTAGGTAAATATTAGATATTCAGAGAACATGAAGACCTGAGCTTTTTCATGACAATTTTAGTTATTTAGACTTGGATCTTACATTTAGATCTATTTTGGTAACATTACAATCATAACAATGTTTATTACAATTCCTGAACATATAGAAACTTTAGTTTATTTAACTCTTAAACATATTTCAGCATTGGCTTTCTAACTTTTTAAGTGTGAAAGTGTTGCATTTTCTGTCTTAAATTTAATATTAAATATTTCATTCTATTATGCAGTCACAAAACCATAGAAACAGCTGCTTTTTTAAAAAGATTTATTTATTATTATAAGTAAGTACACTGTAGCTGTCTTCACACACACCAGAAGAGGGTATCAGATCTCATTATGGATGGTCGTGAGCCACCATGTGGTTGCTGGGATTTGAACTCAGGACCTTTGGAAGAGCAGTCAGTGCTCTTAAACCCTGCGCCATCTCTCCAGCCCAAAACAGCTGATTTTTATGTTGTCTACATTAAATAGCTTTTAACTATACATAATAGTACTCCACATTAGGGCAAAACTATAGTGTTTTAAGATGAGTATGGGCAACAGAAAATTCCATGCTCTGCCAGAAGAAAATGTTAGAATTGATAAGGAACACATCTGTTCTTGTTTGCTTTTCAGTTTTAGTTCTGTTTATTCACTTACCATGTTAACAATATAATCATTTTAAAGACCCTACAAGCTAAGTTTACCCTTATGAGTAGAGCATTTTACTTTTCTTTTTGTAGGGATGTAGGCCCACAGAATGTTCCACCACTGGGCTCTGCTGCTTGGTGAGACAGAATGAGAGTTTGACTGTGCTTACCCCACTGGACCATGGGTGCTGGGGTATAGATAAGTGCTAAGAACCAGCTCTTGTGTTGTG
The DNA here is from genome assembly GCF_008632895.1 of Mastomys coucha. NCBI lineage: Eukaryota > Metazoa > Chordata > Mammalia > Rodentia > Muridae > Mastomys > Mastomys coucha. The sequence goes on along the minus strand of NW_022196900.1, from coordinate 35,645,203 downwards.
GGAAAGTGCAGTTTGAGGCATGGGAAAGCAGGAGCTCCTTCGATGGTCCCTAGGCCTGTGACAAGGCCAGGCTGTGGGATTCTCACAACAAGGAAGATTGTCCTTGGCTTGACAGCGGCATGCTTGGTGGTGTTTTTGGCTGGGGGTGCAAAGAGGCCTTCTACAGGATATTGAGCTACAGCTCTGAAGGGATAGGCCTTCTCCATGGCTCCCCAAGGTAGGTCTTAATGAAAAAAGAGACAGTCCATTCTTCTAAACAATTTATTTTCATGGCAGAAAATGGATGCCTAAAACCATACCCTACTTCTTAGGGTGGGCCTGATATTAAATCTTTTGCAAGGAGGAATGTCTCGGAAGGGAAGCTTTTTGGCTAAGCCCTCCAGGTCTCTAGGTACCTCATTAGCATGGAGAACTCTGCTTTGGGCCTATGTGGCCACAGGTCAGGTCTCTTTTATGTGAGAAGCATGGCACATGTTCCAAGTTAGGTGTCTGGCAGGAGCTGGGAGTTACGTAGGTCTTAGATATATGCCCACCTAGTCTCTGGTCTCGAACTGCTCTACCTTACCAAACTTCCTGGCATGGTTTTACATCCTATTATTTTTTTTTTTTTAAATAAAGGAGATCTGTCTCTGGAGTGACTAGGTCATTTGTAGTGAAAATTTTGGGTGGAGTGGAAGTACCAAAATAAAACACAACATAAGCCAGAGGTAACAAGGGGTAGAGGCTAAGAAGACAAGGGATTCTTGAACCAATTAATTTTTCCATGGGTTGTACAATTTGTAAGGGTATTAGCATTGGTTTTAAACAACATTTGATTAATTTACATAGACATCATATTTTCCTTTCTCTCATGTAAATTTCCTCATGTTCAGTAGCCATTTGATTTTGGCAAGAGAGTTCATCTGTAGCTGGCAGGTCCCAAGTCTGTCCTCTGTGGGTCTGAGCGGTCATCTGAGGATTTCATCATGTTTGTCTCGGGAGTCTTCAGTTGAATAAGGTGTGTATGAAGGCAGATTCTTTGTCCCAGGCAGGTCCAAGGAGATGATAGTCAGTCTCAGTGTGGCTCTGGGGCAGCACCACTGTCCTTTTCTTTTGTAGAGAAAAGCATGTAGAGTAATCACAACAGAGGAGCAGAACTCCAGCAAGGGAATGTCAGCATAGGGTGGGCAGTGTGTATTAAGCCTGCAATGGTTTGCTTGGGAGCACATCATCATCTGTTGTTCTGATCCTAGAAAAGCAAAGGTGTTTGAGGAATAGTCTTGGAAGATATCCTTTAAGTCTGCTTTGGATGGCTGAGGAAGAAAATATCATGCTAATTATATATCTAGGATAGGCAGCAACTGTCTATAAAAGGAAACTGGTTATTAATTAAGGATTAAATAATGGTTATCTTCATAGTTGGTTTGACCAGTGGGAGTAGAATAAATGACTTTTGAACGATAAAAAAATTTTAAACAAATTGAAACATTTTAGGCACGAACTTTGCTTTAGGTGTTCCTGTTGGGGAGAACAAGCATTCAATCAATGAAGCCTGATAAGTTTTGGGTTATGGGTTTCAGTTGTGTTTTTCTCTTGAATTCTCAGCAGCAAGATCATGACCATTGTTCCTGCCTGGTGGGCCTAGGTGCAGGGGGGAGGGTCCTGCTCTGTGTGCCTATACCAAGTCTCCTGGTCTCAACCTGCTCTAACTTATCAAACTTTCTGGCATGGTTTTGCATCCTACGTTTTTTTAAAGTAATGGTACAGGACTCTTACTTACTGATCACACCTTAGTTGTAGTAATCTCAGATACAATGATGTACACAGTCTACACAGGGCAGTCCCCATGAAAACTTATATAAAGTCAAAATAACATATTAAAAGATGAGCAAGTGGGAAGGTGGATGTACTGGCTGGTTTTGTATGTCAACTTGACACAGGCTGGAGTTATCACAGAGAAGGGAGCTTCAGTTGGGGAAGTGCCTCCATGAGATCCAGCTGTGGGGCATTTTCTCAATTAGTGATCAAGTGGGTAGGGCCTCTTGTGGGTGGTGTCATCCCTGGGCTGGAAGTCTTGGGTTCTATAAAAGAGCAGGCTGAGCAAGCCAGGGGAAGCAAACCAGTAAGAAACATCACTCCATGGCCTCTGAATCAGCTCCTGCTTTCTGACCTGCTTGAGTTCCAGTCCTGACTTCCCTTGTGATAACAGCCATGTGGAAGTAAGCCAAATAAACCCTTTCCTCTCCAACTTGCTTTTTGGTCATGATGTTTGTGAAGGAATAGAAACCCTGACTAAGACAGTGGACATAGCAGGAGGGAGGATGGATGTCTGCAAAGAGCTTGTCTCTGAGCTGGCCATGTTGCTGAATCTCTACAAAAGCCAGTAGTTCTCACCTAGGCTCTCAGACTGCAAAAATGTGTAATTGACCTACAGCATGGATAGTCTGAGTGTTATAGTGTATCATATACTGGCCATAGTTAGCAGTGCCTTGCTACTTGGACCTGCGTATGAATGTCTGTTAAGAGCATATGTCTCCTACTGTGGTTTTCTTCAGCTGTCTGAAGGAATCACTCCTATATATGGGATAACCTTGTAATGACAGTTAGACACCAACATGAACAAATGTAATTATAGCTGTAAGTCAAGTGACAGAGGGCATATACTCAGTGCTCTAGTTACCATTTTTGACATTTTTACAGCATCCTAAGGCTAGGACTGCACATTTGCTTGCTCAGAATAGACAAGGTTCAGATTAGAAGAAAAGCACTTTTTTTTTTCAGCCTCTTAAGAATCTGTAGGAAAAAGAATGCTCATTCAAGGTTGGAATTTGCAGCTGAGCTGTTCTGCATGCCTGTGGATATCTGTACATAGACCAAAAAATAAACTTTACAACACTCTTGAGTGTGGACCTGGAGTAATGAAACTATGTTTCAGGGCAAAGAGCAGGGCCCTCAGAGCCACTTCCTACACATCCAACCCTATTTTGTGCAAAATTAGAGACATTTGGAGGCTTTGCTAGCCAGCCTGCACTGAGAAACCACTTAGAGAGTCCTCTCTACAGAAGTGAAGAAGGCAGCAAATCCTAGCTAGTGACTGTCTCTGGCATCCTGGTCATACTCCTCATTAGAATTGTGAAAAAACGACTCTAAGGCCTGATTCACTGGTAATTTACACACGGAAAGTGTTCTCTTATTTATATTACTAAGTTGAAATAAAACTTTTTCTACAGCTGAATGTCCATTAATGGAGTGACATACAAATGCAATTCCTACCGTGCTGATGTAGTTCGTGTCTTCTGCTCTCAGCTGGGAGTTGATGAGCTGACCAACCCAGGTGGTAATGCCTCCCTCTGTTTTTGCCTTTATAAGGGTTTGGGATATTTAGACATTGTTCTACTCTTATGAGGCTGCTTTCAGTATAAATGTCTCCTGGGAGGACCCATCACATACGTACAGGAACTTGTTCTCACTGTTGTTATACACATACACCTTGAAGAAGGATGTGTAGTCCCATGTGTCAAAACATTGTGTCAGTTCACCATGAAGAAAAAGGCTGGATTGAAATGTAAGTGCCTTATAATTATCTTCTTTTTTTTCATTTTTTATTAAAATATGAATTTTTTCCTACAGTATATTTTGATTATATTTTCTCCAACGTAATACTACCAGTTGCCTAGCCATACAACTTCAGGTTCCCCCTCCTCATTCTATATAGAACAATAATTCAAAAGAAATAAACAAAAAGTAATACAAAACTGCCAAATCAAAACCCGATAGATAGATAGATAGATAGATAGATAGATAGATAGATAGATAGATAGATTAACATAGAGCTCATTTTGTGTTGGATTATTATTCCTGTGATGACACCTGCCTTGGACTGTAGTTAATTATTCCTGGTGATGATACACCATTGAACAAAACTGCTTTTACTTTTGCCAGCAGTAGTCAATTAGAAATAGTTTCTTTGTTAGGGTTGGGACCCACCTAAGTAAAATAATAGTTATACATTTATATCTATCGATATCTAATGTGTGCATGTGTGTGTAATTTTATAATATTCTATATTAATATGTATAATGTATTAGTGATCTGCCTTCCGAACTAGGAATAGACCAATAAAATATCTCTTAATGACATATTGTTACACACGTAGATCAATGCCTCACTTAGCTCTCATCAAAGAAAATTTTCCTTGCAGTGTACAGAAATTAACACAGAGATCCAGAAATACACAGCGTGCATAGTGAGAGACATTGAAGCTCTCAGCCTTAAAGAGGATATCTTCATCGGGCCACTCCTCCTGTCTGCGGCTCTGGCTCTAGTGATATAGGAGTCCTCTGTGTTCCCTCAGTTTATAGCATCTTAGGTCTGCATTACTACGTTTTTGCCTCTCAGCTTCAAAATCAAATTTCTGCATGAAACTTCAGTTCTCTCCAAACATTTTTTTTCACATTGCTGTCAACTGTCTTTCTCATCTGCCAATAGACAGCATGGGGAAGACATGTGAGCTGGAAAAGTTGCAGCGGATGCTTCCTTGGCATTTTGTTCTGTAGCCCGATCTGGAAGTTTCCTTTAGACAGTGCACCAACAAGTTTTGGGGGGTTGTTTTGTTTTGCGTTTTATTGTTGTTCTGTTTTCTATCGCTACAAACCATTGCACTCTATAGTTTTGTTCCATTGCTAACAGGACATATTTTCCAGTAAAGGAAATTCTTCTAGGCTTGCTTTCTAAGATGACATTCCTGTGTCTAGTACAACTTTTCAATCCTAGGGAGAAAGACTACATGTTATCTGCATGTTACATTAATGATGGAAGTTAACAACATTTTTTTTTTACCAATTAGCAATTCTTTATATTAAACTTTTTGTTCCAACATCAGGTATTGATCTATGTGATGGACACCTGTACTCTCCTGGTTGAGCATACACTGTGCATCAAGTACTATGATAATTTATTTTTACATTCAGAAATACAATTCATAATTTCTCATGTAAGTGAAGAATTATATTTAATGGTAACAGATATGGTTAGCAGTCATAAACCACAAGCTCTGAAGTCTAGAGGAACTATTTTCCACCTGATGTACCAATCTCCAAGATAAATTGAATGCAGAAGACTCTGTACCTTATAGAAAAAGGTTCATCAACTACTGAATCCTGGACTAATATTGTCAATAGAAAGTTTCACAGAGGGAGAAATTTTCTGCTTATCTTATCTAACATTATGACTACATGTCACATATACTTGAGTACTTGAAGGTAACCTATGTGATAGAGGGTTTTTTTCTTTTTCTTTTTCTTTTCTTTCTTTTTTTTTTTTTTTTTTTTTTGTATTTTTGAGACAGGGTTTCTCTGTGTAGCCCTGGCTGTCCTGGAACTCACTCTGTAGACCAGGCTGGCCTCGAACTCAGAAATCCGCCTGCCTCTGCCTCCCAAGTGCTGGGATTAAAGGCGCGCGCCACCACCGTCTGGCGTGATGGAGGGTTTTATTTTAGAGAGAGGAGATTTTGCTTTGTGACAGTGTCTGTTCTGAAGATGTGGGAATTAGTATATAGGTTAGATTACATTCAAATTCACAGAAACCCCTTCTGTCTAAGACCTGCAGGTGGTGTGATGATAAGTATGAGCTACCATGTATGGCTAGGATCTTTTTTAAAAAATATTTATGTATTTTTGTATGTGTAAGGTAGTATGTCAATTGCATGTATATCTGTGGGTGTTTTACTTGCATGTGGAGATCAGAAGGAGGCTTTGGATATTCTGGATCAAGAGTTACAGATTGTTGTGTGTCACCAAATGCTGGGAATTGAACCTGAGACCTAGAGAAGAGCAGCCAGTTCTCCTGACTTCTAGTCATCTCTCCAACCCCTGGAATTGTTTTTTTTTTTTTTTTAATTTTCATAAATTTTAAGTTAGATACTCATATGTAGCTAATGATGACATATTGGACAGTTGTGAGAACTTCAGTTATAGACCAGGCATAGACAAAGAAGCATGCTCTGGCCTTCTAGATCTGTAATTGCATAGCAGATTCAAATGTGAGGATTGTTGGACTGTGTGCCTACGTGACTTGTGAGCAAGCTTTCACATATGAAAAGACTGCCAGCAGCATATCATTCATGCTGGGGCTCACCTCCACAGGTGCCAGGGAGCATCTTGCCTTGGGGAGAAAAGCAAATCTATATACTCTGTGATTAGTGTGTGATTATGTTTTACAGATAGGCATCAATGCCTGGTGATTTGATGTGCGTGGCTTTTATCTTGTGAGGTTATTTAAAGAAGCACACACATGGCTTAAAGCCTCAGGGAGTGATAACATGAAATAGGAAAGTGTAAGAGGAAGCAAAGGAAGCCGCTCTGTCTGCAAAAGGCTCACTCTCCTTTCAGGTACCTCCAGATCTACCACCTGGGTCTCTTCTATTTCTAAGCTCCTTGTCTAGCTAAACTCTGACAGAATGCTTTCAGTACAGGCACACTGGATAAACTTTAGCCTGCACTGCACCATACACAAGATTTTAATAAAAGATGGAAAAAGGGAGGGATGTTGACTGGACAATGGAGGTTAAGAAGACAAATAGGATAGGATTGTGCTTATAGTGTTTTTGTTCATTATTTTGTTTTCATATACACATTTACAAACATACAATTATATGTGTCCATATTTATACTTTATTAATATTTATATCCTATTACCCTCCACCATTGTTCCTCTCTACTTCAGTCACTGATCTTTTTTTCCTTTCTTAGACAATCCCTGACATACATAGAACATGTGCACGTGCGTGCGTGCACACACACAGATACACACTCACACATACACACAAACACTTATTTCTGCCTATGAGAAATGCATGTGACATTTGTTTTTGTCCACCACCTGGCTTATGTTGCTCGAGATGATAAGCTCTAATTCCATCCATTTTTCTATTAGTGACATAGTTTAATTTTCCTTTTATCTTTGAATATATGTGCATTGTGTATATGTTCCATGTCTCCTTATTTGCTCATGTGCTTCTGGGATTCCAGTCTTACTTACTTATAGCAGCAACAGACATGTCTGTGCAACTCTCTGTGGTCTGATGACTAAGCTTCCTTTGGGTCTCTACCCTAGAGTGATATTGCAGAATCATATGATAGTCCTACTTTGATATTTTGAGGACACTCCATATTGATGTCCTTAGTGACAGTATTTGTTGACAAACCTTCCTCATTTCTTGTAGCCTCTACATATTTGGGTTTTGTTTGTTTGTTTTATTTTGTTTCCAAGGTGATAGCTATTCTAACTGTGGTGACATGAAATTGGAATGTACTTTTAAATTGAAATTCTCTAAAGGCCATGAATGGTAAACTTTGTACTGATGGTTTTTTTGAATATTTTATTTGTTCTGAGAGCTGTCTGTTCAATTAATTTGCCCATGTAATGCTTATGTAATATTTGAATTTTTTAGTTTTTTATAAATTCTATGTATCAATCCTAGGTTATGTATGTAGGTGACAAAAAATGTCTCCTATTCTATAAACTTTTTCTTCACTCTGTTGAATATTTATTTTGTTGTTTAAAAGCTTTTAACAAGCCATTCAATCTGTTTTGCCAATTCTTGCAATCATTTCCTGAATTGCTGGTTCTCTTTCAGACATTCCTTGGCTATGTTTGTATTTTAAAGAGTTATACCTGGTTTTCTCTAGAAGTTTTAGAATTTACAAGGTTCTATATTAAGGTCTTTAATCATTTTGAGAGATAAGAATCAAAATGTATTTCTCTACATGTGGATATCCAGTTTTCTCAGCTCCATTGATCAAAAACTCTGTTTACAAATTATATTTTTGGAAACTTCATCAAAAGATAAGTTACTACAAATATATAGGTATATTTTCAAATCTTGTATTTAATTTTATTGGTCTATGAGTTTGCTTCAATGCTAGTAGAATCTGTTTAGCTACCATGTTTCTGCTACATAACTTGAATCCAGGTATGGTGATACTTGCATGGTTTTCTTTTCAGTCAGAATTGTTTTGGTTATCCTTGGTCTCTTTGTGCTTTCAAACACATTTTTGGATTCCTTCTCTAGATCTTTGAAAGTATGTCACTGGAATTTTAAACAGGAATAGCACTGAATTACAAATTATGCTGTTTATCTTGGCATTGCATAAACATAGGAGGTCTTTTTGTCTTCTAGTGCCTGCTTCAATTTCTTTCTTTAATGTTTGAATTTTTATTGTAGATGTTATTTTTACCTTGGCTGGTTTATTTTTTAATCAATTGATTTGTTTTCTGTATTTATACAAAAGAAGAGGGCATCTGATCCCATTACAGATGGTTGTGAGCCACCATGTGGTTGCTGGGAATTGAAATCAGGATCTCTGGAAGAACAGTCAGTGCTCTTAACCACTGAGCCTTTTCTCCAGCCCCTAGTTAGGTTTATTATTAAGTATTTTATTTTACCTTTGAAACTATTGTAAATATGATAATTCTATTGATTTATTACTCTGTAAAAGATTTATTTATATTTAAGAAATCTACTAACTTGGGCAGATTGATTTGCTATCCTATTCAATTTTCTCAAAATGTTTGTCAGATTTGGGTGATGTGGTAAAGTGTATATGCTTTTTTTTTGTTTTTAGTATACTGTCATTTCATTTGAAAACAGGAATACTTGGCTTCTCATTTCCTATTTATCAATCTTTCAGGTCTTACTTATCGGGTGATTCCTCTTTAAAACTTTGGAGGAGTTTGACTGTATGGCTGGCATTTCTTTGTAATCTATTACTACCTTGTTGTAATTAGTTTTTACAGAGCTGGCCATTTTTTCAAAGTCACCTTGCTTTGATTTTTGTAGGTAACAGTATCTAGTAATGTATCCACCTTTCTGACTTTTCTTCTTTTGGAATAAAAATTCTCAAAGTATTATTAATATCCTCTGAATTTCCTTTGTATCTATTGTAGTATCCTGCTCATTTCCCGGCTACTAGCTATGTTTTGTCCCTATTACTTGTTTTTAAGAGTCCATTCTTTTTTGGCAGAGTCTAAGGAGGGTCCTTTTAGTCCCTAGTGTATTGCTTTCTGCCTTGCTCTTTGTTATTTCTTTGCAAGCACTACTTTTAGGTTTGGTATGTTCTTCTTTTCTGGGGAGCACGAGATATATCATATATTCATTTATTTATGATCTGATTTTTTAATCTGAATACACAGAGCTGCAAATATCTTCTTAGAAGTATCTTTAATATATTTCAAAAGTGATTTCAATTTCATTTAATTTCAATTAACTTTTAAATGTCCTCATATTTTTCTAGAATGCATTATAATTTGAGCATGAGTACTTAATCTCTGAGTATTTCCATAATCTTGTAGGATATCTTGCCATTGATTTAGTGTTTTATTGCACCATAATATGATAAGAAACAATAAATTATTTTAATTTGTTATATTTTTAGATATTTCCTGTGTAACCTTAAATATAACTCAATTCCAGGTTCCATGAGCCAATAAGAAAGCTGTGGATTCTGTAGCTGTGGGTGGAAGATCTGACAAGTTCATATAATGTATAGTGTTGGGAAACTCTGAAGTTTCTCTGCTTATTTTTACTCTATGCGACCTATCTGTTACTGACAGTGCAGTATTGATTTCACCTATCATTATTGTATGAGCATCCATCAGTCCTTTTATGTCCATCAGCATTGTTTTAGGAAGTTGAGAACTTAACTGTTATATGTTTATAGCTCTTATATCTTCATGATACGTCATGGAGACTCTTAAGAAGTGGGACTTTAATCTGGTATGTTTGCTGTAATGGAGTGCTCTTTTCCATGGAGCTTTGCATAACCTTTATTTTGTGTATTTAACATATTAACTATGATGCTACAGAGTGGTGGTTCTTCTGTCATTACTATTTGAGTTTCTACATACTTCTTGGCTTAAATATCCATTTCTCTAGATTTGGAAAATTTTAGTCTATAGTTTAATTAAATATATTTTCTTTCCTCTACTTCTGTTCCATAGATTCTCCAGTTGGGTTTCTGGATCTGCACCAGAGTCTTTAAAGATTATAGCATGTTTGTTTATTGGTACTGTTTATTTATGTTTGAATATAACATTTTATTCATCTTGTCATTCATCTGTAATAGTTTTTCTGTTAATCTACTCTTTTGGTAATTAGTTTTCCCATGGTTTTTAAAAATTCTATTTTTTTTAAATATCAATTTCCTCCATGAATTTCTCACATAATCTTGCTGACTTTCTTCTACAAGGTAAGAATTGATGTCTTCTCTTCATTCATGTTTATTTGCTTTTGAAATCACTGATCAATTTTTCAAGTAAACTTTTGTGGATTTGGTTCAGTATTTTATTAGTTTCTGTTATCTCAAAGTCAGTAATTAAGTTTGAGCAGTGGTTCTCAACCTATGGTCATGACTCTTTGACAACTTTCTATCTCTTAAAATATTTACATTATGATTCATAATAGGGACAAAACTACAATTATGGAGTAGCAACAAAAATAATTTTATGGTTGGGGGTCACCATAACATAAACAACTTTATTAACTATTTAGTTTGAGTCTTCTGGAAGAATAATATTTTGTTTTTCAGTTTTGTTCTGTTTCAGTGTTTCAATTTATTTGTCTGTTGTCTTGTATATCTCTTCTTGTATTCTTTTTGGATCTTACTGTATAGGTTGTTGACTGAGAGCTCATTCCCAGATTGAGGCAGAGAAAAAAAAAACAAATTTTTATAACAGCAACAATACCAACCAAACAAAATACAAAATTATGCTTAAAATGAGCTTCAATTTTATTAGTATATCACCAATGACCATAAAATCAATGATCACAAAATTAAGTAATGAACTATTTAGTTATGATTACTTAAAGAAAATATAGAAATAGCAATAGAATAAAATAAAGAAGAAATAGAAGGTAAGAGCAGAGACATGAGGTTGAGTAAAAGAAAAAAAGAAGAGTGCAGAAAGTTATATGAAAGAACTGGAAAGATGAAAAGATATGAATATTTTTCAGTAAAGAAAAAATCATTTAACAAAATAGATGAGTAAAAAAGAATGAGAAACACATGAAGGGCTTTATAAACTATGAGAAGTCCTAACAGTATGAAGTTATAGTAAAGGGATAACACAAGGCATAAAATTTAAGAAGTATAAAAAGGGGAGAAATTAGATTGCCCAGCTATAAAATAGTAAACAAAGTCAAATAAATGCATAAGGAATATAACAGGTTAAATATCATAGAAATTTAAATTTACAATACCACTAAAACAGGAGAATATCACTATAACAGGTGAATCAATTGGAAGAAACAAGTAAAGAATGAATAATTTTAAAAAGTATTAGATGTGCAGTGGTGGTGCATGCCTTTAATCCTAGCACTTGTGAGGCTGAGGCAGGTGGATTTCGGAGTTCAAGGTACAACCTGAGTTCAGCCTGGTCTACAGAGTGAGTTCCAAGACAGGCAGGGCTACACAGAGAAACCCTGTCTCGAAAAAAAAAAAAACTGTTAAGGCTCCTTGGTCACATGTACCTTTGCAGTCTGTAGGTTGTAAAGGTTTTTACTCTTCCTCTTGAGACACCTTGGTTCACATACCTTGGGAAGCCCAAGTAATTTTAGAGCACTGAGATTACCCATATCCAACCTCTCAAAATCCATAACCATCAACTATCCTGCTACCCTGCACAGCTCTGGTCATCAAACAGTCCACACAAGCTTTGGAGTTCCTAGTCCCAACAATAGGAATCTCCTGCCACAGATGTGACTCCAGAGAGTAATCCAATATGGAAGTGAAATTTTGGGCTATCACATTTCAAATTTCTTCTGAGAGACGGGAAGATGGGTTTATCCCCTAGGTATTGAATACATGAAAGGACTTCTTGAACTGAATTTTAGCTGCCTGAATCATGTGAAGTATCTACATCTGTTGTCCCTGCTTTCTACTTCTCTTTCTTGTGACCATCTCTCACTCTGTAGCAGTGGGAGGATTATTTTAGGCTCTTTGACTGATGACTGTTCATTGATCTCAGATTTCCAAGATACCTCAGTTTTAAAGCATAGGTTTTCTGTCTAGATGGTGCCCAGTAACAGTTTTCAGAGTCAAGAGGAATGACGAAATAGAATTGCTCTCCATTACCGTCCCTTCCTGCTGCCAGAAAATTCAGTGACTCTGTAAAATCCCCAGCTGGATTTGAGACCTGTGGGGTAGTGCTGTGTAGGGCTGCCTATGACTTTCTCCCAAGTTGCTTAGCTTCAAATTTGAGGCTTTTGCTGCTCCTACTTTGTCTAGGACTCCAGGAGACTAGAGTCAGGTCCTGATTACTTTTTTTTTTTGTATACATTCTGTTTTTGTTTCTTTGTTTTAACTTTTAATGTTCCCTTTTCTATGTGAATTTCCAGTGCTCTTCCCATTTTTTTTCTTTAAAATTAGTGCGTTCTTTGTTATTAAGTTTACTCTTCTCTTTCCATACATTATATGCAGGCAGTTTCTAATCTACATATTTCTCAAAATACAAAAACTTTGCCTTGTTTCTAGATAATGAGTAGTAACTATTTTTCCACTGTGGTTTCACTATGTACTTTTTCCTGGCCTGGAACTCATTATGTAAATCAGGCTGGTGTCAAATTCATAGAGAAACCCTTCCTCTGTACACTCTGTGTTAAGATTAAAAATATGATTGATATACCTAATTATGTTTATTTTTCTTATTTGTGACATTATAATATAATTACATCATTTTCTTACTCTCTTCCATCTCTCTAAACCCTTCTATAGGCACCACCTTCTTCTTTCAAATTCATTGTTTATTGTTTCACAAGTGCCACATGCCTGTGTATTTATATATAAATATATATTGCTAAATACATAAGCATAACATGTTAATATATGTTTTCATGGCTCACCATTTGGTATCGGGTAACCAAATGATGTGTCCTTCCCCCAAGAGACTTATTCCTACCACTCTCAGCATTCCTTAATTGACTACTATGCTTTGTGTAAGGCTCACTGCCTTTCCCTCACTTACTTTAGCATGTCTATTGTTCTCCTTCTGTTTTGCAGTCATGTTTGTACTACTTGATGGATGTAACTTCTGACATTACTAGTAAACACAGTCTCACAGCAAACTTACTGATCCTCTGGCTCTTGCAATCCTTCTAAGTCATCTTCCAAAACATTCCCTGTGTCTTTGGAGTGGGAGGGATTTTGTAGATGTATCCATTGGAACAGACCTTCATAACTGTATTTTGATCAGTTCTGTTTCTCTGTCATGGTCTTTGTCTGTTTCAAAGAGAAGTTTACTTGATGAGAAGTAAGTAAAAGTATAGCCGGGCGGTGGTGGCACATGCCTTTGATCCCAGCACTTGGGAGGCAGAGGCAGGTGGATTTCTGAGTTCGAGGCTAGCATGGTCTACAGAGTGAGTTCCAGGACAGCCAGGGCTACACAGAGAAACCCTGTCTCTGAAAAGTTCCCAGGATTCCAAATGTCATACACTTGCAAAAACTATCTATGTAGAGACATGGAATAATGTGGTTCCCACCCCTGGAACAGAGCCATGAGCCATGGGCCTCCATGAGTATTGATGGCTGCTGTGGACATTAGGTTTATTTCTGTAAGTCTGGAGTTGAGGGTGTAGCCAATGTCTCAGCAAAGTTATAAAACAATGTGACCTCCAAGGCAGCCCTTAAGGTTGTAGGAAAGAACTATGAAAACATGAGTGCAAAACTATATAATTTCTCAACTATGCAAAATATAAGAATACAATATTAATTGTATTAGGAGCATCCCAGGTCTAAAGGAAGAGAGGCAGATATGATCAAGCTTATCAGAAAGATCCTAAGAAAAGAGATAAAGAGATTCAGGGAGTGGTGATCATAGGGCAAAATCCCACCCAACTTAGTTTTTTTTGTTTGCTCCCTTTTTGATGCTTACAAAGGCAGGCATATTCCTGAATTCAAGGTCAGCTTGGCAGAGGGAGTTTTAGTACAGGTGTTGGTGTGCTAGGAATGGTAATTTTGGGGTGGGGTCTCACCCAGCTATCTTATTATGTATGCTTGTACTTTCTGTCTCTAAGAATCAAGGGTCAGGGGTCATAGGATGCTGATTATGGGATAATTAAAAGGAGTAATGACTGAAATTATATGTAAATTAAAAACTATGCTTGTGATCTTCAATGTGGTTCTTAATGTCTGAGCATACTCCATTATGTAAATGTACCACCTTTTCTGTATCCATTCTTCAGTGGAGGGACATCTGGGATTTTTTTGCCAGTTGCTGGCTGTCTGAATTAAGCTGCTAGGAACATAGTGGAACATATGTCCTTGTGGTGTGATGAAGCATCTTTTTAGCACATGCCCAGGAGTTGTAGGTCTTTAGGTAGAACTATTTCCAATTTTCTGAGAATCCACCAGGTTGATTTCTAAAGTAGTTATACAAGTTTTCAGGGACCTGAAGAGGATAGGAACTCCACAGGAAGACCAACACAATCAACTAACCTGGACCCCTGTGAACTCTTAGAGACTGAGCCGCCAACCAAAGAGCATACAGGGACTAGACCGAGGTCTCCAGCACAAATGTAGCAGATGTGCACCTCACTCTCTATGTGGGTCCAACAACTGGAATGGATGCTGTCTCTAAAGCTGTTGCCTGTCTGTGGAATCTGTTCCCCAATATGACTGTCTTGTCTGGCCTCAGTGGGAGAGGGTGTGTCTAGCCCTGTAGAGACTTGATGTTCCAGGGTGAGAGGAAGACATGGTGGGGGGACCCTCTCAAAGAAGGGAAAGGGATGGGAATGGAAGACTGTGAAGGTGGTACCAGGAGGGGGGCAATGGTTGGGATAAAAAATTAATTAATTAAATTAAAAGAAAGAAAAAGACATGATAGATCAAAGTTGGTTTAAAAAGGTTATGATTTAAAATATGGGATGCAGTCATCTTATATAAAAAAAAATTCTAAATAACTAGGCTACTGAAAATAGAAATATTCCACAAGATTAGGAGGGAATGGTGACTGTTAGTTATACTAGAGACTGGTCCACAACTCCAATAGCTAACATGATGGAGGCTAAAAAAGTTGTGAATATTGAACATCAAAATAGAGCAAAGGGAATGGATATAGGCAAGGATCAGTTGCTGGGTGAAGAGAAGTATTTTGATATACAAGAACAAATTCAACTTGATGCTGCTGCTATAGAACAAGGGAGACTTGTGGCTTTACGAGCTTGGGATAAAGTTGAGGAGCCTGAAAAAAGGTCAACCCATTTTCAAGTATTATACTAGACACTGGAGAAGTCTTCACTTTTTTGTTTGTTTTTGTTTACTTATTTGTTTGTTTGTTTTAACAGATTAGTTTCAGCTGTAAACAAAATTTACCAGGCCCTGATACAAACAAAAGAGTTGCTGATGGAAACCCTGGTGTATGAAAATACAAATTGTTAGGACCTATGTAAGATATTAAGACCTAGATAAAATGTTAAGGCCTTGAGAAAATGTTTCCTGGCTAGCCTGCCATTATAAGGAAATGTTCTCATATACTTCTGCTGATACTAGGAAACTTTCTAGTGCCAAGATTGAATATATATTCAGTATTGTTCTGTGCCCTTGGAAACCAATTGCAATAGAAACCAATAGAACTATGTTGTATAGTTACTCACAATAAGCTTGGACCTGAACCAACCATCCAACAGCACTCCCTATGTATAAGGTTTTATGGTATCTGTAGGAGGGCAGGACTCCCAGTGGAGGAATACAGACACCAACCCACACACAAAACTTTCAACCTAAAATTTGTGATGTCTAAAGTGCAGGTACAAAAATAGAGCAGAGACTAAGGGAATGGCCAACACATAACTAGTGCAACATGAGTATCATCCCATGGGTAATCCCTGACACTATTATTACTGGTATTCTGCTATGCTTACTGACAGGAGCCTTATAAACAGGAGCTTAGCCTAACTGTCCTCCAAAAGGTTTTACCCAATAGCTGACTAAAATAGATACAGATATACATAGTCACACAGCCAAACATTGGATTGAAGTCAGGCACTCATATGAAAGAGTTGGGTAAAGGACAAATCTATTATTTCTATAGGATGTTATCCTATCTCATCCTAACCTTGTTCCACCCTGTTAGCAGGCATATTATCTTTGACTACTGGGGAAGCTGATGGTGGTGATCTCATAATCTATGGCCACCCCTTCTCTAACTCTAGCAGTGCAGTGTGTTCAAGATTATCCCTTCTTTGAAATGAGCTGTTTCATTAGATTGTCCTTGGGCCTTTTGGCTTTTCTGACCTGACTGTCTTCTGGCCTAGTTTCTTTCTACCTTTCTTTCTGTGGGAGACTCCCATTCTCTTGCTCACTCACTGGGACTGAACCCTTTGTTTTCCCTTTTCTAGTGCTCTCACCTTCCCAGCACTTCCACTTTCATCCACATGGTTCTTTTGTTTGTTTTGTTTTGTTTTGTTTTGTTGCATAGACAACTCTGCAACCCTTTCAGAAAAGAGAGAGAAGAGTGAAACTTTTAGTTTTCCCATATCAGCTAATATTTTTGTTGTTTCTCAGGTCCCATCATCTCTACCTGCAACTTTTCCAACTGTTCAGCCATTCTTCTAACTTTTTCTGAAACACAATATAGGAAGAAGAAGAAAAGAAAAGAAGAGGAAAGAAAAGAAAAGAAAAGAAAAAAGGAAGGAAGAGAAGAGGAAAGGGGAGAAGAGAAGAGAAGAGAAGAGAAGAGAAGAGAAGAGAAGAGAAGAGAAGAGAAGAGAAGAGAAGAGAAGAAGAGCAGGGGAGGGAAGGGGAGGGGAGGGGAGTGGGGAGAAGAAAGCAAAGCAAAGCTGTCTGGGAGTAAAGCTAGGGATTTTTCCCCAGTTGCAGCTGCAATAAACTTTTTGGTGTCCTCTTGAAAACAAATATTCATCTTTTGCCTTCTGCTATTTCCTCTATGGCACTTGACATCAAATTTCCCATTCTGCTCAATCCCTACGCCCCCCGTCTTGGTACCACTTGTAACCATACTTTGGATACTATGTTGGTTCTTCTTCCTTCTACAGTTCTTTACCCATTTTCTTCCACTCTTTACACCTCCAATAACTAGATAGGGGAGAAAAACAGGATAGAGTGAAAAGGTGGCAATATCATCTTTAATAGACTACTTCCTGCTGATTAGAAGCATAGAGTCTCTTGGGGAAGTTTGATCTTCTACATCAGGATATCTAATTTCTTCTTTTCTCTTTGTTCATGACTACTTAACAAAATGCAACCAACAACCCATGAGCAGCCAAGAACTTTGTGTCTTGGGGCCCTAGCATTTATATACCCTCTAAAAAGTCCCCAGAATTCCATATACTTGTAGGAACTATCTGCAGCTGGTAAAAACAAAACAAAAAAATAAAATCAAGCCCCTGTTAGAGCACAAGGCAAACTGTGGGCAATTAGAAGGAACCCCACATCCCATAGCTGCAGTTGAAACAAGAACATATTTCCATAATATTTCTGTGTTTTCAAAGAAACCAAAATTCTTACTAGAATATTTCTATACTCTGTCTTTGTGCTTGTTAGTTTACTTGTCAAATTAACACATTCTAGAATTATTTGGGAAAAGGAACATCAACTGAGAAAATGCCTTTATCAGATTGCTTTCACGAAACTCTGTGGGGGATTTTCTTGATTGATGGTTGGTTTGGAAGGGTTCATTTTACTTTGGGTGGTGCTACCCCTTGGTAGGTCCTGGGTAATATAAGATAGCAGGTTGAATAATCCATGGAAAGCAAGCTAGTAAGTGACTTTTCTCCATTATCTATTCTTCAGTTTTTCCTTCCAGGTTCCTGCTTAGGCTCCTGCCCAGACTTTCTTTCTTGATGGAATATAAGCTGTAAGTCAAGAGAAGAGAAACACTAATGTAAAATGTCTGCTTTTCTAAGACAGTTGATGTTGATAAGCTAATGTTGAAAATCATCTATATTGAGATCAGTGTCCCCGAGGAAAATTATTTTTGCAGAATTAGAACACTGAATTTCTGGTTCAAAAGATGTCAAGGCTTCATATTACACTGGCAACTCAACTTCTTAAACTTTAAATGTCCATGTGGTTTTGAAGGCATAGAGTGATCACACAGAGCGGCTGGAACTTAGATCCATGAGAAGCAGATAGTTAACATACAACACATATTGGAAAGAAAAATCACAGGATTGAGGTGATTGTGAAGAAAGGCTGAAGCTTGAAATTTAGCCTTGAATAGCAAAATTGAAGTCAAGAAAGATAGCCTAGGAAAGGGCATTATTAAGGGTACAGCACAGTTTCAGTGGAGATATCAGCATATCAGTATACCCGAATCATGGGCCAACCACAATGAAGAGCAGCAAGTGTGGAATGAAGCTAGGACAAGCCTTTCCCACAAGCTGTGTTTTTTATTGAGAGATGAAGTAGTCATAGTCTTTTGGAACTCAGCAGATAGTGACTGAGTTTCAGATGAGGGGCACTGAGTGTCTTAGTTAGGGTTTCATTACTGTGAAAAGACACCTTGATCATGTTAATTAAGGACATTTAATTGTGGCTGGCTTATAGTTTCAGAGATTCAGTCCATAATCATCATGGCTAGAAGCATGGCATCATGTAGACACTGAGCTGGGGGAGCTGAGAGTTCTATATTTCGATCTGAAGGCATCTAGAGTCTCTTTTGCAGGCACATAGGAGGGAACTTTTTTCTGCACTGGGTGGGGCTTCAAATCCCACCCCTATAGTGATTCACTCCTTCCAGCAAGGCAACACCTACTCTAACAAGACCATGCCTCCTAATAGTGCCACATGCCATGGTCCACACATATTCAAACCACCACACTGAATGACAGTATTTAATTTATATGGTTGAGGTTTGGTTTGATTGTAACTGTGCCCAGGCTCTCCCCTTTTGGAATAAGAAGTGTGTAACATATTTTATTTTAAAGAATTTCACAGCTGAGAGACCATTTGCTTTTTAGAGAGACTTGGGTATTTTAAAGAGACAGAACTCTGGAATCCTATGTGACTTTTAAATCTTAGAATGAATTTATTTTGTGATATTTATATTAACATGAGATTCTGAGGATAAATCCAAAAAAAGTGTTGATTAAATAGGGATGTCAAGGTGAAAAGGTGATAAGAGCTCAGCTGTGCTGATTAGTTATTTTTCAATTCTTTGACTTATGCTAGGGTTATCTATAGAGAGGGACTGTAATTGAGAAAATTCTTCCATCATATTGTAAACAAGCACTGGAAATTTTTCTTGATTAATGAATGATGATAGAGTTCTAGGCCACTGGATATAGAACCATCTTTTAGTAGATGATTCAGGATGTATTAGAAAGGTTGAGCAGACTATGGGGAGCAAGTCAATAAGCAACATTACTCCTTGGCTTCTGCTCATTTCCTGCCCATAAGTTCATGCCTTGAGTTCCCACCCTAATTGATTATGATTAGAAAATGTAAGGCAAATAAATGCTTTCCTCCTCAAGTTGTTTTTGATCACAGGGTTTTGTCATTGCAATAAAAGTCTAACTGAGACAATCTTTGAGCAGGTAATCTCTTAAATGTTTAGCAAATCATTCATTATGACAATCTTTTTTTGTTTGTTTGTTTTTTGTTTTATGTTTTTTTTTTTTTCAAGACAGAGTTTCTCTGTGTAGCCTTGGCTGTCCTGGAACTCACTCTGTAGACCAGGCTGGCCTTGAACTCAGAAATCCACCTGCCTCTGCCTCCCAAGTATACATTTCACTAGTAACATACAGACTTTTAAGATGTTAATATGTCATTATATGCAGATAAAATATTTCTTGTCTAAGTACTAAGAAATTGTATTATTATTATTGCATACTCATTGCACATGCAATTATCTGCATATGTATTGTGTTCAGGAGAAAAGAAAAAATTTAACTTTATTAGATGCAAATTCTACTAATAACCTACATTTCCATTTCTCTTTCTTCTCCCCTCTTCCTCCTCATCCTTCATTTATGTTTTTCATTTTTGTCAAAGTCTCTGTAATTAGCTCAAGCTAGCCTTTACTTATATTAGCTACACAGTTCAGGCTGGTCATACAACCCCATACTTCTGCATCTTAAGTATTATAGTTGTAGGTCTGTCTGATACATCTTGCCCAGATCATTCTGTATTCAATACTAATATTCTTTCAAAAGTTTTGTTTCTTAAAAAGAAATGAATGGATGTCAATATTTCTTATCTTCATTCATACATGGCATAATACTGTTGTATTAGAAATGGCCAAACTACCGATCCAATTTGGGATCTATCTCATAAGAGGCAACAAGTGCTGAGACTATTACTGATGCTATGTTGTGGTTACAGACAGAAGCCTAGTATGGCTGTCCTCTGAGAGGCCCTACTCCAGCTGACTGAAACAGATGCAGATACTAACAAGCAACAAAGGTCAGGCATCCCTATGGAAGAGTTACTGGAAGGAATAAGGGAGCTGAGAGGGATGGCCACCCCATAGGAACACCAACAGTCTCAACTTACTTGGACCCCTGGGAGCTCCCATAGACTAAGCCACCAACCAAAGAGTATAAACAGGCTGGTCGAAGCCCCAGCCATGGCACATATTTAGCAAAGAACTGCCTTGTCTGGCCTCAGTTGGAGAGGATATGCCTAATTCTGTGGAGACTTGAGGCCCCTGGGAAGGGGGATTTCTCAGGGTAGAGGGAGCACCCCCTCAGAGGCAAAGGAGAGGGGGAATAGAATGAAGTATTATGGGAGGAGGATCCAGGAGGGAGCAACATGAGGAATTCAAATAAACAAAATAATTAAAAAATAAAAATAAAAATAAAATAAATCTATCCATAAAAAAAGAAATGGTCAAACTATCATCGGTGACAAGATAGTATAATGAACTTGAATATTAGTAATTTTTTATAAGCAATTGCATAGTTAATTTTATTAACTTTGTTATATTAAATGAAAATGTTTCTTTATATACTAAGTTTTCACAATGAAGAGTTTATAAAAATATGCACATTTCAGTAGTTTTGACATCATTTTATATTATAACCTCTGCAAAATTAAAAGTCTGGATAACGCTATACTTCTAAATTGTGTATGTTACATTGTTTCACTGTGCTTTTGTGAACCCAATGCTCTAGTACAGAAATATAATCTGATAGAGTTCATCAAATGAAACAATTTTTGTAGTCTATGATGAATTACCTCATTTTACAAAACTATTTGGACAAGATGATATTTTCCAAGCATTTCCGTGAAATGATAGTCACATGAAATGGACTTAAACATTGTTTTCCCTCATAGAATATACTTGAAAAATATAAATAAAATTCTTATAAAAGACCCAGATATGGTGGCTGCTGCTTATAATATCAAAACTTGAAAGTTAAGGCAGGAAGATTGCCATGAGCATGAGACCAATTTACCTTTCATAGTGAGTTCTAAGCCAGACTAGATTACATAGCAATACCCTGTCTCAAAATAAAATAAACAAGTAACCCAGGAAACATCAAGTTTGATAAAGTGTTTGCTATACAATTAGGGCCTAAGTTCGCCCTGTACCAGCTAGACAGAAAGGAGAGTTTGGTGATATTCACTTCTCATTCCAAGGCTGAGAAAGCAGATATTTTTGGTCCCAGAGGCTTACTGGACATTCAGCATATATTAGTCAATAAACTACAGGGCCCAGTAAGTAATCATGTTTTACATATCAAGAAAGACAGCACTTAAGAGTCTCCACAAACCTGTGCACACACAGGTAAACATGTTCCCACATACATGGATCTTAATACACACACACACACATTCATTAGTAAAATTAGAAACAAAAGAAGACATTTGAGTAGACACTAATGAAATGCAGAGGATATTGGAAAATACTTTAGGAATTTATATTTGACAACAGCCACAGAACACACTAGAATTCCTAGAAGAAATTCATATATTCTTGAAGATATGTGACTGAAAATTAAAATCAACACATTTATACAGATAAGCATAGTCTCTGTCTGTATTTCTTTTACTCATGCACACACCTAAAACTCCTTCATATTAACAGCTCATTAATTTGACTAATTTCTTTTAAAATATGTTATCTATTAGTAAAACAAAATATTTATGATAAAACAGCAAACATAATGTGACACAGAAATATTTTTGAAAAGTAGAATAAGTTTTATTTAGACCCAATGAAGAATTGCAAATCATTCTAAAAGTGAGAACAAGAGAAAGAAAAGACAAAAAAAAGAAAAAAATAAATTCAAGATAAGTTAAGCTAACTTTAAAGAGCAAAGTTGGAGGTGTTTTTTCTAGCAGATATCACCAATGGCCTTAATGCTCAAGTGATAAAACGAATGTAGTACATATGAGCACCTGAACAGACAATCAACAGCCAGACAGACCCCCTTATGGACACAGTCCCACTGACAAATCAGAGAATCTGGCACAAGCATCTTCTCCCAATCTGATAAAGGTGACAGCAGACACCAGAGAACAGGACAAAAGATGAAACTGACTGCAGTCAGGAAAGAAGGTAAGATCTGACAGCTGTTTCACATCATACAGAAAGTCTAGCTGCATGGAAGTGCTAACTATAAATAAGAGTTGCCTAGAGTCCCAGGTAGTTGGGAGGCTGAGGCAGGAGAAATTTACTAGCTCAAGAGTTTGAAAGCCTTATAGATAGCCTAGGAAGACACCTTCTCAATGACAAAATTTACTAAATATAGAAAACCCACATTCTAATAGGCCACAAAACACTTCCCCAAATAAAATTCCAATATTTTTTTTTCTGTTTCCACATGGACAAAAAATTCTTAAATTGATAAAGAAAAAGGAGTCATTAAAATTTAATTTTTATCTTTTAAAGACTATTAAAATTTTAAACATCGGAATTTCTGTTCAAAGTCTTTAAGGTTTTATAAGGAGCAGAACAAAATAATGGAATGCTCATAAACTAATAAAGATTAATATTCAGACTTAAGAACTTCACAGTTTCTAAAACATCAAACACCCTGAAGAAAGATAAGGATATAAAGAAGCTCTGTGTAGAGGGAACAGGAGGTGATGATGATCCAGGGATACACCTTCCTTACCTTACCATCAAGCTTGGCTTTGCAATGCCCATGACAATGATAAAAAAAATGCAAAGGGGTCGTCTGTCATTAGCAAGTAATTGCTTCAGCATATCAGTATCCCCAAACAGACAAAAGCTCACCATACCATTTGACACACAATAAAAACCTAAAACCACCCAATTATATTCAAATACCCATAAACCCAGCATGTGAGAGATGGGAAGAACAGCAAGATTTCAGAAGCTAAAAAAGACTGTTCTTAAAAAAAAAACACATGAAAACATCCCTAAGAATTCATAAAAAGGATTCCTGGTAGAGTGGTCAGACAATACAATATTCAACAGTTACAATGATTGAATCATAGTCATGAGGTCACATATCAAAACAGAGTATAGAGTAAAGCAAACAGTTTCCAGAAGGACACATGATATTCTTTATTTTTATGCAATGCACTTGAAAATGGACATGCTATATTCTGTAAATATGAATAAGCAATGGATTCTACATAATCTGATGCCAAAGTGGAAAGGAGCAAGGTGCAGTTCTCCATGTCTCTGTGATGTCTGAATGCTTACTAATAGCTGAAGCAAGTGCAGAAAATACTAAGATTTGCTCAGGCTGCCTAAAGCATCCATGGAGATTTGTTACACTATTCATTAGAATTACAGATTTTTAAATATTTAACAAATACTTTGGAGGAAAGGGTGATGTGAGCTTTATGGGAATCAAATACTAGTAAATCCAATACGAGTGTAGCCTAACTCAAGATTGGCCTAGATTTCAAGGTTAAGACACCACCATTTGTAGATTTCTCCCAGCTCTTTCAGGACTCTCTCAACACTGTTCCTGTTTTCAACCCAATCAATCTTTACCTCCAGCCTCATATATCACATGTCAATGTGTGTGTACTTGCTATGTGGTTCTTTGTTTCTTTCCTCATGCCTAGCAAATTTTACTATTTTTTACTAAACCAAAACAAACTGCAAAACAAAAACAAAACAAAAGAACAACAAAAAACCCCACCAATTTCAGCAGCTATCTTTAGTCCAATATAGCATTCATTTATATTCTTTTATAGACCAGTCCCTGGTCTCTATGTTCAGGTATATCCCTGGTTC
Organism: Mastomys coucha; assembly: GCF_008632895.1. Classification (NCBI taxonomy): domain Eukaryota; kingdom Metazoa; phylum Chordata; class Mammalia; order Rodentia; family Muridae; genus Mastomys; species Mastomys coucha. The sequence goes on along the minus strand of NW_022196900.1, from coordinate 35,621,047 downwards.
TTAAGTAGTTGTGGATCATTCATACTCTAGCATATTTCATGAATCCCAGCCATATTATTTTAACATGGAAATACCAAACATAAGAAGGAGCAAAGGAAACAAGCCCCTCTCTTAATAATCGTTCCCATGGCAGTCCTGGTGCACTGTAGCTGCTAACAACCTGACCCCAACTGGAAGTATAGACTGTTGTCTTCAAGATGGGGCATCAGGACTTGCAACAATGGCAAAGCTTCCATTCTCATGTTTAGTGAAAGCACAAATAGAACACAAAATTATATCACTGATAGATTTTTAACATTGAAAAAAATTACATGGAGAGACTAAAACCAGAAAATAAGAGAGAAGAATGAAAATAGATTTTAAAAAAGTCACAATTGTGGGTAAATTTCTCTCCTGATGTTTGTATCCCATCAATACTGTTATATGTTTGTATAACAAGTTATTTCATGATGTTAAAAAAAATGTAGGTCTGCAGACAGATAGAATCAATCTGCAATTTTTCTTGTAATGAACAGTGAGTTTTCTCTGAGTTGGTAATAGGCTTCGATTCTATTGTCAGAATGGCAGTTCCCTATAATTCCAAGACAGCCATTTTCAAGTCCCAGAGATCACGTGTCTTGGAATGGGTAAGACAGAGAGGACTGCTATATAACTGGTTTGTCTGAAAATGTCTTCTCATCTTGCTTTTCAAAACCTTTTAAATTTAATTATTTAATTTGCATTATAGAAATAATGACCACAGGTTAATAGTATTTTAAAAGTAGTCTGAGTTGGTATGAGCTAATCACTTGCCCAAATATTTAAATACTAGGCCCCATAAAACCAGCATAGGACAGTAAAACCTGCAACAGGAAAATAATGAAACAATTGTAGGGTTAGAATTGTGACAACTGGTGTGGGTGTTTGAATAGGAGTGGTCCTCATATACTTAACTGTTTGAATGCTTGGTTATCAGGGAGTGGCACTATTAGGAGGAAATGCCTTTTTGGGTCGGTGTAGTCTTGATGGAGGAATTGAGTCACTGCAGGTGGGCTTTTAGGTTTTAAATGCTCAAGCCAGTCCCAGTGTCTCCATCTTCCTACCACCTGCCAATCCAGATATAGAATGCTCAGCTACCTTTTTAGTACCATGTCTGCCTGTGTGCTGCCATGCTGCCCACAATAATGATAGACTAGATATCTGAACTGTAAGCCAGCCCAAAGTAAATACTTCCCATTATAAGAGTTGTTGTGGTCATGGTATCCCTTCACAGCAACAGAAACCCTAAATAAGAGAATTGATCCAAAGGATAGAATTTGGTGGTCACAAATTCTGGGTTCCAGGCCTAATGAAACACTGAGCATATAGGTTCTTTCTTCTAAATTTACTTTCCATCTGTCGATGGTGAAGAGGGAGAGACTGTTCATTTGATGGAATAAATGCGAGTATGAATTGAAACAGTGTATATAACAAGCCGCAGACACCTAACCAGAAGTAGAGGCTCAGGAAATAGTGGGATTTGTTTCTACCTGGTTTATTTATCCTAAGCTCTATTAAACTTGATCACTTAGTAAATCTGTGGGCCAAGTCCAAGCAGACTTTCAGGTAGAGTAGTAATTGTCATGAAATGTAATGCTTAAGGATGTGGAAATTTGGTAAATATCATTATTTGAAAAGGAACCATAACTGTATTTATAGTAGGGTCCAATCCTCATTTGAAATATGCTTTTTCTACCTAGGGCAAATCTTTACATATGACCACTATACTGCAGTAACTTGAACTCATCATTGCCTGTAATTATCTCAGACACACTTTTCAATGGCTAATACTTCAGTAGCCCACACGATTCAAGAAAATAATCCCAGTAAGTAAATAATCCTAATCTAATAGTTTTCCAGCATAATTATAATGAATATGAGTATATGGTTGTTATTAGTTACTTTTTCTATTATTGCTATAAAATTCCTTGACAAAATTAACTTAAGGCAGGAAGGTTTTTACATGTATTTACAGTTTGAAGGGATACAGTTCATCATGATAGAGAAGCCATAGCAATAGGAGTTTGAGACAGCTGATCACACTGCTTTTGCAGTAAGGAAACAAAGAGTAAGAATGGCTGTGATCAGTTTGCTTTCTCCATTTTGATTCTGTCCAGATTCCACCTACCTCTCAGTGTTAAGGAGATTCATATTTTACAGGCATGATCTAGTTAATGTAATCTAGATAATCCTTCCCAATGTACCTAAAATCTTATCTCCCACATGAGTGAGAATCCTATCAAGCTGGCAATCAATATTAACCATTACAGTAATCACCTCTGGCCCATTGTTATTCAGCAGAATCCTCTGGGTTGTAATGAAGGCTTCCTGAAATGTAGATGGTAGAAGAAACCTTCTGTTGCCCATGCCACTTGAGCCAGAGAACCATGGGCTTATTATCTGTTATTGTATAGCTATTATTGAGATACCAGGGAGAGCAATACAAAGAAAGAGAGATTTATTTTAGTTAATGGTTTAAAATTTGTTCATGATTGCTTGGCCTGTGCAGTTTCAAACAACATCATGATGGTGGGAGCATATGCCGTGGGCTTTCTTCAACTCTGGCAGTCAAGAAGCTAAGAAAGCCCCAAACGGGTCTTCAGAACCATAGACCCCAGTGTTCCACTTTTAATATCGTCCCAGAGTTTTCATCATTCATCAAAATATCATCACCAGCTAGGGACCAGCAGCCAATGCAGTTCCCTATAGAGGAAATTTTATTTAAGTCATAACATTTCTCTTTTATTCCTTTTTCAACAACCTATAACTTTTTATTCACAAATTTGTTTTTTGATCAAGGAAGTAAAAACAAAAAGGAAGAATGGATTGATAATTTTGACAAGAACTTAGAAAGATCAGGTTTTATATATGCCACTTGTCTAAGATGCCAAAGGCTATGCCAACAACATTGTAATATCCTTTCAGATAGAGGAATGCTTGTTCAGCTTAAACATTGTGACGAAACCTTTCTCTTTCACAGTCAGTGCTCAGTTTGCTTGTTCTGTCTGAACTTTGTTTATTTTCATAAAAAATATAGCTCTCACAGAAAGGATATTTATCTTCCTCCAGGGTATTTTCCCCACATTTGCATGGGGGAATAGTGCCCAGAAAATCATTGGCAAATTAAATTATAATGCAAGTAAAGTATCAGAAAACCTCAATCTTTGGAGCATGGTTTCATATTGCCCATCGTAACTAACCCATGGTATCTGGGATTACCATAAATATGTGTCCTATTGCATCATTGTGGGACATCTAAAAAGTACTCTACTGGTGGTTTGTAATGAAAAGAGAATGATAGAGTGGAAGCCATGGGAAATATGCAGTATATATATATTTAGCACTCCAGCAGTCCAGTACCTTAAGTCCTATACCATCATTCACATCCCAAGACTCCTTTATGCTTTTTGCATAGGAGTAGGTAATAATGTTTTTCAATTTTACTTCTTATACATTTTATGAATAGTTTAATTTATTTTATATTTTATTTATTCATTTATATTTTTATACATGAATGCCGTATATTCATATCCAACTGTTTCCCCCAAATGAGGACTCGCATTTCCTCCATCTCAAATCTCCTGTATTTCTACATACATCCCCTCATTTCCTGTCCTTCCTTCGCTCCCCTTTCTCCTCTCCTCTTTCCATTCCCCTCCAACCTCCCCAGTTTCTAAATCCAGTAACAATCTTTTTAGCTATTATTTCTCATTTACAACAGTGAATTTTATCTCCTCAGACTTCTACTTTTGTGGCTTCTTTGGATCTTAATTATTTCCTGATTTCCAAATACAGATTGTAAAGGTTAGATCTTCACCACATGAAATCAATGGAGATGTGTTATACAACAATATATTCAGGTAAAATATTTAGACACAAATATTAAAAACAAACATTTCTCCAAGAATTTTTTAAGTTCCTGGAAAAGGTAATAGGTGCTGCTGTGACTGAGAGTTGATGTGATGTTATGGAGGGATGCTGATGAAGTTCAAAACTCTCCTTGTATTTCTGTTTGTAAATGTGTATAATTTGTTTCCCTTTATTTAGCCACATCTCATACTCAATTAAACTAATCCAAGATTTGATATAACAGCCACCAATTTTGTTATTCTTCTACTTATTATTGGCATACCTTGTTAGAAATGGTATTTAAATACAAAACAAAACAGACACACAAACCAAATCCCTCTAAGCGTTTCTTAACTTTTAATTTTCTGCTTGGAATGGTACATAGTGACATTAGTCCCCTGCCTGCTCTGAGCATTTATCAGAGTGTAGTCACCTCCCATTCCATTTTCCCTATGTCTCTGGCCACAGAACTATCCTCAACTCAGTGTGACTGAGGGATCCTCAGATGGCAGAAGGACACATTTTTTTTTTGTACCCACAGAACTGTTTCTTTGTCCCTCTCCAGCAGTCCCAGCAGAAAATGCCAACGTCCTCCTGGCAGAAAGAAGTGGAGCACAGGCAGAGAGTGAGGCATTATGGCTTTACTAGCAGGAGCCAGAAAATAACTGTTTCACCATAAATATAGAATCTGGTAGGACTAGTGTGAGTTCTAAGTACCTGGGGCCTCACCAAATGGTAGTCCTATTTTCCGACTGACTTCTGTGCCTGGTCCACATGGCCTGGCTTTATGCCTCTACTTCCCACTGGGACTTGAGCTGTTCCCTGAGTTCCAGCACTGTGGACACAGGCCTTTCACATTCCTCTGCTCCTCAAAGACCTTTCCCCTGGAGAGAAGAAAAATGCTCCAAGTTCTTGCTCGCTCCTTCCTTGCTGCTGACATTTGCTGACTTACCCACAACTGGCTCCACTCCTGTATGAATACAGATTCCCAGAGGAGTGTCAACCATGTAGCCTTAAATACATCTTGGTGGCAGAAAGTAGCTGAGCCAATGCATTCCTTTTTGTCTGTCAGCATGCAGGAAGGGAGCAGGAGAGTGTTCTGATCCCCTTCAAGTATTGTGTAACCACAATCTGTGACAAATTTCATACAAATGAGGAATCTGAAACTCACGTGAAAGGCTGAGGCAAAACTCAATGCGATAATCATACATTCCTTAATTCTACACTACTTACCATATTCCTGATGTACAGGATGCAAATTGTTATGATACATTTTCATTTCAAATATTATCCAAAAAAATTAAATAAAAATAAATAAATTAATAAATAAAATAAAAATAAAAAAATAACAAACACCGGGAGGTGGTGGTGCATGCCTTTGATCCCAGTGCTTGGGAGGCAGAGGCAGGCAGATTTCTGAGTTTGAGGCCAGCCTGGTCTACAGAGTGAGTTCTAGAACAGCCAGGCCTATACAGAGAAACTCTGTCTCAAAACAAAACAAAACAAACAAATAAAAAAAAATAAAATATTTTCCACCTCAACATAAGTGTCACCACTCCTATATAACAACCAATATATCAGTTACTCACTATAGCAAACCTGTATTCAGAGTCTGAGAAGGGGGAGCCACATGGCTAGTTTTAACTTTCCAATTTACATAAACCACTTTGTGTGTCTTACTGTAGACCCTTTCACCCTTGTATGTCTTACTGTAGGCCTTTACCAGCCTTTTCCACATAGTTCTTAATATTTGAAGTTCCTTAACTTACATTCTGTGGTTTCCTTCTTTGTTGTTGTTGTTAAACCAAACAGTTTTTATGAAAATAAATTGTTTTCATAGAATATATTCTTTTCCCAACTCCCAAATGTTGTCAGATTCTCCCCACATTCCCAACCACCCAACCACCCACACCATATGTTTCTATCTTTTTAACAAAAACAAAAACAAAAAAAACAAAACTAACAAACCACAAGAAATGCACAGATACACACCACAAAAGCACAAAAATCAGAAACCAAATTTTATAAGCATAAACATAAGAACAAGACTCAAACCAAAGTAATGAGACATAAAGTCCACAGAAATATTATTGAATTCATTTTGTGGTAGTCATCTACTCCTAAGGGTGGGACTACCTGAAGTATAGTTAATACATCCCATGAGACTCCATTAGAAAGGCTAAAGTTCCCTTTGCATAAAGGGACCAATTGCATAGAACTTTTGGGTTAGGGGTGAGATCCTGTGTCTGCTTCTCCTTTGTAGCACTTGATTTGATTTGAATCTATGCATGCTGCCAAGGTTCCTGTGAGATCACAGGGATATTAGTCCTGTTGTGGAGAGAAGTGTCCTTAGTATAATCCATTTGTGTTGGCTTTTAAGTCTAAGAGTAACCTTACAGGCCTGCTCTTCTATGTAAGTCCCCAAGCCTTGAGGGGAGGGTCTGATGAAAACATCCCACTTACCACTGACTGTACCAGTAGCTCTCATTCTACACATTTGTCTATTTGTTGGTTTTAGTTTTAGTTTCTGTGGATTTTCAATGGAGAAGGTGTGAGAGTACAAACTCATGACTATACCATGCTATAGAGATACAGAAGAGGACTATGAGAGGAGATTTATGAGAGGAGGCTTTAGAGAAAAGGTCTTTGAACTCTAGCTAGTGAAAACTTAGATGACAATATTTAAAAACTGATGTGATCCAGGCTCCCAATAAATGGCCTCACATTTTCTAGTGTTGGTTTTCTATGCACCATAGCAGTACAACATTCCAGAAAGGCTTATACCAAGTATCCTACAACATGCTGTGGAAATTGTACAGTAGCAAGAAAATAGGTGAAGTAGGTGTGACCAAAACAGATTTACTTTCAACAGAAGAGCCTGTACACTCCTGTATGCATGCTTGGTTATGTTTCATCCTGAAATCTTAAGAGGTTCTTTTGACTTGTGAATACCAAATGGGGGCATAACAGTTGTTCAGTGTCCTCTGGAGTCAGAACTGTTTTCTCATCTGTCTCTTATCCCTATTCAGACATGCATGACTTACGTCTTCCAAACTGTTCTAATTTTATTGTAAGCATCAGTTAACAGAAGCAACACTAAAGACTTGTTTGATTTTTTTAACTCATTGGTCACATGTATATATGTACATATATGCATTATATGAATGTGTATTATATGAATGTGAACAGAGATTCATGTGTTCACTATTCATATATTCACTAGTTTTACTGTAATTTATACTCAAACTATAAATATCAAAAATAACAAAAGCATACTATGTCTTAACTGTATAATCATAATCATACTCAAACACAAGCACTGCTTTATTCCTATTTTATGTATTATCACATTAAGGCTTAGGAAAGTAAATCGACAATACTTTTAGTAAGTGATAGAGCAATCCTCAAGTTACCTTAATACTTGAGAAATTTATCTATCCTATTTAAATGAAGGCAACATACTCTGATATTAAATTTTGATTTATAGTGAAAACTGGGGATGGAATTTTATACTTGCTTTTAAATAGTGGATGTATTATTAGATAAACTTTAACACATTCTTTAGTATACTTATAATGATCATGTTTCATGACAGAAAGGGGTCTATTTTACTTCTTCATTGACGGTTCATTTAATGTATTCCAGGATATCATGGAATGGTCTGAATATACTGACAGAGAAATCCAGAGGCTGTCATCCCTAAATAGCAGTTTTCTTTTCTTTAAACTTTACTTTTTAATTGGCTTATAAAACATTAGTTGTTCTTGTAACTTTTTAATATACACATAGCTTAGGTTCATCTCCTCACATTCATTATTCTTCCTCATCTCTCATCCTACTCACTTGAAACTTCATCTCCAATTCTTACTCTTCCATTTCCACGTGCTTAGTACCTGTAATTACCCTAGTTAATGTTGCTTTTCCATTCTCAATGGCCCTTTTCTAGTTTCCTGGACTCTATATATTCTTACTGCCACATAAATATACATATATAAAAATTAGAATGTATATTTTCTCTCCAGTGAGTTTCTAAGACCAGAGCAGCCAGCCGGGAGACACAGGCCCCACGAGTCCAAGGGGAGCTGCAGGGCAGCAGGGACAGGATCCTCTCAGCTTCTGAGTGACAGAGGTGGATCAGTGTCCTTCTCTGCCCCTTCCCTGCAAGTGGAGGGCCTACCTCCAGGGAGCACCTTAACCCAGAGACTGGGGTGATAGCAGCTCTGGTGAGTTTCTAAGACTGGAGCAGCCAGTCGGGAGGCACAGGCCCCACGAGTCACAGGGGGCTTGCAGGGCAGGGACAGGACTCTAGTCAGAGACACTAAGAACATCTAACACCAAAAATCAAGAGATGGCGAAAGGCAAACACAAGA
>NW_022196900.1:35597417-35611966 GCF_008632895.1 Mastomys coucha | reverse complement strand
GCCTATAGAACCCCAAATCGACTGGACCAGAAAAGAAATTCTTCCCACCACATAATAGTCAAAGCACCGAATGCACAAAACAACGAAAGAATACTAAAAGCAGTAAGGGAAAAAGGTCAAGTAACATATAAAGGCAAGCCTACCAGAATTACACCAGACTTCTCACCAGAGACTATGAAAGCTAGAAGATCCTGGACAGATGTCATACAGACCCTAAGAGAACACAAATGCCAGCCCAGGCTACTATCCCCACTTAAGACTTGTTCTTGTTCTTAAAAACAATACAGAACAACAAGAAATTGGTTCTCCTCTCAGCATGCACTGCCTGTTTCCAGTGTTTTTATTTAGGGGTGGGGCCTTGTGAAAATTTTCTGCACCTCATCTTCCATGGTGTTTCCTGAGCCTAGGTGGAGGGGATGTATCACAGATACCCTATTTGTGTCTGGTAATGGCACAGTCAATAAATGAAAGTCCTCATTTTGTCTACAGATGCCTCAACTAGTCTCTGCTTTTTTTTTTTTAAGCAAGCTTCCTTGATGAGAAGTGAAAGCCATATTTACCTATAAATATAAGGATAAGTACTTAGACAGTAGCTTAAAACTATAGTTTTTTTGTGGATGTTATTTTATTTTATTTAAAGTCATTAAAACCAAGTGCAATGCACTGAGATGACTGCCAGCCATGGGCAGGTACTTTATGACATCATAGATTGCTGTCTGAGAATTTCAAATGTTTTGGGGAGTTGAGGCTCTAAGAAGGAAATGGATCATGGGAGACTACACAAAATAAAGGTAGAAGACATCTCAGCTGCTAAGATCCCTTGAGGGCAAACTGAAGGATGATGCCAAGTGGAAAGAAAAGAGAAGGGCTGGGGAGAGTGCACTGTGCTAAGAAGCAGAACTCTGACCTTCCAGGCAGTGCACAGCCCACAGAAGCTTTGAGCCAAGTAGTGATCAAGTGACTCTAGTAACTGGATGCAGCAGTGCAAAAAGATCAGGGAAGACTTGCAGCTGTCACAGCAACAGCAGCCAGGCTGCTATACATCCTGGGGACAAGAAGTTTTGGGGGAGGGAGCACTGGTTTCTGTAGTACAACCTTCAGGAAGACAGGATGGTCAATAGGCAGAGCTTAAAAAAAGAGTGGTATCTTATCTTAAGATTCAGAGTTCAGCAGTGACATTTAAGTAGGAAATTCAGGAATGAAAACTTGTGGAAGGTGGGAGGGAGAGGCTTAGTTTAGTCCAGTTCTTGGGTCATGAAAAGGTTCCTTAAGGAAAAGGAGCTGGGGTCTTTTTATATCTTTACACAGGTTTGCTCAGTACAATTGTGAGTCACACCTATCCTCACTAAGGGTTGAAAATTTACATTCCTAACAGGAAGTCCACTGTTAAACCTGGTTTACAGCATGGTTTAGACCACAGAGGTAGGCCCCCATTTTCCCTCTCATCTCTTCAGCCCTCTGTCTTGAGAAAGGAAGCTTAAGTTGCTTCTTTAGTTATTCATTTTTTAAATAATATTGTAGTAGTAGTTTTGTCTTTAGGGCTTATGACCTCCTCTCCAGTGATGTGGTCTTGGCTAGGTTTACAATAGTAGGCATTAGTTCCTATCAATTTTGTAGCCTTTATTGCCAGTTGCACAGATATTGGTTACCTCCAAGATAGGAGTGCCATGGCTGTATCAATGGGGATAACTTGACTGTTGTTGTAGCGAAGGCATTGGCTCATAAATAAGGATAAAAGAAACTCAAAGAAAAGCAACCAGTTTCTTGACTAAAAGCTGGAAATGTTGTTGGCACTCTTAGTAGTTTCATTTTTTATACACACCAAAGATCTAAAGATGCTTTGGAGCTGTGACCTCCACTCTGATTTTTAGAGGGTCTAGGATCTTTAGAGAGGCAGAATTTAGCTATTAAAACCTCTTAAAAGAAAACTTCTGGTCAAGGAAATAGAATTTTTGGCCTAGGGTACAACCCAATATTTTAGTGGAGACAAGTCAGTTTGCTCTATTTTAGGAATTTGATGACCTGAGGTAATGACCTCCCTTGCCTTCCTCTTTCATTACCTGTGTGACTTTTCATACTAGTAAATTGAATAAGATTGTGAAATTGTTTACTGTCAACGACTGAAAAGACAGAGTCACCACCTGAGGTAGAATAGAAAGAAATGTACGTCTTATCTTTGTGTATGTTTTTCTAAACATACCCACTTGACAAAAGAAAAGATTACCTTGTCTAGAAATTCCAATTTCATTTTTCAGAGACATATTTGTAAAGACAAAATCAATAACTGCAAAGTACTTTGTATAAGCACAGAATCACTGTTGTCTCTTCATGCCAGTATACGAAATGGCTGGAAGTGTTATCATACCTGTTTTTTTTGAAACCACTAAAACAGGTAGCATGATACTTCTTGGGTAATAGCCTCAAGTCATGAGAAGTTTTGTTGTTTTTAAAACAAAATCCCAAACATTCAGTGTTCTGTTTATCAGTGAAGACTCAGGAACCACAAAATGAGGTAAAAGATGGGGAGAAAGCACCCAGCTGACTTTCCTACTCCATTGATGTCCCACAAGTCGAAAGACTTTTCTCCTTCTCCATGCTATCCTAAATACCTTTTAACCTGACATTCCTCCTTTATCGTTCCTGCATTTCTTCTGTTCACTCTCTTATCAACTGATTGCTTGCTTGGCCTTTTTACCTATGGTTGATTTTATTTAACCCTTTGATTAAAGATAGTGCTAGAGCTGAACCACACCACAACAAGAAACAGGTTTTCTAGTACACAATTTCATAATGTGATCAAATATCCTGCAACACTTTTGGATTAAAGGTGTGTGCAAAGGCTGAGCCATGCCACAACAAGAGGCAGATTTTTTTTTCAGTATACAATCTCAGAGTTCACATTATGATCAGATATAGCCTGCATCAGACTTGAGTACTGGTCAATATACCTGAGCCATGAAGAATTGCTTAGCTCCATCATTCTGCTCCACCTGCAGAAACAATATGCTAGGGTCTCAAAGACAAAACACACTTCTTCTAGTCAACCTCCCTCATATACACATAGTTGTAATTTGATAGTAGCTAGTAGCTACCTAAATATTCATGTGTCCTAACCTTCTAAATGTGCTCAACCTTTAGCCCCCTAAAAGGTTGAGGCCAACTCACTCTTCGAATAAAGCAGTCTTAGCCTCTTGAAGTTGAATCTTCCTGCTTTTCTGTCTCATTTTTTTTCTCATAGTCCTGACACTAAAATGCACATAAATTAATGGAATAAAATAGAGGAACTGGATCTAAATCCACACATAGATATCCACCTGATTTTTTATTTTCGAAACAGATTCCCAAAATATTTATTGGAAGAAAGACAAACTGTTTAACAATTGATTTTTGTAAAACTTAATATTTACTAGTAGCAAAAGAAAACTAGATTCTTATCCTTTACCAAGTAGAAAATAAGATTTAAAGTTCTGAAATTGTTGTAGCAAAATAAAAAAATTAAAACACTTCAAATTATAATCATATGTAAGAACTTTTGGAAGACACTTCAGTTTTCAGAAAATAAAGTAAACAATCAATACAATTGGGACCTTGTGTAATTAAATAGCTTCTGTAAACATAGAAAATAATTACTTGAATGAAGATACAGGATATACAGTGGGATTAATTGTTTGCCAATTATATGTCTGACAGAGGATTCATATCTAGTTTACACATAAAATTTAAAGAGAGAGAGAAGCAATACGATCAAAACTATAAAATGAAATGCACAGAGTTCTCAAAAGAAGAAATAAAATGGTCAATTAATTTTTTCAAAAGTTACACACCATTTTTAACCATCAGAGAAATACAAATTAAAACTATGATTCTGTCTCATTCAGGTTATCAAGATAACAAAGGACAACAAAAGCTGTCCTGGATAAAGGGTAATGCTCATCCATTGTTGGTGAGAGTATAAACTGATTTAGTTGCCATGTAATCAGTGGAGAAGTCCTGTAGGGGTCGGTCCTGCCAGCGGAGCCCACACTTCGTGGGTGATCTCGGACTGGAGATTATTGAGAACCTGTTGAGATAAGCGGGTGGGAGAGACACAGAGAGAAGACACCAAGAAAACTTTATCAAGGTGTCTTTTACTTTGGGTGCAGAGTGTTTTTATAGTAAGGCAAAACCGAAACCAACAATAATCAAACTCTTAACATAAACATGAGACAGGAGGAAGGGATTTCAAAGGCAATTCCAACAGAGGTAAGCTAGTTGTCAGCAGTCTTTGATCTCTGGCAGTCAGGGATTCGCTCCACAGGTGGGCATCCGCAGTCCCTGTCCCTGGCACTGTTTCGCTTGCTTTCAAAATTGTCCAGGCTGAGGGAAGGGAGTCCACAAAGTCCCATGTTGGAATCAATACTTCTAGGAAGTCATTGTTGACATCCAGCAAATAGAGATATTTGAGTCTACACCTCCTAGGCTGAACTTTCTGGACATTAATCCAATCTACTGCATCCAATACAGCCTGTAAGGTGTCAATAAGGAAGTTGTCCATAACGGGGGCAAGATAGTGATGGGGGTAGGGCCAAGTTCTACCATGTGCTTCATAATCTTTCTTCATCTCTTAATGAAGGCCTCCTTGAACAGTGAGGGGAAGAGTACTTTAGGCAGGCCCTCCAGAACAGAGACAGCCAATTCTTCATTACTCGCTAGTCCCTGGATTACCAGATTTTGGAGTTTGAAAAGTGCCTGGAAGCTCATCCTTAGGGATTCAGGTAGAGAGGTCCAGATATGGACACTGACTACAGGGCTCCTACTCTCAGCGGGAACACTCAGTGACTCCAAGGTTCAGGGCCCTGACGAAGCATTCCATTTTGTTTGGTGTTAAACTATGACTGTATGTCTTGTAATATTTATTTAAAGAAACTTGATATACTGATATTTGATATGTGATTATTAGAACTATAATGTCCCATTGATAGATGATTATTATAAGCAGAATAAAGTAACAGTTTGTTTCATCTCATCTGTTTAATTTTACTTGGGATCTAGTTTGTCAGGTAGGACAAAGATATCCATTTGGTTCCAACTTCCATTTGCTTGGAACACTTTTTTTTGGTGTTGTTTCGTTCTTTCACTTTAAGGACCCATCTGATTTTTATGACTAGATGCACTTCATCAAGAAAGCAAACAGGAACATTTTGCTGCTTAATAGATTGTTTCAGCTGGTAAGATTGAGGTCATTGATACACAGAGTGATTTTTTAAAAGTGTGTACTTAAATTCTGCCATTGTGTTGATATTGTAGTGTTTGGGGTTTTCGTATTCTGTTGCAAAATATGGTTTATTCTATTACTCAGTCTTCTGGATGTTTCTGTTTCTCATCATTCTGAAGTATACTTAAAGTAAATTATGTAGGACTTGCTTATTGGCTGTGAATTCCTATAGCTTGTTTTTATCATGGGAAGTATTCACACCTTAAATTATGAGAGAAAATCTTGCTTTGTATATCATTCTGAGATTGTAATAGTTGTGCTTTAGAACTTTAGAGTTTATCACCCGAAGCTCTGCTGCTTTTAAAGTTTTTTATTAGATATTTTCTTTATTAAAATTTCAAATGTTCTCCTCTTCCATGGTTTCCCCTCCAAAATACCCCCTATTCCCTACCCCATCCCACTGCTCAGCAACCTACTCTCTCCCACTTCCTCACCCTGGCATTCACATATACTGGGGCATAGAGCCTTCATGGGAACAAAGGCCTCTATTCCCATTGATGACTGACTAGGTCACCCTCCACTACATATGCAGCTGGAGCCATGAGCCCCACCATGTGTACTCTTTGGTTGGTGGTTTAGTTCCTGGGAGCTCTGGAGATATTGGTTAGATCAATATTGTTGTTCCTCCTATGGGGCTGCAAACACTTTCAGCTCTTTGGGTTCTTTCTCTACCTTCTTCATTGGAGACCCTGTGCTCAGTTCAATGGATGGCTGTGAGCATCAACTTCTATATTTGTTAGGCACTAGCAGAGCCTCTCAGGAGGTAACTATATCAGGCTCCTTCCAGCAAGCACTTCTTGGCATCCACAATAGTGTCTGGGTTTGGTGATTGTATATGGAATGGATCCCCAGGTGGAGTAGTCCCTGGATTGTCATTCCTTCAGTATTTGCTTAACACTTTGTCTCTGTAACTCCATCCATGGTTATTTTGTTCTTTGTTCTAAGAAAGATCAAAGTATACACACTTTGGTCTTCCATCTTCTTGATTTTCACATGGTTTGTGGATTGTATATTGGGTATTCCAAACTTCTGGACTAATATCCACTTATCAGTGAGTGAATACCATGTGTTTTATTTTATTTTATTTTATTTTTGTTGTTATTGTTATTCAGTTGCGTCACTCAGGATGATATTCTCCAGATTCATCCATTTGCTTAAGAATTTCATAAATTCATTGTTTTTAATAGCTGATTAGTATTCCATTGTATAAAGATACCATATTTTCTGTATCGATTTCTCTGTTGAGGACATCTGGGTTCTTGCCATGCCCACTTGTCTACTCCAGTAAAGTCTGCAATGTCAGACTTGAAGTCCTGATCATGGACCAGAGGCATATGGCTTCAAAGGAAGTTTGCCTCCTGGGTTTCAGTCAGTCGCTGGTATCTCCTAACTCAGACGTGTTCCAGATTAGTCTTTCCAATAGTTAACATAACTTCTTATTCAGGAATAAAGGTGCCCCAAGAAATGATTCGTAAATAGTTAAAACTAAGATTAAACATTGTTCCCTGGCCAGCACAGCATTCCAATATATCCTAATTTATTACCAAGCTGTCATTAGCTTGGAATTTCTCACAAGGAAGCTGCCTGATCAGACAGGGTGTCCTCAGAGTTAGCAACAGAGGTCAGGCACTATTGCTAATTGTAAACATAGTTAGAATTCTAAGAACAATCCCACAGAAGACAGAATTGTTTTACATACCAGAGAGTAATTGAAGGGTTTTCCTCACTTAAGGGCATTCTCAGGAACTGCTAGATTGGAACTTCCTGGTGCTTGCCTCCAACAGGTCCAGAGAATTAGCTTGGGACTGCAAAGATAGCCCCAGTGGGAAGGGCACCACTGATCTTCTGTTTCACACCTGGATGCCTGATCTTACCGACCATGATGTGACCATCTCTTGCCTACGTGACTTCTGTCTTACTGTCTGATCTTACTGACCTTGATGTGGCCCTCACCTGCCTACATGACTTTTGTCATCTGCCCTGTTTTCTATATACTATATAAGACTGCTTTTCACTTTGTGCATAGACTTATATATTCAGATTCGAGACAGAGCATTCGAGCTTCAAGCCTCATGCCATCTGCAGCCTCCCCCAACCCCTCAGGCCCAGAGCACTCTGGCCCGGGAGGGGGGGTGCAGCGCCTGTCCAGAAGAGGTGGCTGCTTTAGACCCAGTGTGCTTCAGGTGGCCTCAGAGGTACCTCGACCTCTGAGCGGCCAGATTTTTCATTTCTCTTTTGTAATGACTGTAAAAGTCTGGCCATTTTTTGAGAAATACACTCAGACTCAGCACTTCCTTGTGTCAACTCTGTTTGTCACTCACCGAATTGTTTGTCCACCTGACCAGAACTCTCATCCCATGGAATAGGAGGTCCCACAGCAAACCAAGTCAGTTCTTTCCAGCTTCTGGCTATTATAAATAAGGCTGCTATGAACATAGTGGAGCATGTGTCCTTATTACATGTTGGAGCATCTTCTGGGTATATGCCCAAGAGTGGTAACCTGGGTTCTCAGGTCCCATTTTCTGAGGAACTGCCAAACTGATTTCCAGAGTGGTTATACAAGCTTGAAATCCCACCAGCAATGGAGTGTGGTCCTCTTACTCCACATCCTTGTCAGGATCTGCTGTCACCTGAGTTTTTGATCTTAGCCATTCTGACAGGTGTGAGGTAGAATCTCAGGGTTATTTTGATTTACATTTCCCTGATGACTAAGGATGTTGAACATTTCTTTAGGTGCTCCTCAGACATTCAATATTCCTTAGTTGAGAATTCTTTGTTTAGCTCTGTTTTTAATAGGGTTATTAGGTTCTCTGTAGTCTAACTTCTTGAGTTCTTTGTATATATAGGATATTAAACCTTTATCTGATGTAGGATTGGTAAAGATTTTTACCTAATATGTTGGTTGCCATTTTGTCCTATTGACAGTGTCCTTTGCCTTACAGAAGGTTTGCAATTTTATGAGGTCCCATTTGTCAATTCTTGATCTTAGAGCATAAGCTATTGGTTTTCTGTTCAGGAAAATTTCCCCTGCGCCCATGTGCTCAAGGCTCTTTCCCAATTTCTTTTCTATTAGTTTCAGTGTATCTGGTTTGATGTGGAGATCCTTGATCCACTTGGACTTGAGCTTTGTACAAGGAGATAGGAACGGATCAATGTGCATTCTTCTACATGCTAATCAACAGTTGGGTCAACACCATTTGTTGAAAATGCAATCCCCCCCCCCACTGGATTATTTTAGCTCCTTTGACAAAGAACAAGTGACCATAGGTGTGTGGGTTTATTTCTGGGTCTTCAATTCTATTCCATTAATCCACCTTCCTGTCACTGTACCAATACCATGCATTTTTTATCACAATTGCTCTGTAGTAGTGCAGCTTAAGGTCAGGGATCATGATTCCACCAGAAGTTCTTTTATTGTTGAGAATAGTTTTCGTTATCCTAGGTGTTTTGTTATTCGAGATGAATTTGCAAATTGCTCTTTCTAAGTCTGTGAAGAATTGAGTTGGAATTTTGATGGGGATTGCGTTGGATCTGTAGATTGTTTTCATCAAGATGGCCATTTTTACTAGATTAATCCTGTCAGTTCATGAACATGGGAGATCTTTCCATATTCTGAGATCTTCATCAATTTCTTTCTTCAGAGACTTGAAGTTCTTGTCATATAGATCTTTCACTTGTTTAGTTAGAGTCACACCAAGGTATTTTATATTATTTGTGACTATTGTGAAGGGTGTTGTTTCACTAATTTCTTTTTCAGCCTGTTTATCCTTTGAATAGAGGAAGGCCACTGATTTGTTTGAGTTAATTTTATATTCAGCTATTCTGCTAAGGGTGTTGTTTATCAGGTTTAAGGGTCCTTTAGTGGAATTTTTGAGGTCACTTAAGTATATTATCATATCATCAGCAAATAGTGATAATTTAACTTCTTCCTTTCCAATTTATATCCTTTTGATCTCCTTTTGTTGTTGAATTCCTCTGACTAGGACTTCAGGTACTATATTGAATAGTTATGGGGAGAGTGGATAGCTTTTTCTAGTCCCTGATTTTAATGGGATTGCTTCAAGTTTCTCTCCATTTAGTTTGATGTTGGCTACTGGTTTGCTGTATATTGCTTTTCCTATGTTTAAGTATGGGCCTTGAATTCCTGATCTTTCTGAGACTTTTATCATGAAGGGGTCTTGGATTTTGTCAAATGCTTTCTCAGCATCTAATGAGAAGATCATGTTTTTTTTTTTCTTTGAGTTTGTTTATGAAGTGGATTACAATGACAGATTTCAGTATTTTGAACCATCCCATCATCTTTGGGTTGAAGCCTATTTAATCATTATGTATGATCATTTTGATGTGTTCTTGGATTCAGTTTGAGAGAATTTTATTGAATATTTTTGCATTGGTATTCATAAGTGAAACTGTTCTGAAATTCTATTTCTTTGTTGGGCCTTTTTGTGGTCTAGGTATCAGAGTAATTGTAGCTTCATAGGATAAATTGGGTAGAGTAGCTTCTGTTTCTATTCTGTGGAATAGTTTGAGGAGTATTAGCATTAGGTCTTTTTTGGAGGTCTGATAGAATTCTGCACTAAAACTAAACCCATCTGGTCCTGGGCTTTTTTTTTTTTTTTGGTTGGTAAACTATTAATGACTGTTTCTATTTCTTTAGGGCATATGGGACTGTTTAGATCATTCATCTGATCTTGATATAACTTTGGTACCTGTTGTGTGTCTAAAAAATTGTCCATTTCATCCAGGTTTTCCAGTTTTGTTGAGAATAAGTTTTTGTAGTAGAATCTGATGATTTTCTGAATTTCCTCAGTTTCTGTTGTTATGTCTCCCTTTTCATTTCTGATTTTGTTAATTAGGATACTTTCTCTATGCCCTCCAATTACTCTGGCTAATGGTTTACCTATTTTGTTGATTTTCTCAAAAAAAAAAAAAAGAAGCTCATAGTTTGGTTGATTCTTCATATCTTTCATTTTGTTTCCACTTGGTTGATTTCAGCCCTGAGTTTGATTATTTCCTGCCATCTACTCCTCTTGGGTGCATTTGCTTCTTTTTGTTCTAGAGCTTTAAGATGTGTTGTCAAATTGCTAGGTTATGCTCTGTGGAGCACTGCTGCCGCGCCTTAAAGATGGTGCCTGCCATTCTTCTGCTAAGGAGTAAACAAGTCCTTATTTGGCAAGAGGGTTGCACTTGCCAGTGGTCTGATCTTTCGTCATGAGGCTATAGCCAATGATAGCGCAAGACGTGGTATGGGCTCATGGACAGTCCTACGAAGGGTATATAAGCAGCACTCACAGACCATTGGGGGCACACCCTTGATTCTCATGTAACTAACAGTTCCTGAGTAAACTGTTGCTGGAAGGAACTGGTGTGCTAGTCTTTCTTCCCTGCTGGTCAGGGTGATCGGCGCGGCACAATGCTCTCTCCAGTTTCTTTTTGGAGACACTCAGAGGTATGGGTTTTCCTCTTAGGACTGTTTTCATTGTGCCCCATAATCTTGGGTATGTTGTGGCTTCATTTTCATTAAACTCTATAATGTGCTTAATTTCTTTCTTTATTTCTTCCTTAATTAAGTTATTGTTGAATAGAGTGTTGTTCAGGTTCCACATATATGTGGGATATTTATTGTTTATGTTGTTCTTGAGGACCAGCATTAGTCCATGGTGATCTGCTAAGATTTATGGAATGATTTCAATCTTCTTGTATTTGTTGAGGCCTGTTTTGTTACCGATTATATGGTCAATTTTGGTGAAGGTACCATGAGGTGCTGAGAAAAAGGTATATCCTTGTGTTTCAGGATAAAATGTTTTATAGATATCTGTTAAATCCATTTGTTTCATAACTTCTGTTAGCTTCACTGTATCTCTGTTTAGTTTCTGTTTCCATGATCTGTTCATTGATGAGAGTGGGGTGATGAAGTCTCCCCTCAGGCTGGAAATGCCCCAGTTAACTCCATGTTCTTGTCTATTGTTAAGGTGCTTTTTTTGCTTTCCCCTGTGATTACCAACCAGAACAGTTTGTGTGTGTGTGTGTGTGTGTGTGTGTTATTTGTCTTTAAAAATTACTTATACAATGTATTCAGGGGTGCTCTGTGGGAAGTGTTTCTCTTCAGGCTGTCACCATGTACCTGAATACAGACTCTCAATTCAAATTTCTCAAGTCTTTCTCAATAGTCTCTAGGTTCTATCACATAACAGTAATATGATGAGACTTTTTTCTTTAATTTTGTCTAAGCTTTCTTTAATTTTTAATTTTCTTTTTAAATTTTAAAAATGCTGCCTGTATCAGGGTGGCATCTCTTTTCCCTCCTTTGTGAAAATTTCTCTAATGATCTTATTGAAAATGTTTTCTAGGATGTTAGAATGTAATTCTTTTCCTATGTCCATAATATTCAGATTTTTGTCTCTTAGATTTGTATTTTCATATAAAATACCTATCCACAGTTCTAACTAAATCATATTTGTTCTTGCTGGAAATTTTCAGAAATTCTACCTTGTCTTCAGGCTCAGTTATTCTGTCCTTTATTTCATCGATTCTATTGATGGGACTTTCTTTGGAAGTTTTTGATTGATTATTTTTTTTAATTTCAACATTTCTTATATCTTATTGAGTTTCTTATTTTATTTAGCTTTTGGTGTCTTGTTGGAATTTTTGCAAGGATTATTTTCTTCTTTGATTTATTGGAATACATTCTTATTTTATTTGAGTTCCCTGAGTTTTAAAAACGTCTAGTTCACTCTCATTAGAGGCCACTCTGAGATCAACAGTTTTGATCAATGTTTTTGTTGATTTTGCTTTTTGTTTGTTTCTCTGATTGGTTGGTTGAGCTTTTTGTTTATTTACTTGTTTGTTTTTATAGTTATTATTTATACATTGCTTTGTTGGGGTTTCTACAGTTGGGCTTACTTTATCGGCTTAGATTTATTTTTTAAAAATATATCTTCAGCACACATGTTCACCATAGTATCTATGTGGAAGTCAAAGGAAAAGTTGCCAGGGATATGTTCTCTCTTTTTTCATAATGCAGGCTCCGGGAAGTGAGTTCAGATTGCTTAAACTTTGCAGCTGATATCTTTACAGCTGATCTATCACACTATGCAAGCATTGTACTAGACGGTTAAGATTAGTCCCTTTCATGTAAATAAATTTTGTAGTGTGTTTATATAGATAAATTTAATCCAGCAACATGGCTGCTCTGATACACTTCAAAGACCTTCTAATTCTATATAACTTTAATCCTCTGTCTGTAATTCTTTAGTAAGTACTTGTAAATCAAAAACAATGACATCTATTTCAGGGGCAGACAAAGTGACAAATCAGAGAAAGAGTTAGATAGACAGTGAGTTTGATAGAATACACCCAATTCTCTTGAGAACTACACAGGAGAGAGAGACTATTTAAGAGCAGGATAGGAAGAGTTGGAAGTCAGTGAGGTGAGTGCAGTTCAGGGAGTTGAGTTTGTAAGTTCATGCAGCTCAATGAATGTCATCAGATACAGTTGAAGCCAGAGAATAAGAAGAAACCAGAAGATTAGAAAAAAATCTAGAGAGAGTTTTAGGTGAAGCAGAGCAATTTCTTGAGAAGCTGATATAAGCCAGATTGAATCAGACAGCTTGGAGAGAAGTTTGAGCCTTAACAGCTGAGTTAAACCAGCCAGCTATAGATCACAAAAACTAGAAAGAGGAACTTATTCAGCAGTGAGCCTCCAAGATGACATTTTCTCCAGATGAGTAAAAGTAATTTCACATAAAAGAACTTTTACAGTTTCTGGATAATTTTTGATGACTAGTAGTATAATTCTCAGTTTCCTCCTTGGTAATCTCTGTAGCTCAGCTCTAGCCATTTACAAAGGAACATTAATAACAAAAGCAAGAGCTAGAAGTTGTCATTTGCAAAATATCAGTATTGTCATTTTAGTAATTTTAAATTCTAGCTACAACTGAATAAGTGAATAAAAGAAATGACAAATCTCCATCATCATATGATTTTTCTTGCTTTCTCATTGGTCCTAATCCATGTAACTCTCCATGTGTTCTTTTCTTTTTCTTGTTGAAACCAACAATATTCCTACCCTTTGCTTATTTTGCATAATTTTTGCAGTGCTGATTGATAGAAGAATGTGTATGTCTGCAAATTTCCCTTGCCTATGCAATATTCAAGTAAAATATACTGGAATCATCAATGAAGTTTAGGATTAAAATTATGAGAATCTAATATGTGTCATGGGAATTCTCCTGATGTACAGTTCAAATGTACAGTTCAATCTATGGATTGTGAGCCCTTTGGGGGGTTCACATATTAGATACTCTGCATATTGGATATTTACATTAAATTCATAACAGCAACAAAATTAAAATTATGAAGTAGCAAAGAAATAATTTTATGGTTGGGCAGTCACCAACACATGAGGAATTGTACTAAGGGGTTGCAGCATTAGGAGACTTGAGAGTCATTGATTTAAATAATGATGCACAAATACACTTTAGAAAGAACTGGATAAACAACTATCTTTTATTGAGTGTTCACGTTATATACACTTTGATGAAATAAGTTTTGCCTTTTTTAAGCACAAGAAATCTCAGGGTTATAGTGGTTTTTAAACATGTACCCCTACATATCATCTCTGAGAAAAAGGGAATTTTGGAAGGTATACAAAGAATCCTATCACCATTCCTGCAATGAGAATTTTCCCCTGGATATTTTTTACATCATATTTCAGGAAGATACAAAAATATGTATCTGCTCAGTGAAACTTTAGGCAAGAAAAGTTGGACTCTGAGATTTAGTCAATTGTCCACAATTGTCCATAGGCAATTTCTTTCAGGGTTGATAAATAGTGTTTTCTTCTTTGCACCAAGAGGTTTGGGCAAGAGGTTGTTCTTTGTTGTTGTTGGTTTACTTTTTTTTTTAATTTTACCTTTATTTTTGTTTTGTTTTGTTTTGAGGGAGCAAACTCAGTTAATGGAAATCATAAACCTAATCCTAGATGAGTTGAATTAGGATTCAGTTCTAATAACTCTGGCATTTTGGTATTTTGATAGAGTTTCAGTCTATCAGTGAGGAAGTGAATTCTTTTTTTTTTTTTTAATGTAATGATTAAGTTTATTTCACAAAACTTGTCTTTTCTCCCAATAAGACAGACCCAATGTAGATTGGCATGACAGATCCTTCATCTCAGGGGAGGGGGGTTCAGAGTGGGTATTGTCTTACAGGACAAGCTCCCGTGGGTCAATGGATATGTGTAGGATGCCGACCAGCAGCTTCCTACTAGCGTGGGTTTCCACGAACCGGGAATGTG
>NW_022196900.1:35582781-35588303 GCF_008632895.1 Mastomys coucha | reverse complement strand
AGAGACTAGCTGTCAGCTTGTAGTTTCGGTTTGAGAATCTCCGAGAGCACAGCAGGGCTTCCCACAGATATGGACCATTGTTTCACACCACACCCAGTCCAGTACACCAGAAGAAATGCATCTTTGTGAGCCTGGTGTGTGGGCCTCTCTGAAGGCTTATCCTTAGAAGTAGCATTGCATCTGGTCTCATCCTGGATACCTAGGACAGGAATAGTAGAGCAGTGGCTTTTTAAATATTGGTGGAACAGACAGTGCTAGGTCATCTTTGAAAATGTGACTCTCACCCACAGTAGTGACTGTACTGAGTAGGAATATACTCACTCAGAGGATTAGAGAGATGGCTCAATGGTTCAGAACACAGACTGTTTTTCAGGACCCAGGGTTGTCCCAACATCCACATGGCTGCTCATAACCATCTAGAACACCACTTCTAGGGGATCAGAGACACTGACAAAACACCAATGTAAATTTCAAATAATATAAATAAAACATTTAAGCCACTGTACTTCAGGAAAGTCACTCTCTGCAGGCCATACAACTGAATTAAAAGCCCTATAACCATCTTCAATGTCAGCTAGGTGACAAGCAGGCTAAGGTGACCTCCTCCTACAGGAAAAAACCCAGTTCTCAGAGCCTGAATCTAGCTGGA
Source organism: Mastomys coucha (assembly GCF_008632895.1). Classification (NCBI taxonomy): domain Eukaryota; kingdom Metazoa; phylum Chordata; class Mammalia; order Rodentia; family Muridae; genus Mastomys; species Mastomys coucha. The sequence goes on along the minus strand of NW_022196900.1, from coordinate 35,587,654 downwards.
ATCCCTGTCCTGCCATCTTTGGTGGCCCAGGGATGAGTATTCTTGAAGATCCTTAATTTGAAGCCAGCCTGGTCAACAGAGGGAATCCAGGACAGCCACAATTGCTCTACCTGCATACCTGAGCAGTGAAGTTTGGTAAGGTTGTCTGTCTGAAGGGAAACGTTGTCCTTCACCCCTGTGTAATACACACACAGTAAAGACAGGGCAAGGTGCCAAGGCATTGGCACCAGGAACTGTCTTTGCTCCCCTCACTCCTCCAGACAGTCTAAGCTCCAAGCAGTACTCAGTCCCTCAGCCACAGGGATGGAGGAAGTCCTTCAACCCTTCAGTAGTTAACTTAGGACAGTTGAACTGTAGACCCTGGAACTGAGAAGCTCAGCAGGAGAAGCAAGGTGGGATCTGCCTCCTCACTAGCTCCAGGGGATTCCTGGAAAGGGATGTGGAAAGAAGCATTCCTTGGCCTTACTCCACACAAGTCTAACCATGCCTGCTTCTCCAGGCTTTCTCACCACCTTACCTTCTCCTAGAAGGCAGTTTTCTGATTTGTATCTCCCTAAGAGTCCCATGCTTAATCAAGTTCTGTTCTCCCAGGAAAGCAGATTGTAGAACTAGAATAGGATTGCAGGAGCTTTCCAGTTCATTTCTTTCGTGCCCCTGAGGTTCCAGGAAGCTGAAGTTCTAAGTATTCATTCACATCTTGAATGCTCAATCCTACCAGCAGGTAGTCAGTGTAGTCAGTCACCACTGGAAGGAACTGGAAGTGTTTTCCTCAACCTCTGAACTTGTCTCCATCACTGAACAACCAGCTGTGGAAACTCAGTATATGTATTGTTTGCACTGCTTATAGAGGTACAGTGAGGTCCACTCTGCCCAGGTATGGTTGGAAGATGGCTTAGTCTGCAGTTCAGTCTTCAATCTCTTCCAGGCACAGAAGTGCCTCTGTAGAATGGCAGAGAGAGAGAGAGCTATCCAATCAAGATTGACAGTCCACTAGCAATGATCTCTCTATTTCCACTACAGCTACCCCCAATTCTTAAAAATATCAACAGCTTTTAGTGGAGGACAGAGATTTTGGATGCAGCTTAGCTCTCATGATGAAAGGGGAGGGGGCGGTGGTATATAAAAATAATACATCAAAGGACAAGAGACATGATAGGATAAGCAGTTACTGCAGGGTCCTGGGCTTGATCCAAGAGGTTTGTGGGTAGGTAGCTCAAGGAGTTGTATACAGTCAATCTCATTGGGCCAGCAGGGCCCTCAGGCCTGAGGCTGTAGAGAGGAGGTGGTTCTGTAGGAATTGGCTTCAGAACAACCTGATGGTAGGGTGGTGGGGGATCCAAGGAAGTGACCCAAATGCTCTCTAGGGGAGCAACGTGGAGCAGTTCTGGAGGTGTCTGATGATCCTCTGTTCTGATATCATGCTATAGTTCTCTGGACATGGAATAGAAGTGCCTCCCTAGGCCACAGGTGAACAAAAGGGATAAAATGACCCATAAGATGATCAACACGATTCTGAGGGGGTTATTTGTAGGATCGAAGATCTTTTTTTTTCCAGGCAGCATTCATTGTCACAGCATCCTTTAGGGCAGTTTAAGACCTTCAGATGTGTTTACAGCCTCATTGACACTCGTTGGAGACTAAAAAGCAGGCCAAAGATCAAAGTGAGTGCACCGGGGACCTGGACCCAGGCTTCCTGCGTCCTGGCAAGGGGGCCACTGAGCTTCAGTTTATAAGGACAGAGTGATAGGGCAAGAACTTTCCATCTTCTCTCCACCTATGGGTTCCAGCTTCAGGATAGGGGCAGAGTTATCACTCTGAAGTTGGGCCTGACCAGGGCTTCAAGCGGAACAGAAGCTCAGGGAAGAGATGTGGAAAGGAGCTGGCTTTGCTTGAGTTTGAGGAATTGGGAATTGGGAGGTTAGAAGAGACTGATTTGTCAACTTTGTAAATTGGATGTAGCAGGACACTCTAGGAAGTGAATTCTTTATCTGTGAAACATTCTTAATTCTTTAAACAGACATTTTAAAGGATTTATTTTCAATATAATCATCTATACATATGTGTGTCCATGTGAGTGAATGTCAAATGTGTGCATTTGTGTCCTGTAGAGAGGCCTGAAGAGAGTGTCAAATCTCTTGCTACTGGATTTAAAGGGTTGTTTATTGATGCTACCGGATTAAATGGCTCTTAATGCTAATGGATTTAAAGAATTCTGGGAATATGACCTTGGCTTTTCTGGAAAAGCAGAAAGTGCTGTTAACCACTGAGTCATCTCTGCAGTCCCTCAGGTGTGTGTGTGTGTGTGTGTGTGAGTGTGTGTGTGTGTGTGTGTGTGTGTGTGTGTGTGTGTGTAGGATTTCTACATTTTTTCTTTTGTGGTTTACTTTTATACAACAAGGAAGTATTATTCATGAAAAAAACATTTCCAGTTATATAAACATAAAATCTACAGAACACACTATACACATATATATATGTATATGTTGGGCCTGGCCAGGGCTTCAAGCTGGACAGAAGCTCAGGGAAGAGAAGTGGAAAGGAGCTGGCTTTGCTTGCTCCTATATATGTGTATATGTATGTGTGAGTGTATATACGTACATATATACATACACATATATACATATACACATATACACATATACACATATACACATATATACACATATACATATATACATATACATATATACATATATACATATATATATATCAGGCAGCCATTAATACTGACAGATTAACTTCTGGGATCAGCTACAGTGACACAGCTCAGCTTTGTTGGTAAACAAGGGCTATATAGATTATGGGGAGTGGGGAATGATTAGGAATTTTCAAAGTTGGTGAAGAATATCGGCTAGAACAGAGGCCTGGCAGTATTTCATTTACACAGAGAAGAATTCCAAGAACCTACTGGGCAGGTTCTTATTGGGAGAGAGGAAGTTGAAGTTTTGATCTGGACATAGGCTATGAGACTTTTTTAGGGGAGTTATGTGAGGCAAGAGTGGCTGACTCCTGAGGAAGAGCAATGAGGTCAACCTCTGGCCTCCATACACATGTTGCCATGATGTGCAGGCAAATCACCATCCACATATGTACATTTGCACATTAACATACACATATAATTTCAGAGATCATATACATATACTAAATAAATATAATTTATTTATCCATCAGGGATTCATTACTGTTTTGCGAGTTTATTCTTAATACCCCAAACCATAAACAATCTAAATGTTCCTCAGAGAGTGACCAGATAAATTATGTTTATCCTATTATTTCTTTATATAGTCATCTTCTGAGGAATAATTTTGTTGGTTAATGTTTTATGGCATGAAAGATAAACTGTCATAAACATTTACAAATAATACATAAATTTTGTCAATTTTTTTCTAACAAACCAGGAACATTCATTGATTATTTAAAATATTACTAAATAGTATTTTACATATTTTTCTATTTTCATCCATTTGGATATACTACAACTTACCTAAACTCTTTCTATTTGCCAGCATTAGAAATATACCCTTATTCCCAAGCACTCTGGAATTTGAGGCCTGTTGGAGTTACATAGGGAAACCTTGTTCCCCAAACAAATGACCAAACTCTAGACATTTATAATTAAATTGTTTTTCTTTATGTTCAGTGCCAGCAAGATTTTCAAAACAACAGTAAGCCCAAAATTTCAACAAAACATAAAAAAAAAAATTCAAAAAACAAATAAAAAGTGCTCAATTTGTGCTTCTTTTCATTCTTTCTATAATATATATGACAATACTGGACATTCTACTAGAATAATTTAAAACATGTTCAAAATTCTGTTTCTAACCAGTTCCTTTTCTTCTTCACATTTTTTCTATCTTTTAAAAAGTGTTAGTTTCAATTGCTAGTTTTCTATTTTTCTCTTGATAATAGCCTTGGGTAATGAAGGAAGTTCTTCAACTGTGTTCTCATTTATAAGGGAAGACACTGCCCAATGAGGCCCAGGATATGTGTGCTAAGCATTTTGTTCCTCTAATTCTGTGATGTGTGTTTTAATGATAGTGTAACTAAACCCAAACCAATGATTGAAAAATTACAGTAACAGAACAAAGACTGAAAAAGTGATCAAATCAAACTATGGGCAGCAGAAACCAGAGCAGGAGATCTGCAGGGGGCTGAGGCTTTAAATTTGCCTGTTTGTGTCAATCCAAAAGCTCCTACCTACATTATCAACATTGCCAAACAAGCAATATATTTTATGTGTGTTTCTGTTCAAAATGTCCCGAGAAGCATTTTTCTGTATTTTTCCATATTTTATCTTAAAACATGGTTATGCTCATAATATTTAATTGTTGGCATATTTAAATATGCTCATCATATTAAATTTTAAAGGTCAGCAATGCTCTTCAGGTTTTTGTTGTTTGTTTTCTGAGCTTGTTTTGTTTTGTTTTTGTTTTTTTGTATATCATAGCCCAAGCTAGGGATTCTGGAGGTACCTCATTCATTTTCTTCCATTCTTTGTACTTGCTCGTCTTGTACTCACACATTCTTTACATTTTTGTTAAGATGTAAAATAATAAGCATTATGAAAGTTTCATACACAGAGATTTTTGTCACTTGCTCAGTTTGTCGCTCTTTCTTCCCTTCTCAATATATATATTTGTCTGTCTTGTTGTTCCCCTAGACACTATAGTTCATAGCTTTGTGACTTCAGGAATGTAGATCCCTACTCAGGCAATGAGAGAGGTTAACATATGCCAATGGCTACATGTAGTCATAACAATTAACATATAATGGTGTAGGATGCCGTCCCGCAGCTTCCTACTAGTGTGGGTTTCCACGAACCGGGAATGTGGGAGACCTGCAGTATGGGGAAAGCAGAGAAAAGGACGCACAC
>NW_022196900.1:35579504-35580640 GCF_008632895.1 Mastomys coucha | reverse complement strand
TCTGGTTCTTGAGTCATTTGCATGGGCTCCAACCCCCCAGCGCACAGAGACTAGCTGTCAACTTGTAGATTCGGTTTGAGAATCTCCGAGAGCACAGCAGGGCTTCCCACATAATGGTAGTAAAGGGACAAAGTCCTTCTCTAAGTCTCTATCACACACACACACACACACACACACACACATACACACACACACACAAACACACACATACATACACACACACACAAACACACACATACACACAAACACAAACACATACACACATACACACACACACACATACACACATACACACACACACACACACACACACACACAACTTCTCTTCCTTTTTTTTCCCTCAAACTCCAGGTTTCTATATGTCAGCTTCCCACTGGTTAGGCTATAGCATGGGAACTATACATTTGAGGAAGCTTATGTGGGATACATTGTAAGACTCTCTCAAAAAAACGAAAAACAAAAAAACAAAAATAGAACAAAAAATGAAACAAAACAAGACAGAAGTAAAGAAAAATATATAAATGCAACCCCCTCCTAGTCTCATACTAGTTCATAAGACCTGCTCTTTAAATTTTCACAAATACTGCAAGCTGATTAATAGATTACCAGTAGCCTGAAGTAAGCCTTTAGGAATATGCAAAACAGCACAGAATATAAGTGATGTGCTAAAAATTGGGTTTTTAATTTGAAAAAGATTACATCAGTGAACATGCCAAACTAGATGGAGAAAATCCCAGAAAGTCGCAGCTTTACACAAAGAACTATAAGTGACTAAGGAAATCTAAGACATGGCCTTCCATAGAGAAGAGGGCACCAAACAGTTGTCCGAAGTCAAATGGTCAGCACTACAAACATGCAATAAGGAACATTATATGGATACGATATGATAATATACTCAGGAATATATATGCATGCAATAACTATTAGCAAGAAAGAGGACATGAATTTGAAGAAGAGTGGGAGTGGTACATGGGAGAGTTTGAAAGGAGGAAAGGGAGGGATGAAATATTGTACTTAAATCATAATCTCAAAAATAAAGTAGTATCTAACAAAAAGTCATAGGATTGGTTTTATTTTTTTTTTTTATTTTAGATATTTTCTTTATTTACATGCGAATTTCTCCTTTCCCAGTTTCC
>NW_022196900.1:35520450-35578675 GCF_008632895.1 Mastomys coucha | reverse complement strand
CTGAAGGAAGGGTAAGTCAGCCTAAATATTGCTATCTCCTGAGAGGCTCTGACAGTATCTTACTGACATAGGATTGGTTTTAAAATATTTACTTGTTTAGTTAAATTTAAGAAAGGGACAAAAATCTTTTATCATCTTTGTTCTTAGATAATATCTTAGTTACTGTTTTATTGCTGTGAAGAGACATTATGACAAAGTTGTTGTATAAAGGAAATCTTTTCATTGATGGTTTGCTTACAGTTTGAGTGGTTGAATTATGACAACATTGGGGAAACATGGCAGCAGGCAAGCAGGCATCACCTGGCAGAGAGACAGAGACTCAGCATGGCCTGGCCTCTCCAACCACAGTATACACGTGCATGTGTACCTGCACACATTTATGCAACACACACACACACACACACACACACACACAGAGAGAGAGAGAGAGTCAGAGACAGAGACAGAGACAGAGAGAGACAGAGAGAGACAGAGAGAGACAGAGAAAGAAAGAGATGAGATAGATCTGATCTAAGATCTCTCTTCTGTAATATAGGACTGAACACTCAAGTTTTGGAATTAAAAATCTTGAGTTCTCTCTAGTCTAGATTTGACAGTCTAACTAACTAGAATGGTAAAGAAAACCTAGTTGTTTATTTACACAATGGAGCATTACACAGCTGTTAAGAAAAATGACATCATAGAATTTTCAGGAAAAAGGATGGAACTAGAAAAAATAATTTTGAGTGAGACAATCCAGACCCCGAAAGATAAACATGATGTGTACTCACTTATAAGTGGATATTAGCTATTAAATAAAGGATAATCATGTAACAGTTCACAAATCACAGAGGCTAAGGAACAAAGAAGGCTATAGGGAGATGCATAGTTCTCTCTGAGAAAAGGAAATAGAACACATTATGAGGGTGGAATGTAGTTGGGTAGAAAGATCAGGTGAAGTAGGAAGCGACAGAGGGAGATAGTACTGGAAGAGACTACTGTAATTGGGTAGCATTTGGTGGGGAATATGGAAACCTAGTCCAGTGAAAATTTCCTGGAACCTGGGGGCTACTCTAACAAGGACCCCTACTAATGTCTGATATGGAGCCTGAATCAACCATCTCCTGTAACTTGGCAAGTCTTCCAGTTATGGGACTGGGCTACCAATTCGGCCATAATACCTTTGATGTACAACCTATCTACTCTGCAAGATGTGATGGAGCAATGGTGGTTCAGAGCTTGTGGGAGTGGCCAGTGACCAATGCCAAGAAAGGAAGTCCATGCCTGACACTGCCTTGATGCCCAGCAACCAGCTTTTCATTGGCCAGGAGATGTAGAGTAGAACTGAACACATCTGGCCAAACAAAACAAACAAAAGAAAACAAACAAAAACCCAATAAGATTCCTAACAATAGTCTGTTATACTTGTAGAGTAGTGTCTAGCCCAATCATCACAAGAGAGGCTTCCTCCACAGCATATGATGGGAGCAGATGATGAGAGCTACATTCAAACCTCAGGCAGAGCTCAGGGAACCCATCAGAAGTGGGGGATAAGGGTTAGGACCCAGAGGTGTCAGGGATACTAAAAGAACATGGCTAACAAAATCAACTAAGCAGGGCTCAAAAATTCTCCCAGGGAATGAAGCAGCAATCAGGAGCCTGCAGTAAGTCTCTACCATAAGTTGTGGTGGTTTAGCTTGGGGATTTTTGAGACTCCTATCAGTGAGAACCAGGGTGTCTCTGACTCTTTTCTCTGCTCCTGGGACTCTTTTCCTCCTACTGGGTTGCTTCTTCCCAGCCTTGATATGAGGATTTGTACATAGTGTTATTGTATATTGTTATGCAATGTTCAGTTGATATCGCTGGGAGGCCTGCTCTTTTCTGAAGGGAAACAGGAACTGTCAATCTGAGGGAGAGGGCAGGTGGGGAGCTGGCAGGAGTGGAAGGAGAGGAAACTGAAGTCAGGATGTATTTTCATGAGAAAAAAATAAAAAGAAAAGAAAAGAAAAAGGAAGCTTAGACTTTTCATCAAAGGAAATTTTATCTCTTCCTCCTTCTTCCATTTCCTTCTAAGGAGCCATGAAAAAAATTATATAAACATAAAATTTTAATTCTATAATTTTTCTAATTATTTCTAGAATACATGATGCCTGTTTCTTCCTGTTGCATCATATTTAAAAAAACAACAACAACTATTTTTACACTCCTTATTGTACTTGGTGAGATCCTGAAAACTTCATTGAGATATCATTTACCTTAAATAGTTTGATGATTTATTGGTAAAATCTGAAGATGTGTATAGATTGTTACTAGCTATATTTAGTTAGAAAATTATAGCTGCTCCTGACTTATCAACCCATCACATGTGATGTATGATATAAATTTAAAATAATACATTATATTATATAAAATACATAAAAATAAAAATATTAAAAATATAGTATTTAGTGTAATAAATAATAATAATTATAGTCGAAGATACTCTAAATGTAAATACTAAATGTCAACTCAACTGATTTCAGGAACACACAGGTAATTGGTAAGAAATTATCTGTTTCTGAAAGAGAACAGTATTTGAATTATGGACTAGATAAGGATCCCATAGTTTGAGGGGATATAGTCCTCCACAAAAGGGGGGGCTGGATGCAAGAATATGAGGTGACTGTCACACTGTATCTGTAATGAGGAGCCAGAGAGAGATGAATCCTGGTATTCTTCTCACTTTCTCTTACTTTTTAGGTTTTTGTTTGTTTGAGGTTTTTTGTTTGTTTTGTTTTTTTAAGTTTGGAACAAGTCCCACAAGATAGGATGGCTCATATACATGGTAGGTTTTTTTTCTCCTCAATTAAACTTCTCTGTAAATACCCTAACAGACACATAGAGAGCAGTTGTCTTAGGAAGGATTTCATTGCTGTGAAAGGACACCATGATCAATGCAACTCTGATAATAGAAAACATTTGATTAGCGTTGACTTACAGTGTCAGAGGTTCAGTCCATTATCATCATGGTGTGAAAGCAGACATGGTACTGGCCGAGTTGAGAATTCTACATCTTGATCCCCAGGCAGAAGAAGGGGACTGTGTCCTTTGGGAGGGAGAAGATTGGAATTCCACACTGAACGGAGCTTAAACATGAAAGACCTCAAAGCCCACCCCCCACAGTGGCACACTTCCTCTAACTAGGCCACACCTACTTCAGTAAGGCTATATTTCCGAATAGTGCCATTTTGTATGGGTCAAATATTCAAATACATGAGTCTATGGAGGCCAAGCCTATTGAAACCACCAAAGATGTGTTTTCCTGGTGATGCTAAATCCTATCAGGTCTATACCCACATAACATCTCTTCCATTCTGAGCCATGTACTTAATGTCAGGTGCTTCATGTTTCACTATATGTGTCTACAAAATGGAAATGAAAATTCTAGCTACCTTAAAGATTTTCCAAAATCATTGTGTAAGATCATAGGACAGTAATTGGTTATCTACAGCTAACATCAATATATACCTGTAGAATGTAACAAGACTAAGAATAGATTACTCAGACAAAATAAATTTTATAACTCAAGAATCATGGACATTCTTTTAAAATTACTCATACAAAGATAGAAACAAAACCTAAACCCAACAAATTTAGCAGAGACAAACATTCTCTGGGTTTACTAAGGTGTTTCCAAGCTTTCTCAGAAGAATTTCTTTGTCTTTAAACAATTTCTAATTGATTCCAGGACTTTAAACATATATCTATCAGTTGGGTTCTGAATATTTATCACAAACTCACACATGATTTATGATAAATATTAGAACAATTTCACAGACTTTAATTTCTCCAACATGGTTATCTACAAATGCATGGTATATATTTTGATAGAGAAGAAGGAAATTCAGAACTTCTATAAAATAATAAAGTAAAATCAAGCACAAACTTGGTATTGCTATTACAGCACAGTTATGCCAAAACTGCATAACTATAAATGATTTTGACAATGATCAAACAGACATTCCACAAGGTCAACCAAAATGCAGTGTTCTTGAGAATAATAAATGATTTTAGTGTGATAGTTATTATAGCCATTGACAGAGGCATTCCTCTGCTGGCTTCTTTGCATCCTTTCATCCTCTACAGGAGAATATTGTTTCATTCACATTTTATCCACATTAAATTGTGTGTTTCTGTCTTTGCTTTGTTTTGATTTTTGACGTACCAGGGAAAACATTTGACAGAGGTTTAGTCACTGGGGGTAAATAACAGAATAAAGGTAAAGTACAAAGTTGATGAAACAGAAGTGAAACCTTTGGTAAGTATGCTGGTTTGAATATGCTTGGTCAGTTAGAAGTAGCAATATTAGGAGGTGTGGAGTATTATTGAAGTAGGTGTAGCCTTGTTAGAGGAACTTTCTCACCATGTAGGCAGGCTTTGAGAACTTGTTCCACTCAGCATTGAATGAGACCCTCTTCTTGGCTGACTGCAGAAGACAGTCTTCTCTTAGCTGCCTTCAGATAAAGATGTAGAGCTCTTAGCACCTCCACCAGCATGATGACTGCCTGGATGCTGCCATGATGATAATGGAATGGATGGAACCTCTGAAACTGTTATCCAACCCCAATTTTAAGTTTTCCTTTATAAAAATTGCCTTGGCAATGATGTATTTTAATAGTATAGAAGTTAGTACCAGGGACTGCAGTGTTGCTGTGATTGGCCTGACCATGTTTTTGTTTGGAGAAATGTGGATTTTGGAACTTAGGATTTGTAAAGGAATAAAATGCTTTAAGTGAGTTCTAATGGATTATCCTTAGGAGTATGGAAGGACATTGGTGCTGAGAGTAGTTTAAACTCTGGGGTTCTGGCTCAAGAGGTATTAGAGGAAAGGTGTGTTTGTATGTGGCCTAGAGACTACTTCTTTGAGATTTTGGTAAAGAAAGGTGGCAGCTTTTGCCCTTGTCTGAAGAGTCTGGCTGAGACTAAAGTGAAGAGATTAATTATTTTGACAAAAGGTGTCTCAAAAAAGCCTACTTTAAACTGTTCTGCCCTTTGGTTCACTTTTATTAAGAGTGTTTTGAATGTTATATGCTTAGAAAGGAAAAAATGCAAAATATATGGTTCAAAGAGAAAAGGGGCACAACAAAGTAGAATGAAGCTAAATCCTGTGTTCAAGAATATTAAATGGAATTAAGGGAGTTTCAACATCAGTTTATATGTTTCCAGTAAACAAGTGATAGTCATATCACGTTAGGCATTATTATGCCCTGGTTAAAGTTTTCATTTGGACATAAGTAGATATGATTATATAACAAATTGAAAAGGGATGAATTATGATGACTATTCTAGGTCGTAAACTTGACTATATCTGAAATAAAGTTCAAACCAGAATTTAAAAATCCTGTGAAAAGGTAAAGACAGGCTTAGGTCCATGTGTGTTAGAGCATGCCTTTATTTCTAGTACTCAGGAGACAGAGGCATGTAGATCTTTAAGTTCAATATCACTCTACAGAGCATGTTCCAACAGAACCAAATTTAGTCAGGGAAGGAATTGGGAAACAGAAAGCTGCTGCTGATAAAATAGAATAAGAAGACCATGTTCCAGCCCCAGCAAGCAGCAGAATCCAGCAGCTTAAGCAGTGTGTCTCTGCCTTTATAGTCAAGACTGAGACAATTGATGCTGTTTATCTGGAGCTAAGAAATTAATGGGAATTAAGAAGAGACCAACATCACTGAAATAAAATCCTCTGGGAGGTATTTTTTTGAGGACATAAACAAGCTATGCTAGAGATAGACCTTGAGCTGGCAGCAGGACTTGGTTAGGTTTAAGAGTCACCTAGGTGGTACTGGTTTTAAAGGTATAGAGGTGTCACAGAGAGCAGTTAAGGCTTGGCACTGTGAGCGGAGTGGAAAGGCTATTAGTGAAAGTGTAGCCTTAGTTGTAGTTGATGGTACAGGTCTGAAGGGGTCATGCAAAGAACTTGAGGCAATATGAAAAGAGCCCATAAGAGGTTACTAGTGAAGCCTAGTTACAGTGAAAGACTCCAGCATTTTAGAGATGCCAGTACCATGAGATGGCTACCAAGATTATCAGCAACAGTGTCCAGAGTGCTACAGAGGACAGAGCTGGAGGTGTGACCCAAGCCTTTTGGAGGAGCCCAGAAGATAATATGTGAATCCCAGATATTAGAACAAGAAGTTGTGAAGTTGAAAGTGCTGTGGATATCCCAAGATGTGGTAGATACTAGAGCTATGGTATACCTGCCACGTAAAGGTGCTAACAGGGAATGAAACCAGCCCAGAGAAAGAAATTTGTTGTAGTAATCAAAGATGAAAGGAGTTGGAGGAGTTGGAGATCTGAAGAGTGCATTGAAATCAGACATGGAGATGCAGAGTTTGGAGTTCACACATCTATTTTGTGTTTGTTTGTTTTTTGTTTTTGTTTTTGTCTTGCTTTTGTCTAGTATTTCCTCACTTTGACTTTCTGAAATGGTAATGTATATCCTGTGATGTTGGAAGTATATGATCTGCTTTTTGGTTTTGATTTTATAAGGGATTACTTTTAAGAGACTGTATGAATCTCAGAAGGGAATTTGAAGTTTGCACTTTTAAACAATGTTGAGATTATGATAGAGTGTGGAGACTTTTCAAGTGGTAGTAAATGTAGTTTTCATTTTTCTATGGCTAGGTATGGCCCAAATAGAGTCATATATTTGAATACACATATAGAGGCCAGGAGTGGAATGTGGTGGCATATATATATGTATGTATGTATGTATATATGTATATATGTGTATGTATATTATATATATGTAGACACACACACATATATATACATATATATGCATATATATACATATACATATATATGTACTTATATATATATGTATGTATATATGATTTGCCCCTTGGAAATAGCATTATGAGGATGTGTGGCCTTATTGGAGGAGGAGATGTAGCCTTGTTAGTAGAAGTATGTCACTGTATAGATGGCCTTGAGAGCCCCTATGCTCAAGCTCTGCCCAGTGTGGAATGAGACCTCCCTTTTGGCTGCCTGCAGAAAACAATATTTCTCTGTATGTCTTTGGATCAAAACATAGAACTTACATCTCCTCCTCTATCACCATGTTTACCTGGATGCTTCCATGATTCTCATCATGATAATGGAATAGACTGAAACTCTGAAACCATAAGCCAACCCTAACTTAATGTTGTCCTTTATAAAAATTGCCATGGTAATGGTGTCTTTTTACAGTAATAAACCCCTAACTTATACAGTAGATAATTCATTATGAAGACTGCAACATTATTAAGGGTTCATAGCTTTTTGGAAGTGGTAAGACATCAGTAGCTAGGTTCTAGTTGCTAAAGCATATCAATGTAAATGCCTCAGGTCAATGTCTTTGGAGAGTATATAACATATGTGTCCCCTCTTCTGCTTTGTATCCATCTCTGCTTAGTGGCCACCATGATGTAAGCAGTTTTAGTTCACCACAAGCTTCCTACCATAGATTTTAAAAGGTCCAAAGTAGCCATGGATTAAAACTTCTGGAGATGTGAGCCAAAATAATGCTTCCTTTTTCTGAATTGATCCCTCTCAGGTATTTAGTTGTAAAAATGGAAAGTTGATTGTTATTTAATAGGTATAAGCTCCAGTTTCTTCATTATATCACATCATTGTAACAACAACTTCTAAAACTGGTTGGAAGGATTAAGTGAGAGGGTACATGTATACCACTAAGTATACTACTTATTATAGCATCTAACATTCAGGTAGCTGTCTTAGTCAATGTTCTGCTGCTTTAGAGACATCACAACCAAAGGAACTCTTAGAAGAGAATACATTTTTTTTTTTTTTTTGAGACAGGGTTTCTCTGTGTAGCCCTGGCTGTGCTGGAACTTACTCTGTAGACCAGGCTGGCCTCAAACTCAGAAATCTAACACCTCTGCCTCCCAAGTGCTGGAACTAAAGGTGTGGGCCACCACTGCCTGGCAAGAGAATACATTATATTGGAAGCTTGTTCACAGGTTTATAGGGTTAGTCCATAATCATCATGAAAGAGACCATGGTGGGAGTTAGGCATTCTGGGCAAGTAGCTGAGAGCTACATCATGATTGATCTAGAGGCGGAGAAAGAGGAAGGGAGAGAGAGAGAGAGAGAGAGAGAGAGAGAGAGAGAGAGAGAGAGACAGAGAGAGAGAGAGAGAGAGAGATGAGACAGAGAGACAGAGAGGCAGAGAGAGACAGAGAGAGACAGAGAGACCTCTAGAGATGGAGAGACAGAGAGAAACAGGAGACAGAGATACACATACAGAGAGGGAACCTGGCATAGGCTTTTGAAAATTCAAATCCCACCTTCAGTGACCCACTTTTTCCAACAAAACCACACATACTCCAGTAAGACCAAACCTCCTAATCCTTTTAATCCTTTCAAAGAAATCTCCTAGCTGATGACTAAGCATTCAAATGCATGAACTTGTGCAGCTATTATTATTCAAACCACCATATTAGGGCATATTTCTTTGGCTATAATTACATAGACTGAGTCCTTGTCTTCACTTATTGTTTGTTGTATTTCCAGTCTATCCTAGAGTCACAGATGATTGATTGTAGGATATAAGGACACACATACACACTCAAACACAAGTATGTGTGACAACAATAATTAAGAAGAATTTGAAAGGGAATAGGCAGTGTGGGAGGAGTGGGAAGAGTATAGAGGGGTACATAAATAAATTGAATAAAGTGCTTATGTATGAGACCCTGAAAAAGAATTAAAATTAAGGTTGAAAATAAAAATAAAATGAATAAGATTCCTTTTATGGGCTAATATCCACTTATCCATGTGTGTTCTTTTATGACTGGGTTACCTCACTCAGGATGATACTTTCTCGTTCCATCCATTTGCCTAAGAATGAAGTCACTAAAACAAATATTAAAAACAAATAGTTAAGTAGTATTCAATTGTGTAAATGTACCACATTTTCTGTATTTATTCCTCTGTTGAAGGACATCCAGGTTCTTTCTAGATTCTGGCTATTATTAATAAAGCTGCTATGAACATAGTGGAGCATGAGTTCTTGTTACATGTTGGAGCATCTTCTGGTTATATGCCCAGGAGTGGTATAGCTGGGTCCTCAGGTAGTGCTATGTCCAGTTTTCTGAGGAACTACCAGACTGACATCCAGACTTGTTGTACCAGCTTGCAATCCCACCAACAATGGAGGAATGTTTCTCTTTCTCTACATTCTTGCCAGCATCTTCTGTCACCTGAATTTTTTCTTAGCCAGTCTGACAGGTGTGAGGTGGAATCTCAGGTTTGTTTTGGTTTGTATTTCCCTAATAACTAAGGATGTTGAACATTTCTTTAGGTTCTTCCCAACCATTCAAGTTTCCTCAGTTGAGAATTCTTTGTTTAGCTCTGTACCCCAATTTTTTAATAGCTTATTTGGTTCTCTGTAGTCTAACTTCTTGAGTTCTTTGTGTCTATTGGATATCAGCCCTCTATCGGATGTAGGATTGGTAACGATCTTTTCCCAATCTGTTGATTGTCATTTTGTCCTATTAACAGTGTCCTTTGCCTTACATAAGCTTTGCAATTTTATGAAGTCCAATTCGTCAGTTGTTGATCTTAGAGCACAAGCCATTAGTGTTCTATTAAGGAGTTTTTTTTTTCCTGTGCCCATATGTTCAAGGCTCTTCCTCACTTTCTGTTTGATTCATTTCAGTGTATCTAGTTTTATGTGGAGGTCTTCAATCCACTTGGACTTGAGCTTTGTACAAGGAGGTAAGAATGGATTGATTTGCATTCTTCTACATGCTGACTGCCAATTGAACCAGCACCATTAGTTGGAAATGTTGTCTTTTTTTCCACTGGATAGTTTTAGCTCCTTTGTCAACGATCAAGTGAACATAGATCTGTGGGTTCATTTCTGGGTCTTCAATTCTATTCCACTGATCTATCTGCCTATCTCTGTACCAATGCCATGCAGTTTTTATCACTAATGCTCTATAATACAGATTGAGGTCTGGGATGGTGAGAATAGTTTTTGCTATCCTGACTTTTTTGTTATTCCAAAGGAATTTGCAAATTGTTCTTTCTAACTCTATGAACAATTGAGTTGGAATCCTTTTGGTAGACTGCTTTCAATAAGATAGCTAAAAGTTTGGAATACCCAAGATACAATCCACAGACCACATGAAACTCAACAAGAAGAAGACCAAAGTGTGGATGTGTTGGTCCTTTTTAGAAGGGGGAACAAAATACTCATGGAAGGAAATACAGAGACAATGTGTGGAGCAGAGACTGAAGAAAAGGCCATCTGGAGACTGCCTAACCTGGGGATCATCCCATATACTTACACCAAACCCAGACACTATTGTGGATGTCAAGAATTGCTTGCTGACAGGATCCTGCCTGATATAGCTATCTTTTGAGAGGCTCTGTCAGAGTCTGACAAATACAGAGGCAGATGCTCACAGCCAACCATTAGACTGAGCATGGGTCTCCAATGGATGAGTTAGAGAAAGAACTGAAGGAGCTGAAGGGGTTTGCAATGTATAGGAAGAACAACAATATCAACCAATCAGATACCCCTGAGTTCCCAGGGACCAATCCACCAACCAAAGAGTACACATGGAAGGACCCATGGCTCCAGTGGCATATGTTATAGAGGATGGCCTTGTCCAGTGAAGGCTGGATGCCCCACTGTAGGAGAATGCCAGGGTGGGGAGGCAGGAGTGGGTGGGTGGGTGTGGTAGTACTCTCAAAGAAGCAGAGGGAAGGTGGATTTGATCGGGAGTTTCCAAGGGGGGAAACTGGGAAAGGGGATAACATTTGAAATATAAATAAATAAAATATCCAATAAAAAACCAAAAGAATCCTTTTATGTTCCATGTTTGACTCATGATTAGGATAGTAGAAGTCATGGTTATCATTTCATTTTACTTATAGGTTTTCTTTTTTAAAAAAATATTTTTTTAAAGATTTAATTATTATTATATATAAGTACACTGCTGCTGTTTTCAGATACACCAGAAGAGGGCATGAAATCTCATAAAGGATGGTTGTGAGCCACCATGTGGTTGCTGGGATTTGAACTCAGGACCTTCAGAAGAGCAGTCAGTACTCTTAACCGCTGAGCCACCTCACCAGCCCCACTAATAGGGTTTCATTTTCCTATAACAATTGTATTTTTTCATCTAGTCATTTATTGTCATGTTAAAGTGTATTGAAATGAGCCCAAGATTTAGACATCAACCTGAGAAATGACAGCAGGCATTCAAAAAAGATATATTTATAATGTGTGTCATTGTAAGGAAGATCTGTTTTCCACATGCTGGCAAATGTGTACCGAACTATTAGTAAATAGTGCGCCTGTATGTTATTATATAGCTTACATCTTAAATGTTTAAGATGTTAATTTTTCAAATGCTTGATCCAATCTTATGATACTTTAGCTAAAGAATGGAATGATCATCTTCAATTCCAGATGCTTAATCAAATCTACTTAATATAAGTCTGATCAAAGCAATACTTGTGGTAGTAATAACAAAGAAATAATTCTTCTAGACAAAAAATAAAAAATATATATATAGCTTATCATGTGATTCAGACAAAAGAGCTGGGATGGTACCAAGTTTGATATTTTAATTTTGTTTCCTTCACCAGCATTGCCAGTTCTTTGGTTTCCTTCAGGTTTTTTCTTAATTATCATGATATTCTATTCTGATCATGTGGCTAATTTTCCTGATTCTAATTCTTATTTCCCTCTTGTATTCCCTTTTTGTTCTTGCTAACTCGCTTTATCTTTCTTGCCCAGTATCAGTTTCTAACCTTTTCCCTTATTTCTGTCTGACTTCTTGTCCCCCAGCTAATCTGTTGACCTTTCTCTAATCTTTTTTCTTTGCACATTATCTTGTTTAGAGAATTGTCCTTATCTTCACACCCCATAGTCAAGTTCAGGGGAACATTCAATCTGAAAAGTCTGTGTTCTGTAAATGGATAATCAGTTGTCTCAAAGGCTTGGCTCAACAACTTGTCTGGAAGAAGCTTTCTGTCTGCTTGCTCTCACAAAGCCAGAACTTTTGCAGGCATTTTTTTTTTTCCTTTTCTGCCTCCCCACATTCTGAACTCCTCAGGCAGACATCTAAGAGAAAACGCACATGGGAAATACCTTTTCCACCTAATCATTTATCTTTTTCTTTCTTTTTCCCCCTCTTCTCTCTGTTTCAAGGCTTTTTGAGAGAAGGAGCAACATGGCACAGGCCTCCCTACATCTTTCAGATTTAAACTGATACTAAAAAGAGACTGGCCACCTCCAAGGCAAATGTTTCCCAACTTTCAATTTACTTTTCATTAGGAATTGGACAGCCCCATGTCAGCCTGCCTGTCCATTTAAACAAGGCCTCTCTCAAGGGAATATGCAGTTGCAAGCTGAACATCTATATGCAAATGAACCTTTCAGTATTTGCTATCAGCCACCACAGAAATTTTCCATCCCTTCAAAGTTATTTTTAAAATCTCAAGAAAAGGAGAGAAATAATTCTCTTTAGCACAGAAACAGAAACCCTGAAGAAAGAGGTATAGCTCTCACCATACACACCCCACTCCTACTCCTGACATCCCTTCAAACAGCTACAGGAGATATAGCTTCCCCCTTCTGTATAGAAACATGCATATGTAGCCTAAGGAAATGTTATATTACTATTGCCCCAAGTAAATAGCTGAGGTATAATAGAAGAAAGAGTTTATTGAGATGAAATACATAAAAATCTCTATCTCAATTTAAAGTCGATAAATCAAATGTTTTCTTAAAATACTGAGTTTGCTCTTATTTTCACAAATAGAAATGACACTGCAAATATGATGGTTTATGTGTCATATCTAAGTTTTTTCTTTTGATCTATAAGGTCCATGGTATGGTTGCTAGACTGTTTAATGTCCAGCTAACCATGGTTATTCCTGTTTAAATTCTTTTGGTGTTAATTTCCCCATATATACATGAAAATCTAATAAGCTGAATGGATTGTAAATTTTGAGCATTTCCTATTTGGTTTGTTGTGTTTACCATTGAGTTAAAACCTAAGAAATGGGATAAGAATTGTATGGAAGACACTCACTATCTTCTCACATTCACTTATAACTACCATTTAAAAATTTTATTGTTCTGTTATTATTTGTATTACTATGTGTTAATTATACTAAATGCATTTCATTATGACATTTTCATACACAAATATAAAAATATGTAATAATAAATTCATAGGTCACATTTAAGGGCTATTATCAATTCTTGTCATGAATATACCCTCTTTGATAACTTCCTCTTCCAAATATTCCCTTTTATCGATTCATGTAATTTTATGGTTAAGTGACTAAGTGATTTTAATTAGTGTTCCTTATAGGATATCTGTGAGGGAATATTTATAGGATCATAAGCTTCTTATCAGTGGCTGCACCACTGAAGAAAATGTCTCTTCCTCCTCTTACAACCATTACATGTCTATAAATCATCAAGGAGCAGTAATGCCTCATGAACCCCTCATCTCCTCCATAATAGAAAGCTGACTTGCCCAGTCTGACTTGGGTAGATCATGCACAGGGAACCTCAGCTGACTTGGGCGCTTGAAAGCAACAGTCATGTCAAGGCCAGAAAAGAGCATTCCACAACACCCCATCTCTTTCTGTTTCCCTTATTGTGTTTCTGCATCTTTTTCCTCCATGTTTCCTGAGCTGTAGAAGGAGTCATAGGCTCTAGATACCTTATTTATGGATAATGGTCCCTTATTATCAGCACCTGGACCAACTATAATTCTCTATAGTAACCACAGTATATTTTCATATCTTTTTTATTTGAAAAGAATCTATGTCCCTAAAGCAAACAATGGATACAGAAAATGTTGTTCATTTATACACTAGAATGCTATTTAGCTATTAAAAACAGTTGTATCTGCTGCCAAGAGTATTCTGTTCCTCCTTCTAAGAAAGACCAAAGTATCCACACTTTAGTCATCCTTCTTCTTGAGCTTCATGTGATCTGTGAATTGCATCTTGGGTATTCTGAGCTTCTGGGATAATATCCACTTATCAGTGAGTGCATACCTTGTGTGTTCTTTTATGATTGGGTTATCTCACTCAGGATGATATCCTCCAGATCCATCCATTTGCTTAAATTCATTGATTTTAATAGCTGAGTAGTACTCCACTGTGTAAATGTACCATATTTTCTGTATCCATTCCTCTGTTGAGGGATATCTGGATTGTTTCCAGTTTCTGGATATTAACAAAATAGCCATGGAAGGAGTTGTAGAGACTAACTATGGAGCAGAGACTAAAGGAAGGACAATTCAGAGACTGCTCTACCTGAGAACCCATCCCATATTCAATCATCAAATCTAGACACTATTGTGGATGGCAGCAAGTGCTGGCTGACGGAAACCTGATATAGCTATCTCCTGAGAGGCTCTGACAGTACCTGACTAATACAGAAGTATAGGCTCACAGCCGTCCATTGGACTGAGTACAGGGCCCCCAGTGAAGGAGGTAGAGAAAGGACCCAAGAAACTGAAGAGTTTGCAGCCCCTTAGGACGAACAACAATATGACCTAACTAATACTCTCAGAGGCCCCAGGGACTAAAACTCCAACCAAAGAGTACACATGGAGGGACTCATGGTTCCCGCAGCAAGTGTATAGCAGAGGATGGCCAAGTCGGTCATCAATGGGAGGAGAGGACCTTGTCCCTGTGAAGGTTCTATGCCCAAATGTAGGGGAATGTCAGGGCCAGTAAGCAGGAGGGGGTGGGATAGTGAGCAGGGGGAGGGGGAAGGGAACAGGGGTTTGTTTTAGTTTTATTTTTTAAATTTTTTTTTAATTTTTTTATTTTTTGGAGGGGAACCTGGGAAAGAAGATATTGTAAATAAAGAAAACATCTAATAAGAGAAAGAAGAAAGAAAGAAAGAGAGAAAGAAAGAAAGAAAGAAAGAAAAAGAAAAATGTCAAAAAAAAAGAATTCTTTGTTTAGCCTCATACCTCATTTTTAAGAGGGTTATTTGTTTTTCTGGAGTCTAATTTCTGACAGGAGCCTGATATAGCCGTCTCTGGAGAGGCTCTGCCAATGCCTGACGAATACAGAGGTGGATGCTGTCAGCCAACCATTGGACTGAGCACAGGGTCCCTAATGGAGGAGCTAGAGAAAGGACCCAAAGAGATGAAGGGGTTTGTAGCCCCATAGGAAAAACAACAATATGAACCAACCCATATCCCCAGAGCTCCCAGGGACTAAACCACCAACCAAAAGTACACATAGAGGGACTCATGGCTCCAGCTACATATGTAGAAGAGGATGGCCTTGTAGATCATCAATGGGAGGAGAGGCAGTTGGTCCTGTTAGGGCTTGATGCACAAATGTATGGGAATACCAGAACCAGGAATAAGTAGGGGATGGTTTAGTGAGCAGGGGGAGGGAGGAGAAGATAGGGGGCTTTTGGATTGGAAACCAAGAAAGGGGATAACATTTGACTTGTAAATAAAGAAAATTTGTAATTAAAAAATTGTTTGAATAAAAGAAAAAGAAAATGTCATCCTTAGTGAGGTAACCCAGGCTCAGAAGGACATGTATGGTATGTACATACAGGTACTCATACATGAAGGATATTAGCCAAAAAGTACAGAATACCAGTGATATTAAGACCTTAAGAAGTTAAACAAGAAGGAAGATCCAAATGAGGGTGCTTCAATCCATCTTAGATGGGAGAACAAATTAATCATGGGAAGCAGAGGGAAGGAGGGACCTGGCAGGAGAGGGGAGGGGGGCAGGGAAAAGGGGGACAGGATCAGGCATGGGGGGTGAGGGAAGTCAGGAGAGAAAACCAGAGGGCCAGGAGGATGAATATGAATATGCAGCTATCTGGGTTGTGCCAGGAGACCATCCACTCAGTCAAAGGGGAGGGGGGAATGGCGGGAAGAACTCTATGAAGGAGGACTGGGGGGTGATCAACATAAATAAAATAATTAAATAATGACAGTAATAATAATAATGATAATGACAATAATAATAATAAAAGAGACTCTAGTCCTATTTCTAAGAAAAAGAAAAGGGGAATTAACTTTCTACTGATCTTGAAAAAAAAAAACAAAAAAACAAAAAAACAAACCTGATTGCTTATTGTAGTTTGTCTCACTTCTTATACTTTTTCAGGATATATGATGACATAATGTTCCAAGCATCCTTTTTCAGAAGTTCACACCAAGTTTAAACATAAACTCAAATCACATATTAAATAAAAGGTTATAACAGAGATGTTTCCATGTGTTTCTATTAAGAATAGTTGTCTAATTAAACATTCATTATCTGCTACTCACTTCACAGATTCATTAAGAGTTTAAAACAATAATTCTTATGTCTAAGCATGGCTTTGTCTTCAGTACTTGCATATATAATAAATGTACAACAAAAACAAAAAAATAAAATAAAACATTTCCATTTCCAGTTTAAGATCTTTATTTATCAGATACTGGTTTCAAGCTAGTCTGAAGGGAATATTTTCCTTGATCATAAGTAAGTTTCAAACTTGATTTCTATTCTAGTGCAATTAGCTTGTAACGCATAAAAGTGTAGATGTCCCATTTATGGGCAATCATTAAATAGTCACTTATTCTCAGCACTTGGACCAACTATAAGTGTCATAACCATGAAATATTTTCAAAAGAAGTTTCTTGGAGTATGGCTGGTAGCAGCAATAATCCTTTGGAATGAGTTTGTGGGACAGTTGACATGAATTGTAGTTCTTGGACTCTCTTCTTTCTACTTAGTTAAGCTTGTCTCCTCAGGTTAGTGCTATATGGGAAAGGAGCAACTTGGATCTCTGGGCTTCAGAAGGTCTCTGAGGATAAAGGCGGAGGTGAGAGTTGGGGTAGGGGGAGTGGTGATGGAGGTTTTAAGTCTGCCTGGTGGTTTCCAAATACCCTCTAGCCGCCTCATTTTTCTAAACTTCTGTTTTTACAGGATATTGTTGGTAAGAAGCCTATAAAGGGAAGTTTCCACTGCCTTTGCCTGGGCAGCTTTTCTCTATCCATGCCTACTTGCTACAGTAGATCCTACTACCAGCTTTGGTTCAGGCATGTGAAAACCATTAAGGTCTGCCTTCATTTTAATTCACTGCAGAGCCATGTCATTTTAGACATAAGACATATTTTAGGGTTAAAAAATTGCCTTAAAGAAATCATTTTATTTAGAAAAGTTTGCTTTCAAATCATTAAAATTGATACAGTAGCTAACATGTTCTGTCAGGTCATTAGCATAATGACTGATGCTCTAACTTGCTAGGCATCTTCTGAGACATTGTATGCAGTGCCCATACCAGGGATGGTACAAGGAAAGGAAGCCTAGGCTTTTTAAATTACAGACACCCATGTTGCCCCTTCTGAAAACTTCCCCTTGGACAGCATAATTCCTTGGTATTTCTGAATTATTCTGGCTTGTGGCTAAGCCAGATCCCATGTGATCAGAAAGCCCTCAAGCAGAGAGGCAGAAAGGTTTAGGTATTTACTATGAAAATGTGTTCATGAAGTCTTTGAAACTGCCTGCCATAGATCAGGAAGTTTCCAAGGTAAGACTTGGCCTATATCTATATGATCTATATCTATATCTATATCTATATCTATATCTGTATCTGTATCATCTGTATCTGTATCTGTTTCTGTATCTGTGTCTGCATCTGCATCTGCATCTGCATCTGCATCTACATCTACATCTGCATCTGCATCCATCTGCATCTGCATCTACATCTACATCTACATCTACACCTACACCTACATCTACATCTACATCTATATCTAACCTATCTATATCTCAACAAAAACAAAGGAGTAACTAGCTGGGGTTTCTTTTATTTGTTCTTTTCCTTTCATTCTGTGCTTATATTAGTGATTGTCACATGGCTTCTTAATGACACCATACTGAAATCTATATGGTTTTCCTTTCTTACATGATTTTAAACATATAGAAACTACAAGAATGCCATTGAGAGAGCTTTGTTGAGGTGATGGCTTTTGAGGTGTGTACTCACTTGCATGGTGTTATCAATTAATGTATCTGGGCCAGAATAACTGTGAGACTGGCCAAGGAACTGTTATAAAGGATAGTATGCAATGAATCCTCCAGTGAGATGACTTATAAAGGACATCATCCAGTACTTCCTCCACCAAGATGGCTGGCTCTCTGCAGCCCATAGCCTTGTACAATATTTCATTAACTGAACCACATTTACTTTATTCAGAAACTTTACATAACTCCCCACTTTCTATGTTGACAAATTGAATTTCATTTTGGAAACCATTCTTCCAGGGATTAAAAACAGCCTATTTTATGTGAATAGTTTAGCTTTAACCACAATCATTCTTAGCATAACTAAAAGTACGTGGCTATGACTGACTCATATTTATAGTATGAGTCTTGAATGAAGCAAGAACACTCTCATTTCCAAGTACACTTTAACTATCAGCAAATGAAATGTAAGGTGCCTTTGTTTCTTTCAAGCATATTGCCAACACTTACTTGCCTAAAGCACCCAGGTAATGGGTGAAATCAGAGCACTGTGTATTCTTTTTGAAGGAATAGTTGGAAACTGATAGACACCATTGCTTTTAAACAAAGATACACCTGAGCTTGAATTTCAAAGTCTTGATTAAAATCTGTGGTAGCTTGGTCATTGGAAGCAGAACTGCTTCTCCTGTGATTCAAGCCCAGCTTCTTTTACCCCATTGTAGGTTTTATCAAGAATTTTCTGGACTAACTCTTAATTAATGTCTCAGGATCTACTTTCACAAGTATAACTACAAATGTGCTTAGAAACAGGCAAACCTTGCTTAGAGTAGTGCATATGAGGAGCAAGATTTAGAATGAAGAAAAAAGCATCATTTAAAAGAAATAATGTGTGTGTGTTTCCTGTCATTTAAACAATGACTACTATTAATATCAGCTTCTTTTTTTAACTTTTTCTATTAGATATTTTCTTTATTTACATGTCATATGATTTCTTCTTTCCCAATTTCCCCTCAAAAAAACCAAAAACCAAAAAAATAATAAGAACAAACCCCTGTTGCCTCCCTCCTCCCCCTGATTGCCACCCCACCATCTCCCACTTATTGACCCTGGCATTGCCCTACACTGGGGCACAGAACCTTCACAGGGCCAGGGGCCTCTCCTCCCATTGATGATCGACTTTGCAATCCTCTACTATACATATGCTGCCAGAACAATCAGTCCCACTATGTATACTCCTTGGTTGGTGGTTGAGTCCCCGGGAGCACTGAGGGTACTAGTTAGTTCATATTGTTATTTGTCCTAAGAGGCTGCATACCCTTCAGCTCCTTTGGTCCTTTCTCTAACTCGTTCATTGGGGACCCTGTACTCAGTCCAATGGATGGCTGTGGGTCTTTACTTCTGTATTAGTCAGGTACTGTCAGAGCCTCTCAGGAGACAGCTATATCAGGATGGCTTGTCCTTCCTACAGTCTCTGCTCCATAGTTAGTCTCTGCAACTCCTTACATGGGTTATTTTGTTTCCCCTTTTAAGAAGAAATGAAATGTCCACATTTTGGTCTTCCTTCTTCTTGAATTTCTTGTGGTTTGTGGTTTGTTCTTCGTGTATTCCAAACTTCTGGGCTAATAACCATTTAACAGGGAGTGCATACCATGTGTGTTCTTTTGTGATTGGGTTACCTCCATCCATTTCCCTAAGAATTTCATAAATTCATTGTTTTTATAGCTGAGTAGTACTCCATTGTGTGGATGTACCACAATGTCTATATCCATTCCTCTGTTGAGGGACATCTGGGTTGTTTCCAGTTCCTGGCTATTATAAATAGGGCTGCTGTGAACATGGTGAAACACGTGTCCTTATTACATGTTGGAGCATCTTCTGGGTATATGCCCAGGAGTGGTATAGCTGGGTCCTCCGGTAGAACTATGTCCAATTTTCAGAGGAAGCGCCAAACTGATTTCCAGAGTGGTTCTACCAGCTTGCAATCCCACCAGGAATGAAGGAGTGTTCCTCTTTCTCCACAACCTCTCCAGCATCTCCTGTCACCTGAGTTTTTTTATCTTAGCCAATCTGACTGGTGTGAGATGGAATCTCAGGGTTGTTTTGATTTGCATTTACCTGATGACTAAGGATATTGAACATTTCTTTAGGTGCTTCTCAGACATTCGATATTCATCAGTTGAGAATTCTTTGTTTAGCTCTGAACCCATTTATAATAGGGTTATTTGGTTCTCTGGAGTCTAACTTCTTGAGTTCTTTGTATATATTGCATATTAGCTCTTAAAATCAGCTTCCTAAACATTCACTTTAGATCTAAATTTTAATACTAAGATCAACACAGAATGAGAATATTAATATGTACTTCTCAGATGTGGCAACTTTAAAATGAACATCTCAGAGACCATGTCATTGCTGATATAAAGCCCTCACTGGGTAATTTTAGTTAGAATCTTGGACTTTTGTAGCTGGAACACACTTCAGGGATCATCTATCCCAACTCTCTCAAGTCATGAAACTAAGGAAACCAAGACAATCCAGTTATTGCCCAGGGTCAGTCAACTACCACATGGCAGAACTGGGATGCAATATATCATTATGCCACCCATCCAATGCTGTTTCCACTATTTCTACATTATTTGTGCTTACACAACCCAAAATATTTTACAAATGGAAAACAAAAGAATACAGTAATTATCTATTGATCCCTATCATTGAGACATAACTGAGTTACATTAGAATTTGTTTTGTTTGGTAATGAGTATGTAATGCTAAATTATAAACTTACCTTTTTTTCATCCTCTGACTTTATAAGCTGTACACAATTACTTCAAATTATAATAATCATGTAACTGTCCATCAGAGAGACGAGCTCAGCAGACCAGACCATCTGAATATTCATTCATGTTTGAATTCATGTAGATTCAACTAAATTAACATATTTTAAATAAGACTTATGTTGGCATTGCATGGAAAATCGTGTGGACAGATGCAGCACTATAACACACTTAAACATGTATATAATACCACACACACACATACACACACACACACACACATGTACAATCATCCTTTGTGAGAGGTGAAAATATGAACAATAAAAGAAATCTTGAAGTTCTCAGTCATTTCCAGGAGTTCAAACAGAGCCACTGTTTTCATTAATTATACTTACCTGAGCAAGCTGACATTTATAGCTATTGGCTTCTTGTACAAACACATCTGCCAGCCTGAAAGATCAGGTACCTAAAAGCCATTGGTCATTTGCTTCCTACTGAATTTCTTTATCACTGCCACAGAAGTAAGAGATCTTAACTGAATGATTCAGTGATATTTTGGCTACTGGGAACTTACATGAGGTTTCCCTATGGACTGAGCAGGTCCACAGAAAAGGAGAGGATATATTACCCTCAGATATTTAGGACCAACAGTGTCCTAATATCTTTCCTACATAGTGCTAACCATTTCTAGTTCATAGAAAGTCTATACTTTTTACTTCCACTGAGAAAATGGGATATAAAAAACATTTTCAGTGTTTGATAAAATGCTACCAACAGCTTCACTTTGTTCTGATTATGCTGGTATGCCAGTCCTCTGCCAAGAACTTCAAGCTCTACAGAGAGCAAAGGTGCTTTGCTAGTATATTCAGCCACTTAATTTTCCCATATTCAGATCACATGAAAGGGTGGTGGTGACTCACAGAACTTCAAGGGCCAGCTTCATATAGATCAAGACAAACCATGGAAATCCACAAATTAACAATGACTATCTAATTCAAGGTCATCATTTTACACACATATACACATGCACACACATAAACACATACACACACATACACACACACAAACATACACAAAACACAGAAGTAAAATCCTATGGGTTGACTTTTTATTTTACAAATATTTATGAGAATATTGCCTTATTTCTTATACTGTAATTCAATATGCATGTATTTATATTTTCAATAAAATGAGAAACCATTGAAAACATGTTTTTAATTTTAATTTTTGGTGATAAAGATTGAACCTTTGATTCTCATATGGTATATACAGTTGAGTAGGCCCAACCCACTTTGGTTGATTTTGAAATCTGTCATGTTTGTGAATGGGCCATATAAGTACATGTGTTTATTTTCTTTCTTACACTGTATTGATATATTTTATTTTGAAAGTTAATACCAATAAAGTTAGTATTTTAAACCCAAAGTGACATATAGATAAAGGTACACTTTCTTCTTGTATATTCTAATTCTTTATTTTCCAAAGGCAAGTATTTATACAACATATTCAACCTTGCAAATACATTCTGTTCTCAAAGTATAAACAAAAGAAACTACAAATATATCCAGCATTCTAAATCTTTTCCTTTAAGAACCTCTTCTATGTGTGTGTGGAAGGCAGCCTTAGCTGTATGCCTACATAAGATTCCATTGGAAGACAATACTGTAGTTTATTTAGTGTGTGGCTATTCATCATTTGTATTCAATGTGCTGTTAAGTGTATGTGATTACAAGAGGATGAATATAGGTGGTGTGTGGGAAAAACAATAGCGTCGGTGGTGGGTTCAGCATATTTAAATGGGACTCCTTCTTTAAGAATTTATCAATGTCTGTAATATGTTTAATCTCTCAAACACATTTGGCACATTTGGTAAAATTGTTTCAAAATGATTTGTTAGGCAAACACAGGTTAGGAGACACTCTTTTTTAAGGAAAAACTTTCACTTTAATTGTGGTTACCATTTTGCAACAAGTTTTGACTTATAAGTAGCGAGAAATTCTTCTATTATTCCTGAAAATTAAAAAATTCATTCTGACAATAAATAGTTACCCAGGTACATGGGCTAATTTTTTGTGTTTGTAATATAGAATAACTAGAATAATCACTGTAATTTAAACACTGAGGCAATTGCATCTCCAGGTAACCCTTTTGACCAAGCATTTGGAAAGGAACTCCTTAATCACAGGTGGGACTGTTGTATATCAAAAGAGTATAGAAAACAAGATGTTGTAATTTTGTCCCTTTGTCATTGGAGAACAGAGCACTTGACATTTCTAACATGAGAGGATAGAGTAGCCCAGCTGGAAGCCAGCCCCAGCTTGGGGTGTTCTTCTTTCTTGTGATTCTTCTTGAGGAAGTGGAAGGGGAAGAGCATAGGTGGAGGATAAGACTTTGTCTTATGAGGATCTGGGGTAAGACTTTGTCTAACGAGAAATTTAGGTTGCTGTATAATAAAAAGTTTACTTAACTAACTCTAAGTTACTCTGCTATTGTAGCTGACCTACCTTCTGTGATCCTCTAGGCCAGAAACTGCAGTTTCTGACATTTAGCACCTCATCCTAAAACAGCAGGAGATTAAGTAAAGGATTGATTGCTAGAGCCTTTCCCTATTGTCCAGATGCCTCTTGCTTGGCTAGCTAGGGGGAAGTTTGGAGCAATAAACTTCTATTGAACCAGGAGAAGAGAATAACACTTGCAGAAGGAAAAACTTTTACATAAGCAAATATGCATAATCTCATATAAATTCATATCCAGATTCATTCATCCTCATTTTATACATTTCCATTCATATCCAGTTGTGCCCAGCTTGCATGCATTCTCACAATTACATACTTATACACACACACACACACACACACACACACACACACACGCATACATACATTCTCACAATTACATACTTACACACAAATCCTACTTACATAAGCATATGGAGCAAAAGACCAAGCACCGGTGCAGAAAGAATTAGCTCATTCTGGATGAAGAATGGAGCTCCCATCTTTATTACATAGAGAAAGAAAAGGCTCCTACCCTTTTAATGTTAATGAATTAAACCCATATTTGTAAGAAAAAAAAAAAAGCTTTGTTTCTTTGAATAAGACTAAGCCTGCCTTGTCCCTACCATGTGACCTCTTCTGTCTCATGGTAAGGAGAAGCCTGCCTGCTCCTTCTGCTCTCTGCAGCATCTTCTTTACTGCTCTTTCCCTCTGCATTCTTCACATTGCTTTCTTAGTATCTTATGTTACCTATAGGTTCTAAGTTATTCCTCTCTGCATTCTCCTTCTAATCTAAATAACTGCTGTGTCTAAAAACTTCTCCTCAGCTCAGTTCCTCTCCCAGCTCAATTCTTCTCAGCTCCATTCCTCTCACCTCAGTCCCCCAGTTCTGATTCTTCTCTTTGTCCTCAGCCCTTAAGCATCTTTCAGGATACATGATCACATGTTAAAAAGTTCATCAAAAGTTCACATAGAAAATCAAATAATAAACTAAAATAGAACTTTACAACAGAGAATGTTTATATGCATATCTATTAGGAGTAATTATCTTGCTAAACATCCATCACCTGTCTAAGCTCCACAGGTTCACTGAAGGTTTAAAACCATAACTAAGTTATAGCGAAGTCTCGTATAGCTAAACTCAGTCAATATTTTACTCTTCTGTCCTAGCACCTATAATAAATCATCAGCCCCCCTTTTATGACCTTTGGTTAATTGTTTTACAACATCTTGGAATGTGCTCTGAGTAGGAGAAAGTCTGGTTACTATCTAAGAGAAATTAACTGGTGACACTTGGGAGACTGGCAGAGTTCTCATCGCAGTTTTGACTATCAGAAAAGGACCTAATAGCAGTCCCACTACAAATGAGCTTAATAATCACTGATATAATTTTAGGAATTGTTATAGGATCATCATATAGTCTTAAGTCATCTATTTATCTATTTAGCATCACTATAAGACAGCACATATTTGTGGATCTGCAGAGGTCCACTACAAAGGGGTGTGCTATTACTTAGTGATTATTATATATGTACAATAATAACAGGAAAATCATATTAATAGCAGGAACCTTTCCTAAAATGAATCCCTTACAGCCTTGCTTAATAAGGGCACACCTGTCGCAGATTATATAATAATCTGAAGCAGTCCATTTCAGGATGATAACCTGCTAGTTATTAACTTGTCCCATTATGGCTCCTGACATACCACCACCTTTGACCAGAGACCGAAGACATCGAATCCATTAGCACTTGAATCTTGGCATTCTCAGCCTCTGGAAATACAAACAATACACATCTGTTATTTCTTAATTTTTCAGTCTATTACTAGATGTTAAAGTAGACTAAAACAAGTTGATTTTCTAATTGATCTTCCATAAAACAAATACTGAGTTGTTATTTCACATATATTATCATATTCATTGTTGTTTTGTCCTCTAAGATATATGAATACATTGACTATTTCCTAAGTCCAAACTGATAGAAATCTCATGCATTTCAAGAAATTATAGAGACAAAAACAAATTAGACAGGGATATCTCATATAAATTATTATCTTAAATTAATAAAAGTAATCTTTTTTTATTCATTACATAAAATGTTCGTATTTTACAATGTTAACTGAAGCACAGGAAAAAAGAATGAAAACACATTTAAGAAACATGCAATAAAAGACAGTAAGTCAATGAATTCTTAGGTTGGTGAACAGAGGCATTCTAGTGGGCCTGAGAAAAGCAACTGGCAAAACATTGCTTTAGTTGATTCTGACATCATTGGAGGAGAGTACTGAAGTGCCAGTCATCACTGGAGACACTGGACTGTAGCCTGAGAAAATCTGCCAATACATTCTCTAGTACAGAATGATTTGATTGACTGATGATCTTTGTGTTCCAAATTCTCTACAGATAAAAATTACATTTCAAGTCATGGGGGCAATTTTTAAAAAAAATCATGTTCAAACACACAAAAATAATCGAAGGTGTTTCTTTCTCTCCTTTCCTATCTGGTGTCAGAGAATTAATATCAACTTTAATATATATACACATGTGTATATATATACATATATATATGTATATTTGCTTTATATATATTTGCATTGGTATGGGCTTCTGCTAAATTAAAGTTTAGGTATATATATATTTTTTCATATATATGTATATATGAAAATGCTTCTGGAAATTATGTGTTAGCAAAAATGAAAGGTACTAAAATGTGCTCTGTGTTTCATGGTGACACTAACATATCTTTGTTCAGACGATTTTTATCTATCTTAAAATGTCACAAGGAAAATCATGATTAAAGTAACTGGTGTGATTTTTCAAATGCAGTTTCATATGTAAGGCTTAAAGTACACTGAGTATAGCCAAAATCATCAAATACTGTTTCCCAAGCTTTGGTATCACCATTATATAAACTTCAGTTCTTGGTCCAACTCTTCCTATAGATATACTCTTGACCTTAGCTTTCTTGTTTATAAATTAGCACTTCTATTAGCTTTTTAACACAAGGATTTATCTAAGAGCCCACTATGGAAACATTGTTGGAATGATGGAAAGTTCTGTGTCTATTGCAGGTTTTACCTACAGAGGTAATCACGAGGTGAACGTGGAGAACAAAGTAGATGGAGGTTTCAGAGGGAGACAAAGGACTGCCAAAGAATCAAGAATGAGGAAAAAGCATTTTCCTCATCCATCCCATGCCCTGCCCTCCCCTGGCCCTTATAGTCTTTGGTTTTGATTTAGTGGAAACTGAAATGAAATAGGAGTAACATATGAAGGAGAGATGTCTTAACTAGACTTCTATTATTGTGATAAAATGTCATGGCAAAAAGCAACTTGGGAGGGAAAGAGTACATTTCACCATATAGCTTACAGTCTGTCATGACAATAGTCTGAATGGGCATGGAAGGCAGGAATCTAAGCGGAGGACACGGCAGAGTGCTGCCTGCTGGATTTCTGAGTTTGCTTTTGTATACATCTCAGGACCACTTTCCCAGGGATAGCACTACACACAGTGGGTTGGAGGCCCCTGTATATCAATCATCAATTAAGAAAATGGCCCACAGCCTTGTGATAATCCAATATTATAAATTCCATTGAGGTTCCCTCTTATAAGATGATTTCACCTTGTGTCAAGTAGATAAAAACAAGACAGACAGACAGACAGACAGACAGACAAAACCCTCTAACCAGCACAGGAAAGCATCAGATGTTTCAGACTTGTTTTAAGGACATTTCCATAATACTGTCATTAATGGTAGTTTCTTGAGACTGAGATATGCGACTCTTGCCATATAAAGTTGTCACTTGAACTAGGATATTGGCTCTCAATTTTCAGTTCACAAGATTGTACAGTTCCTATCTGATATTCAAGGTACACCACTCTACCTTTCCTTTTCTATGCTCTCAAAAGAAAATTAAAAATATATTAGCTAAAGTATAAAAAAGAAGTAATCTTAGCAGTCATAACCCCTGCTGCAGTATACAATTTTAGCCATATATTTGTGTTTCATCATTTCTAAAGAGCATTCTAAATAATTCTAATTCTAGCAGTAGTTATTTTTCTGCATTAATGGCTCACATGAAAAAAGAATAAAAACACTGTCAAATATAAGCCACTTCACCTATTATTATAAACAATCATAAGATATGTGTGCATGTTGAGAATGAAGAGAATAATGCCTTCTTAAGAACCAAACAAATGTGTTAATGTGACTAGAATCATGAAATTTTGTGAATAGCAAATCCTTGTAGATGCTCCCATAATTTCTCCAGAAGTGAAAAAAAACCAAACATTATCTAAAAACCAACACACACACACACACACACACACACACATGTTTTACAATCACAATCTCTTTAAGTTCTCATCTCATTATCTTAGGTGTGGTTCAATAAAACTTCAGAGTTATTATGAAATGTCCAGAAAAAAGAAAATAACTACTTGCTGTACAGTAAAGTCAACCTAATAAGGTGACAAAACGTCCAACTACATACTAGCATGGAAGTCTTATTTTGGTTGTGCTATGGCTTGAGTGTGAAAAGTCTTCCACAGGGTTAGACGTTTAAATACCTGAACTCAGAAGTAGTTACTCTTTGGAGAGGTTATGTACTTTTAGAGAGATGAAACACAGATAAAATGGATTGCTGGAGGCAGGACATATGATTTATAGCTTAGCATTGGTCCTAAACTGATCTCTCTGCTTCCTTGTCCATAAACACAAGTCTCTTGTTGCAATTGTTGGGAACACCACCTCACTTTTTTCACCATGAAGCAGTGATCTAAAAGCAATACTAAGCTGTCCCCTTGCTTCTTCTGTCAGGTACTTTGTCATGAAAACAAGAAATGTATTTCTTTGTTTCTGTAGCTATACTGGGAACCCAGAAATATCAGCCTCCTCTTTTACCCACCCCTTTTCCACCCCAAGGAAAAGGAGAAGAGAAATCAATTAAGACAAAGCTACCTTCACTGCTATAGATTTGGCGATCAGAGTTCTTTTGAAGGGACTGTATGGATTTCTGTAATGGCCACGATAATCATGGATGAAGGACTCTCTCCAGTATCTTAGGTCATATAAACCCTGAGAGGGTTTTCTACAATCTAATTCTGAGAGAAATATCTTTGAAAATAAAACTTCCCTAACCAATCTGGGCAAATGGAAACTGATGACATACAATAATAAAGAATGGCATTGTGGAGCAAAATACAGCTTTTATGTTGGTCTCAAGAATAGAAATGTAGAAATGGAAATTTGCATGTTGCCTAGGCTTTTACTTAATTAAACCAGGTTCTATTTGTAAGAAATGGCCAAATAAATCAGCAGATTTACTTTCAGTGGGGTAGACTGATGAGAAAACTGTCACCCATCCTGTATTACAAAAGGTGGTAAGCTCGAGCCTCCTCTTAGCATTCTATGAACTAGAATTAATGGATTTGGTACAGAACATATGGAAGAACAATGTGAAAGTTATCACTGTATATCACACATCTGAGTTGAATGAACATGCAGCTTTGGCTAGAGGACGACAGTGCTGACATTCCCATGGCAAGCATATAAGGAAGTTATGTCACTTTTTCTGGCCAGGAAAGGGATGTTGCAGAGATTATCTATGATCAAAGCGGCACATGTTACCCTATCCTTGCTAAACATAAAATACTTTTCTTAAAAAGCTTCCATTTATTGTTGAAAACAGTTTTCACTAGCTAAGGTTTTTTGTCATTACAGATGAATTTACAAATCGCTCTTTCTAACTCTGTGAAGAACTGAGTTGGGATTTTGATGGGGATTACATTGAATCTGTAGATTGCTTTCAGCAAGATGGCCAGTTTTACTATATTAATCGTGCCAATCCATGAGCGTGGAAGATCTTTCCATCTTCTGAGATCGTCTTCGATTTCTTTCTTCAGAGACTTGACGTTCTTGTCACATAGAACTTTCACTTGCTTAGTTAGAATCACACCAAGGTATTTTATACTATTTGTGACTATGGTGAAGGGTGTTGTTTCACCAATTTCTTTCTTAGCCTGTTTATCCTTTGTGTAGAGGAAGGCCACTGATTTGTTTGAGTTAATTATGTAATCCAGCTACTTTGCTGAAATTGTTTATCAGGTTTAAGAGTTCTCTGGTGAAATTTGTAGGATCACTTAACTATGTTATCATATCATTTGCAAATAGTGATAATTTGACTTCTTACTTTCCAATTCGTATCCCTTTGATCTCCTTTTGTTATCTAATTGCTTTGACTAGGACTTCAAGTACTGTACTGAATAGTTATGGAGAGAGTGGGCAGATTTGTCTAGTCCCTGGTTTTAGTGGGATTGCTTCAAGTTACTCTCCATTTAGTTTGATGTTGGCTACTGGTTTGCTGTATATTTTTTTTACAATGTTTAGGTATGGGCCTTGAATTCCTGATCGAAATTTCCAAGACTATTATCATGAAGAGTTGTTCGATTTTGTCAAATGCTTTCTCAGCATCTAATGAGATGATCATGTTTTTTTCTTTGAGTTTGTTTATATAGTGGATTATGTTGATGGATTTCCATATACTGAATCATCCCTGCGTCTGTGGGATGAAGCCTACTGGATCATGATGGATGATTGTTTTGATGTGTTCTTGGATTCGGTTTGTGAGAATTTTATTGAGTGTTTTTGAATCGATATTCATAAGGGAAATTGATCTGAAGTTCTCTTTCTTTATTGGGTCTTTGTGTAGTTTAGGTATTAGAGTAATTGTTGCTTCCTAGAATGAATTAGGTAGAGTACCTTCTGTTTCTACTTTGTGGAATAGTTTGAGGAGTATTAGTATTAGGTCTTTTTTGAAAGACTGATTGAACTCTGCATTAAACCTATTTGGTCCTGGGGATTTTTTTTTTGGTTGGAGGAATATTTCTATTTCTTTAGGGGATATGGAACTGTTTAGATCATTGATATGATCTTGATTTAACTTTAGTAGCTGGTATCTGTCTAGAATATTTTCCATTTCATCCAGATTTTCTAGTTTTGTTGAATACAGGCATTTGTAGTAGTAGTAGGATCTGATGATTTATTGGATTTTCCACCTTTCTGTTGTTATGTCTCCCTTTTCATTTCTGATTTTGTCAATTAGGATGTCTCTATGCCCTCTAGTTAGTCTGGCTAAGGGTTTATCTATTTTATTGCTTTTTTTTTTTTCTCAAAGAACTAGCTCCTGATTTGGTTTATCCTTTGTATAGTTCTTCTTGTTATCACTTGGTTGATTTCAGCCCTGAGTTTGATTTTTTCCTTGGAATAAACATCCCTGACTTCAAGCTGTTCTACAGAGCAATTGTGATAAAAGCTACATGGTATTGATACAGTGACAAAGCAGGTAGATCAATTGAATAGAATTTAAGACCTAGAAATGCACCCACACACCTATGGTCACTTGATCTTTGACAAAGGAGCTAAACCCATCAACTGGAAAAAAGACAGTATTTTTAACAAATGGTGCTGGCTCAACTGGCGATTAGCATGAAGAAGAATGCAAACCGATCCATTCTTATATCAATGTACAAATCTCAAGTCCAAATGGATCAAGGACTACCACATAAAACCAGATACACTGAATCTAATAGAAAAGAAAGTGAGGAAGAGCCTCAAGCACATGGGCATAGGGGAAAATTTCCTGAACAGAATACCAATTAACTTATGCTCTTAGATCAAGAATTGACAAATGGGACCTAACAAAATTGCAAAGCTTCTTTAAAGCAAAAGACACTGTCAATAGGACAAAAGGGCAAGCAACAGATTTGGAAAAGATCTTTACCAATCCTACATCAAATAGAGGGGTAATATCCTATATATACAAAGAACTCAAGAAGTTAGACTCCAGAGAACCAATTAACCCCAACAAAATAAGGTACAGAGCTATACAAAGAATTCTCAACTGAGGAATACTGAATGGCTGAAAAGCACCTAAAGAAATGTTCAATATCCTTAGTTATCAGGGAAATGCAAATCAGAACAACCCTGAGATTCCACCTAATACCAGTCAGAATGGCTAAGATCAAAAACTCAGGTGACGGTAGATGCTGACGAGGTTGTAGAGAAAGAGGAACACTTTTCCATTGCTGGTGGGATTGCAAGCTGGTACAACCACTCTGGAAATCAGTTTGGCAGTTCCACAGAAAATTGGACATAGTAGTACCTGAGGACTCAGCAATACCACTCCTGGGCATATACCCAGAAGATGCTCCAACATGTAATAAGGACACATGCTCCACTATGTTCATAGCAGCCTTATTTATAATAGCCAGAAGCTGGAAAGAACTCAGATGTTCCTGAATAGAAGAATGGATGCAGAAAATGTGGTACATTTACACAATGGAGTACTACTCAGCTATTAAAAACAATGAATTAATGAAATTCTTAGTCAAATGGATGGATCTGGAGGACATCATCTTGAGTAAGGCAATCCAGTCACAAAAGAAAACACATGGTATGCACTCCCTGATAAGTGGATATTAGCCCAGAAGTTTGGAATACCCAAGATACTATCCACAAACCACATGAAACTCAAGAAGTAAGACCAAAGTGTGGATACTTCAATCCTTCTTAGAAGGGTGAACAAAATACCCTTGGAAAGAGTTACAGAGACAAAGTGTGGAGCAGAGACTTGACTGAATGACAATCCAAACACTCCCCCACCTGGGGACTCATCCCATACACAATCACTAAACACAGACACTTTTGTGGATGCCAACAAGTGCTTGCTAACAGGAGCATGATATAGCTGTCTCTTGAGATTCTCTGCCAGACTAATACAGAAGTGGATGCTCACAGCCATCCATTGTATAGAGCACAGGGTCCCCAATGGAGGAGCTAAAGAGAGGACCAAAGGAGCTGAAGGGGTTTGCATTCTCATAGGAGGAACCACAATATGAACTAACCAGTACCTCCAAAGTCCCAGGGAGTAAACAACCAGCCAAAGCTTATACAATGAGGGACTCAAGCATCCAGCTGCATATGTAGCAGAGAATGGGCTTGTGGGGCATCAATGAGAGGAGAGTCCTTTGGTCTTGTGAAGGCTTGATGCTGCAGTGTAGGGGAGTCCCAGGACAGGGAAGCAGGAGTGGGTAGGTTAGTGAGCAGGGAGGGGAGGGGGAGGCGGAATGTGATAGGGGAGATGTCAGAGGGGAAATGAGGAAAGGGGATAAAATTTGAAATGTAAGTAAAGAAAATATCTAATAAAAAACAGTTTTTCAGCAGCTATCTAGAGAATGCTGTCTGAAGAGCTAACAGAGCTCTTGTAGAAATTTTTATGAATTTATGATTTTGATCAGAAAATCCAAGAATTACATTTATAAGTTTCTAACATAATTTCTGACTTGGTTAGAAGGTCCAAGAACTTTTTATAGCAACTTTTCTGAGTTTAGTCAGAAACCCCATGATATATCCAGAGAAGTTTTAGAATTTTTATTAGTAGAGAGAGCTGTCTCAACTAAATGAGAACTGTCTCAACCAGAGAGTTTTTTAGAAAAGCAAGAAAAAGCTGTCTAAAGTAGAACACAGAACGAGAGCAATCTTGTAAACTGTCTTGAGCAGACCATAGGCCTCCAGCTTGTAAACCATGATTTGCCTTTGAATCATTTGTTTTCACTGTCCCCAGACACCCCTTCCTTAGAACCTCTTTCCAAACCTAGGCTGGCCCTTGGAAAATGGGAGGCAACATTCACCTGTTGTAGGTTTGAAGCCATTCTGAACCCTACAATCCAACTATACCATTAGTTAACATAAACCCAAAGGCTGTACATAATACTCTGTGGAGAGCCGCGAACCGCCACACCTCAAAGATGGTGCTGGCTGCCGCCCCCCCCCCCCGCCAGTCTGATGGTGAGCACTCTTGAAGTAAACAACTCCTTATTTGGTTATGGGCTGAGTCAACTGGCTTGCTTCCGCTATGTGGGACTGTTAGATAGCACCACGTGGCTTTACCTAGGTGGCTGACCATACAGTATTTAACCTGTGGGTTGGCTTTCCTCAGGGTCAGTCAGTCAGTCAGAAGATTGTTCAAAGGTTCCTGAATAAACTGCAGGAGAAGAGCCCGAGAGTGTGTTGCGTCATTCTTGCTGGTCGAGGGTGGTCGCGACAATACTCCACAGACATTTACACAGCCATGTTCATGGCTGTTCTATTCACAATACCTAGGACATAGAAACAACTAAAATGCCCATTCAACTGATTAGTATATAACGAAAAGAAGGCATGTAAACACTGCTTATATTATAATTTACATATTCTGGTATACTATTCTACTGTAAAGAAAAATGAAATAATGAACTTTGAAGGTAAATCAATGGGACTAGAAGAGTTCATATTGGGTAAGGTAAATTAGACCAAGAATTCAAGTGTTGGATGTTCTTTCTCATTTCTTGTTTCCAGCTCTAAATAAGTTTATGTTTATAAGTAACTATAAGTTTATAAGTTATAAGTTTATAAGTAACTATAGAAATGAAGAAATTAAAAGAGGACAAAGATGAGGGACATATATAAAAAAGAATAATGGTATAAATGACAATATGAGAAAAGGGAAAAAGTGGAAAATGTAATTCTGAAAGGAAGAGAGATACATATACAAGGAGGGAGAGCATGGTAAAAATAATAGTAAAGATATCTGAAATTTTCATAAAGAAACATTACTACCTAACTAAAATTACATGTAATATATGTGTATGTGAGCATATGTCTTAGGCTACATTAGTCTGGCTATTATGAAATACCATGACCAAAAAAGCTTCTGGAAGAAAGGGTTTATTTCACTCGCAGTTCCATATAACAGATAATTATCAAAAGCAGTGAGAAATGGAACTCAGGGCAGGCAGGAAACTGGAGGCAGGAGTTGATGCAAAAAACATGGAGGAATGCTGCTTAATGGTTTGCTTCTCATGGATTGTTCAGACTGCTTTCTTATAGAATGCAGGAACATCAGCCCATGAATGGTACCACCCATAATGGGCTGTGCCCTTCCTCAATAAATCACCACTTAAGAAACCGTCCTGCAGGTTGCTTACAGGCAAATCTTATGGAAGCATTTTCTCAACTGAGGCTTCCTCCTCCCTGAAGAGTCTAGCCTGTATCATGTCGACATAAAACTAGTCAGTACTATACATATGCTATATAGTCTGAATAATGTCTTCCCATCTGAGCTGACAGAGATTCTCTTCCCAAGAGCCACAGACTATGTATCCAAATTCCAATACCCAGGTATGAGTTTTACTTTTTGAATTGTTGGTCTGGTTGTCTAAGAAACTCTAAAAATATAACAGGCTGTGGTTGTTTTCTTTGGGTGTCTCCTAGATGTATATGATAAAGTAAGTCATTGTTGTTGGAGAGTCCATATACCATAGACACGTGACACAGGATTTTTACTAGATTTGAC
This sequence comes from Mastomys coucha, assembly GCF_008632895.1. Classification (NCBI taxonomy): domain Eukaryota; kingdom Metazoa; phylum Chordata; class Mammalia; order Rodentia; family Muridae; genus Mastomys; species Mastomys coucha. Next base: position 35,544,007 of record NW_022196900.1, on the reverse strand, counting down.
CTGAAATCTTCCTCCATGATGACTTGTTTTTATGATACCAGAACCTGTCAGGCAAGACTCCGAGAAAGAAATATAATCAATACTCCCATTCATGAGGCCTGTGAAGCAGAATGATGAATATCATGACATGACAACCCTCATGGAGCAACAAGGTCTCACATACCTTGTTGGTAACCAGTTAACTCTCTAATCACACTTAAGATCCAGTCAAGAAGAAGGAAATTATGTTTGATACTGGAAACCTAGCCCAAGGTTAGTAAAATCATTTATCTAACCCAAGAATCATTTACTAATCTAAAGCCAGCAAAATCACTTTCTCAGAGCAGAAATTAAAATTGCCCCTTACTAAACTAGTGCAATTACTGACTACATTCTAAGCACTTATCCTTATGCTTACAAATAATTGTAGTCCTTACTCTTGATCAAAGTTACTTCTCTTTGCAATAGACAGAGAAAATTCTAGAAAACCACAACTGATCCAAAGGCGGAGTTTAAGAGATAAAATTATCATACAACTCATGCACCTAAAAATCAGCTAAGGAGGAGGTGGAAAGACTGTAAAAGCCAGAGAAATAGGAACTTTGATATACCTAGGACTGTTAAAGGAGCTCCACTCATGAAGTCTCTTCAACATTGCTGTCTAAATAATACCTGAACAAGATAACACCAATAGACATGCTAACATTGAATGGAAAACTCAAGGGGCTTCAACACTAGTTCAAACCTAGACAAAGAATAACAAGCACCTAAAGAATACTGAGAGCTGGATAAATTGTTAGCTTTGAAAAAATATACATATAAGTATCACTATATGGATTGAATAGGCATTAATTTTTTATTTAGGAACACATACATACTATACATAGGAACATCTCTCTCTCACTGTGTGTGTGTGTATGTGTGTGTATGTTTAATGATTATAAGACAGAGGAATGGGGTATATTAATGTAATTGGAGGGAAAAAAGCAAAGGGAGAAAAATGAAATTATATTAAAATTTCAAAAATGATTAAAAGACTCTAAAAAACAAAGAAAATATCTTTACTGAATGGACACTAAGAAATAGAGAATTGTAGTAAGTTACCAGGGACTGTGAAGTCAGAACAGAGCATGTACATTAGTTCAAGTTAGAGGATTTCAAAGCTTAACCTAGGCCAACATACATCATTTTTTTAAATCTCATGTACTAGTTTCATAGATCTCTACAATTTCTGTTCAATTAAGTTCAGATACTCCAATTGACATATTCTCAAATGCAAATTCGTTATGTATGTGTTATTTACTAATACCTGGTGAAAATATTCCTAGTAAGAACCAGAAAGCAAAACAGAAGTCTGTCTGGTCAGAGGCAATGGAGTGCTATGACTATTCTGACATGTGATCTTATTCATGTTAGCTCGTTTAAACAGAAGGCATATTTAAATCTATTGTGCACTTGGACCTGTGGCCACAGGATATTCAAGTGCCAGCATAGATCCTCCTCCATCAAGCAATAACTTTTTAGGGATTATTTTTTACTAAATAGGAGTCAATATTTATGAAGTAGAGAATGAGAACAATGGAGAATGGAGCAACTAACACTGGGCGTGTAATTACAAACTTGACTACTGATATAAAAGGAGAAATGAAAGTAGTATAAAGTACCATGTTGCTTGAGAATCAAAAACATAAGTTATATGTGTCAGAGACACATGGGCTGAAGCTGCTGAGTTCTGGTATTTCAGTAGCTGGAACATGGGCCTTTTGTATTACATTATTACTATCTTTCTGCTGTCCAACTCCTTCAACGACTAAGTTTGGCTGTCCTGGATCTTGCTATGTAGATTGACCTTGAACTGAGAGATCTGCATGGCTCTGTCTCCATTAATCGTGGGATTAAAGGCGGATTAAATCTACCATGCCTGGATTTAAGCTTTTCTTCATCTAGAACCTGCTTCATCCCAGGTGTGACTTGAACTCAGAGATCTGTTTGGCTTTGTCTCCTGGGATTAAACGAGTCTATCACTATGCCTGGATCTAAATTTAGCTCAGTAGGATCTTGCAGCAAAGTCATGACTCCCTTAATTCAATTTAATATCCTTGAATATAGGATTCAGTTCCATTTCACTTCCTGGTGTCTCTTTAATACTCAAACTATATATTTTATATTTTTCTTTCTCTGCTTGCTATGCTTGTTTAAAATGTTCTTTTTGAGACTTAACCAGAGAACAAAGTCTATGATGGATGTTTCTGAGACTTTTTTTTTTAATTCTTTTTTTCCCTTTTATTGATGTTTTCTTTATTTACATTTCAAATGTCATCCCCTTTCCAGGTCTACCCTCTGGAAACCTCCTATCCCATCCTCACTCCCCCTGCCTGTATGAGGGTGTTCCCCCCCCACACACTCTAGCTTTACAGCCCTGGCATTCCCCTATACTGGGGCATGGAACACTTTCAGGCCCAAGGGCCTCTCCTCCCATTGATGTTTCTTTTTCAGTGTAGTTAATCTGAGTCTCTTCACTGTAGCCTCAGATGGACTCTTTAGACAAGAGCAAAAACTTGCACATTCTTCACCAAAATACCACAAAAACAGTCTCTAGGCTACATATGGACATTCTCCACTGAAACTTCTTGGGTCAAGTCCACTCAATCCAAATCACTCTCAGTTACAAAGTCTTCCATTCTACTACTAGGATATAGCCTATTAGTCCCTATTTAAAGCATTCCACTGCTTTCCAAACCCAATATCCCCAAATGTATATTCTTCCAAATAAAAGCATGGTCAGTCCTATCACAGAAATACCCCACTCCTGATAACAACTTCTGTATTAGTTTGGGTTTTACTGTTGTGAAAAGATACCATGACCAAGGCAACTTTTATAAGGACAACATTTAATTGTGGCTGGCTTGCAGGTTCAGAGGCTCAGTCCACTATCATCAAGGCAGGAGCATGACAGTGCCTGGTACACATGATGCAGGCAAAGCTGAGATTTCTACATCTTTATCTAAAGGTTGCTAGCAGAATATTCACTTCCAGGCAGCTAGGCTGAGGGTCATACAGTGACACACCTACTCCAACAAGGCCACAACTAATCTAACAGGGCCACACCTTCTAATAGTGTCATTCCCTGAGCTAAGCATGTACAAAACATCACAGACAGAGTTTCTCTATCCTATAGTACCGTACACTGAGTGAGAAGTCAATATTTCATACTATCACATGGATAGGGAGCCAGGGTATGAATATAACAAGACTAACTGTTATTGAAGGATACACAGAAGATTAACAGTATATATCACATGCCAGACCAGGATTTTTGCTAATAGATCATTGTTGCTTCTAATAATAAATGTTATAAGGAGTAAAAAGTAGTTTCACTCTTAATTTAGGTGCTTCAGGTAATTCAACTCTTTCCATCCAGAATTGGTACTATTTGTCTGTACATGCTTGTCTCAGGGTTTCCATTTCTGTGAAGAGATGTTATAACCAAGGAAACTTTTATAAAAATAAAATTTATTTGGGTCTGGCTTCCATTTTCAGACATTCAGTCCATTTTCATCATGGCAGGAAGTATGGCAGTAGGCAGGTAGACATGGTGCTGGAGGAGCAAAGAGGTCTATATCTCAATCAAAATGAAGCCAGGACCAAATTCTCTTCCAAGAAACTAGGTGAGTGTCTCAAAGGCTACCTGCCCAATGACATACTTCCACCAACAAGGCCACAAATTAATAGTGCTATGTGCCAAGAATATTCAAACTACCACAGTTTACAAATATGCTATTATGACATCAGCCATTCAGTTTGAGCTGAATGTACCACTCATTGACTGTCTAGCCTATTCTTCACTATATCTAGAGGTAAAACAATCTCAAAAATATGTATCCAAAGGTGTCAGAACAATTTCTTATATTTGACATTTGTCATGAGGCAAGTTTTGACACAATACACATTCTCTGTGGGAGGCAAGTAGCTGTGTGAGATAAGAAAGGGATAGGGAACATCATCATATGCTGTCTCTTATCTCTGACATAGATGAATCCAGTTCAAACATTTTATCAGGTTCAAAACTGTCAGCAATTAACCCAGCTATGAAAAGACAGCCAGGAAATCAAAGCAAACTCAAATGTTATTGTACTGATCACAATGGCTAAAGCATTTTATTCTTCAGCTTTCCAAAGGATAGGATTTGGGTGAAGACTGTGAAGAAATTAAAATTATTAATTCACTTTTTAGACTGAAGAGAGAACTAGGCTTGGGATAAATTTGCGATCAAGGTAAAACTTTCATTGTAGGTCAGATCCAAGGGTGAAGCCACAGATATTCACTATAGTAAAGCCAAGGCATGCGACTGTTGCTTTGAAATTGTAAAGAGTTTATAGAATGAAACAATGCTTTGAACTTAATATCAACATCCTTCTCTAATTTCTGTTTTGTGTAACATTTAGTCTATGAGGTAGTTTTCTAATGAATTTGTTGTCTAAGAAGGTATCAGGCCAAAGAGAAGGAATACTGTATGGTATCTGGTACTCTGCCTCGTCCACCCACCAAATGTGTGTAAGTGACTTGGGGGGCTCTGCCTGATCCTCCAAATGTATATAGGTATATGTCTGTTTGTCTATTGATATATATGTAGGTATATGTGTATGTCTGTAAGTATGCATGAGTATGTATGTATGAGTGTGTGTAAATCTGTGCCTGTATAAAAGATTTTCATTCTTTTTCTTTCTTTTCACTCTGGTTAATGAAGAATTACTGAGTTGTAATCTTCTCTCCTGGTCAGAGACATATTCTTGAGCTAGAGAGAAAAGAAATCAGTGCTTATTAAAGCACAAATAATAATAAACCAGAATTTATTAAAGCACAAATAATAAGATTATAAGGCCAGTAATCATTAGTACTTAGCTTTCACCCTATTCTGTGTTCCGCACAGTACTATTCCCCTAAAGGCTGGGGCAAGACCCAAGCAACCATGCAAATCAATATAGTATTTACTCAGAAAGTTAGACCTCAAGACACAGCTACATCACTCTTGGACATTAACCAAAAGTTGCTCCATTCTACCACAAAGACCCTTGATCAATCATGTTAATTGTAGATTTATTCATCATAGCCAGAAACTCAAAATATCTTAGATATTCCTCAACAGAGGAATAGATTTAAAAGAAAAACTGATACATTTACACAATAGAGTTTTACTCAACAGTTTAAAAAGTGATATCATAAAACTTATAGGCCAATGGATGGGAAAACATCATCTGAAATAACATAACCCACACCTATAGAAGTAAATATAATATCTACTCACTTATAAGTAGATATTAGTCATTAAGTCAATGATACCCAAGCTACAATCTCTAGACCCTGATGGGTGAGGTGAATAGAAGGGATTGTAGAGGTGACACAGGTGGATCTCCCTGGAGGGAGAAATTAAATAGATTTTAAGGGTAGAGGAAGAGCAGATAGGGAAGGGTGCAGGTTGGAACAGGTAGAGGAGGGAGATGAGGTGGAGAGAGAAAGTGCAGGCAAAGAAGGCTGAAGGTGTTGCATTGTATTTGATTACATTATGAATCCCAAGATTTTGTTATTTACTGAAAAAAATAAAACCTGTTTCTAGTTGTGCTGTGGCTCAGCCCTTAACACACACTTTAATCCCTCTGAAATACAGACAAGCCCTTAGTGTGCACCTTTAATACTAAATAATGAAGGTAAAGTTAGTTTGGAGAAGAAGCACCCATGTTTGAAATTGTTATCAAACTTAGTGACAGACAATGTGATGAATCAGAGAAAGATTTGACAAAATAGGATATACTCAACTCTTACAAGTAGAGGAAAAAGAGACAAGATGAAAGGGAGCAGCACAGAGGGCAAAAGGATCGGAGGCAGTTTTACTGGGACAGTTGTACAGAGACCGGCTCCAGACAGAGAACAAACTAGACACATGTAGAGACAGACCAAGCATGAGACTGAGGATCTAGCAGACTAGTAAGATTGGCAAAATTAGTAAAAGGACACATGGAGCAATTCAGGAGAAACTGACAGAAGCCAGATTGAGTAAGTCAGCTTGGAGAGAAGTTTGATCCAGAATAACTGAGCTGAAACAGCCAGCCAGAGCTCAGAAATAACTAGAAAGGGTAAACTTATTTAACAATACTTTTCAGAGGTTGAAAGCAGTCTAAACCTAGATAAGATTGTACACATGTTAGAAGCTTCCAGGATCAGGCCTAGGTTAGCAGATGGAGGTGGTAAGCCTTGGAGAAGATACTTATTTAAGGAAAATGAAAGTTATAATTATCTGGAATTGGGAAGATTTGGGGGGACATGGTGTGGAATCCTAGTGCAAAGGAAACTTCCTGAAATTTTTGAAGGTAATCCTAATGGGGACTCCTAGTAATGGGGGATGTGGAGTCTCAACTGGCCATCTGTTGTTGACAGATGAAGCTACTAGTTCAGGGACTGAGTTGTATTCAATTATATTGTTGGCCAAGGGGGTCCTATGGAAATCCTCAATCAATCTGAGCTTTTGCTAAGACAAAGAGTTGCTCCCTGAAAACTGAGACCTAAGCTGTTGGTCCTTATTGCCAAGAACAACACACACACAAAATTCATTGAGCACAAAGAAGTCAAGCTGATTCATACATGGAACATTTTTCCCTACTCTGGTGTATGAAAGTATTCTGAAAGTTAAAAAAACAAAACAAAAGAATCATAAATACAAACTATGGTGGTTTAAATAGTATGGGCTCCACAGATTCATATGTTTACATGCTTGGCTCATAGGGAGTCACATTATTAGGAAGTAAGGCCTTGTTGAAGAGAGTGTGTCACTGTGGGGTAGGCTTTGAAGTTTCCTAAGCTCAAGCTATGCCCAATGTGGTACACAGTTTCCTTTTGCCACCTGCAAATGAAGATGTAAAATTCTCAGCTCCGTCTCCATCACCATGTCTGCTTACATGCTGCCATGCATCCTACCATGATGAAAATGAAGCAAACCTCTGAAACTGTAAGCCAACCCCAATAAAATGTTTTTCCTTTATAAGAGTTGCCATGTTCATGGTATCTCTTCACTCTAAGAGAAACTGTAAATAAGACACCAGCCAGCCACAAAACATTCAACCTATAATCTGTCTTGTCTGCAAAATATGCTATGGCAATTGTGGCACCTAACTTGTGAGAGCACCAAACTATGTCTAATTCAATTTAGAACCCCCACCCCATAGAAGGAACCCAAACAGGACACTTCTAGGGTAAACAAGAATCAGAGACTAGATAATCCAGAGACCTAGGGTAAAACCAAACACTACTGCTAAATATATATAAAGAAAATATATATATTATGGTGTACTTAGAGTTCAGTGCCTTATTAAGTCATCATCATAGAGGCTTATTCTAGCAGCAGATGGGAACAGTTACAGAGACCCACAGCCAGACATTATGGTGAGGAGAGAGGGAGGGAGGGAAAGAAAGAGAGAGAGAGAGAGAGAGAGAGAGAGAGAGAGAGAGAGAGAGAGAGAGAAAGAGAAAGAGAAAGAGAGAAAGAGAGAGAGAATATCTAAAGGACACCTTTCTCCCCTCAGAGTGCAAGGAATCTTGAAGAGTTTGTAAGAGCCAGAAGAGAAGGAGGACACCAGGAGGAAAAGACATTGTAAGTCAGTTAAGCAAGGCACATGTGAGCTCATAGAGACAGAATCATAGAGCCTATGTGGGACTTCAACAAGTACAATATTTCTATGGGTCTCCAAGCTGTGGAAATGAGTAGGTGTCTGACTCCTGTACTGCTCTTAAGACTCTTTCTTCTGTTGAAGAAAGGCACACCTAACTTCAATGTGATAGTTCTTTGCTTTATCTTATTATATTTTATTTTGTCATGTTTGGTTGTTTTCTCTTAGAAGCCTATTCTTTTTAATGGATGAGAAAAGGAGTGGATCTAGAGAAGAGGACAGTTGGAGAGGAACTTGCATGTGTATATGGAAGGAAAACTATAATCAGGATATAGGTATGAGAAAAGAATCTACTTTCAATAGAAGAAAATATAAAAAAATTTAAAAAGTCACATAATAATTTATGTAGAGTGAATGGCACAAATTATAAACATAGAGCTCAATAGTTCTTTTAAAGGATCGGGAAATTAATTTTCAAAAATATACTTTGAAGTTTTTTTCCAAGTATTTTACTTCCCCCAATTGCTGAAGTCTTTTAGAACATCTCTCAAAAGAACAAGGCTCTATAAGGATTTCAAACAAAGCACTATTCCATTACAAATACATCCATATCTTAGTTTTGTTTTCAGTGTTGTTTCGACTTTGCCTACTATCCCTTCCCATCATCTAATCTTAACATAATGTAGCATACTTTTAGCACTCAGGATTTCTTGAAAAGGTATCTCTGCCCTTTGTGCCCTTAAAGTGTTAAAAATATTTCAGAATCAATTTCTATATAAAAACCTCTCTATCATTACTGATCACGTGTGAGATGAGTGACCTCAAACAACCCTTTACCAACCATGGTGACAAGGTATGTGAGGTTCAGCAAGCATCTCCAATTCTTTTCTCTCGGCTACTAATGAGACCTTGCCCTAAGTTGCAAGTTTGGTTCATTGATAAATCAATTAATTATAAGATTTTCAAATGTCCTAATTTTATGGAAAGAATCCATGCTCAGGACTCTCCTGGGATCATCTGTAAGAGGATTTCTGGCTTTAGTTGATTAAGAAACAACTAAGTTGCTCCTTCTACCCCTTTGGTACATGTGACTTTGTCCTGTCCTCAGAGGTAATTCCCTTGAGGGAAAGTAGGCATGTCCAAACACCTTGAAGTATTCATGCACTGTAGTTTGAGGTCAATTTTCAGGAGAGATGAGAATCAATGTGGAACATTTCTCCCTCTGCTAGTTGTGCAAGGAGAGGTTCAGGATGTGGCAGCCCAGTACTAGAAAGATTTGACCTGAAGCTCATTAGAAAGTTTGATCTTTTTTTTAAAAAAAAAAATGAAGAAAAACTAATACGTGTGCAGAGAATGTAAAGGTCCCCTGATTACTGATGGCTATAGAGCCAGTGATGCAAATGAGGCCTGAAATTTAAATTGCTTCAGAAATAGAAGAAACGGCAGTGTTCAGTGCTACTTTACAATAAGTGCCACTGTTTAGTGCTCCAGATTGGCTTTTTGTGTATTTATGTAAGTACATTGGGTGTCCATCTGGATCTTTTAATCTATTCATTTATATGCTTGGGTGTGTTACCTCCTTAATATCCTTCTTCCCAAGCCTCAGCGAAATGCATGAACAAATTAAGGTGGGGTTTATTTTGCTGATTAGAAAACAAAGCAAGAATGTTAAGACCAGCAGGAGAGCTCTATGCCAGTTATGGAAGGGGTTAATGTATGCTTTTGGAGAACATAAACCCTAGCTTGTCCTGAAAACATGATGCAGTGAACACTCCTATTAAGGCATCACAACACCACTTCTTATTCTCTGAAAACTGCAATTCTGTTAGATGCAGTATCCTCCATCTTCAGATGAGGCTTCCACACTCCCAGAAAACTCTGCAGATGTCCAGGAATTCATTCAAAAAATCAGTGTTACCATACAAGAGAACTGCAGGAAAAGTGTGAGGAAGAGATAACCCAAAACAATCTCTTGCATCAGTCATTAATTTTCTCATCTTAATGTTCATCCAAGAAGATTTGACCATGAGGGCTATAGAGTTAGAAGGTGCTAAAACCAGTAGAGAACATTGGTTTTCTCCCTGCATTCTCCTGACTATAGCTATAAACCCTTAGCCTTTTATAGGCCCTTGAGTCCCATAATGCCTTATTGTTATTACAGCAAGTAGATATGAAAACATCAATTGTTACTATACATTGCCCCTGGTATTGTAAGTAAAGCACACCATAAACTCAACATGAACACTAGATATTCTTACCACTCTATGGAATGGATGTATTTATTCTGAAAAGTATTTAAATTTTTCAATATTTCTTTCATATTAAAACCAAAAATGCATGTGAATAAAAGAGAGCTTTGATTCTGTCTATTACTGGGTTCTATGTCCAATTATACTGAACAATTATTCATAACTAACACCTTTTCATTTTAAAAGATGCTAAAAATGTGTTCTTGCTAATTGTGTAATATCCCTGAGATACTTTTCCTTTACTGTATGTCACACCTATGAAGAAGAGATCCTACCTTCTTCCTCAGTGTGGTCTCTAAAGGAGAATTGCAAAAGAAATTTTCTTATATATATTTCTGTTTCATTATTCATGCATACTCAGCCCATAAGCAGTGTACACCCATATTTACCTCTTCTTATGATTTCTTTCCTTAAGTATATCTCACCCTTAATTCTCAGACACTTAAAATTCTCTTCAAATGCCTTTGCTAGATTATCTAAAGGACATGCCATGTTTCTAAACTCTCATGTGCTTCCTCTGTGCCACTAATCTGCCCGTGTTTTCCTTCCTTCAGAATTACTGGAGAAATTACTCATAATTAATACTTGACCTATGACATCAGACCTGGATTCTTTTCTCTTGTTTAGAGACTACCACACTCATTAAAAACTAAAGGTTTTAAAAATATGCTTCATTAAATATACAGTTCTGTTAAGATAAATTATATATATATGTGTGTGTGTGTATATATATATTCTCTAGATATTTTAGTCCATAATCTGAACATGTTCATACTTTATTAAAATTTGATTTGTTATTTTTCAATATCCAGTTTCTTCATAGGTTCAACTGTCAGATCTATTCCATTTGAACTCATTCCAAGAAGCAGCTTAGTAACCTGCAAACATTTGTTCTTATCTAAGCCTTGATAGTATTTGGTTATCAGACTCAGCAGAACATTAAAAGAAATCTGTAGGATGTTTTTCAGGATGTATTTATTGAGGTAGTTAGGCAGTTTTACTCTTTATTGATCATTTTTGATCACTTTCCAAGACCCTACCTATTTCCCTGTTGTGAACTTGAGTGGTGACAATAGATAGCTTTCCTTAAGGAAGTTTGTCTTTCCTTTTCTTTCCACTTTATATTCTCCTCCCCACAACCTCTTAAGGGACTTGTCGAGCATATTCTCCAGAACATATACTATTGGGAATCATTGGAAGGATGAAGGCAAAGTCAGCCTTCATCCTGTGAATTCTCTTTCCACTCCAGGCCACAGTTCATTAGCCCCACATGTTGGTAATGGAATGGTTCCATGAAATAGCAGGTCTACTTTAATCCTTCCTGCAATTATTTGCCTACTAGAAACATTGAGAAAGTAGCTGGCAAAGATGTCTTTTTTTAGGAGTTAGCTTTGATCAAGTCACTTCCAATTATTGTTGAAAGTAGACAGGTATAAATTATAAATAAATTGATTAATGAAGAAGTCAAATTAGTTTAGCTGTTACTCATTATAGCTATGAATTTTAAAAAGTCATTTAAAGAAGCAATGAAATTATGTGAAAGAAATTTTATGATAGTATGTGTGTGTATGTGTGTGTGTGTGTGTGTGTGTGTGTGTGTGTGAGAGAGAGCGAGAGAGAGAGAGAGAGAGAGAGTTGTGTATGCATCTCTGCAAATGAATGTGGAAGAACACTCATGCATGTCAGAGTGTGCATAGACTAGAAGTCAATCTCCAGATGACTTTCTTATTCACCTTTGCACCTCATTTTCTGAGAAAGGGTCACTCATTAAACCCAAAGCTTACTATTATAGCTAGATCAGTTAGTCAGAAAGCCCATGAAATGTGCCTGGCTCTATCCACAGGAAGTGTGTCTTAGAGACAAAGCTAGATATTATTTTTTTTAAACCTGTTTTTTTGAAAATCTTAGCTCAGGTCCCCCAGTCTCTACTCTGTCTCTTACTGGTTGACTATTTTATTCAAATTGTTCTATTTCTTGGTCTTAGTTCCCCAATCTGTAAAATATATAAAGAAAATAGTCATCCATACAGTGTGTGTTTACAAATGGAAACATCCTTTAAGTTTGGGAAATGTAAGCAAAATGTACTGTCTTTTCCATCAGTACATTAGGCAAGATATACTCCATTTAAAAAAAAAAATAAAGATATTTGGCAGATATTCAAAATACCCCACAGTCAGCATTTCTTGAAATCAAAATATGTGCCTATGTAGTCAGCCCTAAACACATATTAAATATGAGTAACTAAATAAATTCAGAGCATTGTATTTATAAATTTATATGTTTGTGTGTGGGTGTGTAATGTAAGAAAAATAAGAATATAAGGATGATGAATTTGAGGTGGGGTACTCAAGAGAAGTTTGAAGAGAGGAAAGGGAAATTATATATATATATATGTATACATATATATATATACATATATATATACATATATATATATGGAAGAGAAGAAAAAAAATATGGGCTGAAGTCTTTGGTCAATATCACATTCTGCTTGTCGGCTGTGTTATTTTAAATGAGTGAGGTGCATAAGAGTCTGAGGGATCAAGCTTTAACCACACAAAGCAAAATGGAGGACTGTTTTGTGCTAGGAATAAAAACCCAGTGGTAGCCCCTCTGTGTGTGCTTGCTTGCTTCATTTAGTACAAATAATCCACCCTTCTGCAGAAGTAAAAAATTTTGTATTGCTGAAATACTTTGGATTGTGTGGCCATTTTCTCTTTGAGATCGTGGACCCACTTATGACAAGAAGTAGCAGTCACTTCAGAAGGCACAGTGGGATGCTGCTATAATCCTTACATTACCAAAGAAAATATGGAGCTCAGAAATGTGACATTGTATGCCCTATAGCTGGTGCATGAATGAGGACAGAATTTGAACCCAGGCTTATTTGATTCTAATCCTCAGGCTTTTCCCCTAGTCTCTTAGTGATAATTCCAGCTTCATGAAGTGATTAGTCTTTATTGTACAATATAATTCCTTGCATCTTCTCATTTTTAATCACACTGTGGGCTCTGTGTTAGTTTCTTTACACTACTATAACAAATTACTCCAAATGTGATTACATTTCATTTTCTCAAATAGATATATGTCATCTTCCCAAAATAAAAACAGAGAAACCTCTGAATTATACAGCATACATCAAATGGACCTAATGGATATCTGATGAAGATTCCACCAAAACACCAATGAATATACTTCCCATCACAGTATCTGGAAACTTCTTAAAAATTAGATCACAAGCTGAAATACAAAACAACTTTTAAATATAAAAAATAAGCGCATGTATCCTACATGATCATTATGCAATGGAACATAAAATAGACAGCAAATAAAACTCCAGTGAGAATCTATAACATTATAGATCAGAATAAAACTTAATACTGAGTGTTAAATGAGTCAAAGAAGAAATCAAGACAAAATAAAACTATTCTTGGAACTAAATAAAAATGAAACTACAACACAACAAAAGGTTTTCAGGCATATTAAAAGCTGTAAGAGGAAAGTTCATAGATTTAAGTATCCACATAAAAAATCAGAAAGACAACAAATAAATGACTTCAGGATGCAAGTTAACAATTTGGAAAAAGTAGAAATCAGAATCAAAACCTAGTAGATGAAAAGAAATTAACCAGAATCAAACCAAATTAAGTTTAACCAAGATCAACAGCCTAGGGAAACCCATAAACAATAAGGAGATGGAAAAATCTGACTGAGAAAAGAACAGGCCTAAGTGGATTCAGTGCAGAATAAATAATTTTTAAAACTAGAAATAAAATATCACTCTTTGATACTCATTCATGAAACCTGTATTACTCTAATACCCAAGCATATAAAAGACATAAAAAATAAAACTACTTACCAGTACTTCTTATGAAGATAGGTACAAAAATCCTCAATAAAACACTAGAAAACTGAATAAAGGCATATATCAAAAAGATCGTACATCAAGATCAAGTTGGCCTTATTCTACTAATGCAGGGATGGAACAACTCACAAAGATCAATAAATGTAATGCATCATATGAATGATTTCAAAGACAAACATCACACAATCTTCCCAATAGATTCAGACAAATCTTTTGACAAAATCCAACTTTATTTCATGACAAAAGCCTAGAGAAAACAGGACTGAAGGAAACATTCCTCAACATAATAAAAGATATATACATCAAGTCCACAACTAATATTATGCTATAGAGAGAAGAACTCAAAGCAATCCCAATAAAATAAGAAAGGGCTGTGTTACTATCCACACTACTATTTTTTTTTTTTAATTTTGAAACAACAGTTTTAATAGATTAACTTCACTGTCATGTTAGAAATCCTTTTGAATATAAAGTGTGTCACAGATAGACTTTGAATCAAGCTTTTTATGTTGGGAATATGTACTTTTCATTTTTTTCATATGATAAATCTGTGAAGAGCCATGTGACCCCAAAGTCCCACTACAGATAAAGGAGACTCAGCCTGCAAAGAGTGGGACTAAGAAGTGAGCAAGAATACTGTATACATCACAGTACTTTTTAATATCGTTCTCAAAGCACTAGCTGCAGCAATAAGTCAAGAGAAGGAAATTAAATGGATTAAAAATTGCAAAATGTCTACTATCCATATTTGAAGATAATATGATCTTATACATGATAAATGTCAAGAAACTCTACCAGTAAGCTCTAGTAATACTCATCAGAGTATGGCTGGGTACAAAATCAACTTACAAAAATTGGTAATATTTCTGTACAGAAACAATAAGTACAACAAGAAAGATATCATGGGTACACTCCAGCTTACAATTGTATCATAAAAATAAAATATATATAGAATTAAAATGAAACAAGGAGGTGAGAGACCTCTACAAGAAAAAAGTTAAAATCTCTGAAAGAAAAGATTAACAAATATAATAGAAAATGAAAAGACTGTCATGTTCATGGATGGGTAGAATTAAGATTGTGAAAATAATCATACAACCAAAAGCTATTAACAAATTAAATGTAATACAATGAAATTGTCATGTCACTCTTTACAGAAATAGAAAGAAGTATCCAAAAATTCATATGGGAAAAAGTACCCTTGTAGCCAGAACAATCTTTAGCAAAACAAATATTATTGGAAGAATTAATTAACTAATTAATTAATACCATCAGACTCCAAGGTATAGTTAGCAATAAAAACAATATTGTACTTCCAGAACTACAGATATGCAGATCAATGCAATAAATTACAAGCATAAAAAGGGTACATTAACTATGGACAAGTGATATTTGAAGAAGATGCCAAAAAGACACACTAGAGAAAAAACAGGATCTTCAATAAATGTTGCTTTGAAAACTGGATGTTCACATAAAGTTAGACCCATATTTATCACTGTACATAAAAATTAGTTCTAAGTAGATTTAAGAACTCAGTTTGAAATCCTAAATACTAAAACTGCTAGAAGAAAACATATGCAATACTCTTCAAACTATAGGTTTAAGAAGCTAGGGTGGTGAGGCAGGAGTGGATAGGTGAGTTGGGGGGAGCACTCTCATAGAAGCAGGGTAAGGGGGATATAATTGGGGGTTTGCAGAGGGGAATCAAGGGAAGAAGATAACATGTGAAATGTAAATAAATAAAATATCCAACTTAAAAAAAAAAAAAACAACTTGTTGAGTGAGGAAGAGAAGGACCTATATAAAAAACGGGCCATGGATCTGAACAGAAAGTTCTTAATGGAAGAAATAAAAATTACTAAAGTATACCTCAAAAATTTTATATCACCCTTAGCAATCAGGGAAATGCAAATTAAAACAACTTTGAGATTTCATCTCACTGCAGTCAAAATAAATAAAATCAATAACAAATGCTGGAGAAGATACAGGGGAAGGAAAGCTCTCACTCACTCTTTTGGAGAATGCAAACTGGTTTATCTCTTCTGCAAATAATTATACAGAGTTTTCAAAAAACTAAAAATAAATCTACCATATGATCCAGCCATACCATTCCTAGGCATATTACAAAAGAACTTAACATCTTATTTATAGACACTTGCCCAGCAATGTTCTTTCCTGCACTGTTCACACTAGCTAGAAATTTGGAAAACCCTAAATGGATATGAAATTTGTTATACATTATGCACTATGATATGCTATTCAGATATAAAGAAAATGAAAGCATGAAATTTGCATGTGAATAGATGGGTCTAGAAAAGATTATATTGAATGAGGTAATCTAGACCTAGAAACACCAATGTCATATGTTCTCTCTCACCTGTGGTTCTTAGCACCACTGTTACTAATTCTTTGGGGGTTTCTTCTGCCTTCTTTGTACCCAAATAACTAGAGGACATTTCTGTGCCTGCTCTAACCCATTCTAGATCCCTAAAAATTAAAACAGAGATCTGATATTTTCATTAACAAGCTGTAAGCTTAGGCTGGGCAGGTTTTGAACTATTCTAAACCTCTAAGGCTGCCTATTTCCCATCCACATGGCCCCTTATCTTTAATCTGAGTCTCTCCCTGGCTTGCTCTCATCTATATGTGTGTCCTCATGACTGCTCTCTCGTAGTTATCTCATGGATAATCCTCCTGGTCCCTCTGTGTAGACCTTCTCATTGGCCTTATATTTTCCTCTGTAGATGGGCCATCTCAACTCAAAATGGAAGTTCTACCCTTTTTACTTCTGCTAAACTAATTGGATGAGTAGCTCTCAGGTGACCAATCAGGAGATGATGGAGAATGATGTTTACAAATCACAGAGATAGGTAATGCTTCATAAAAATAACAATATCAATGTCTAGCCTGTAATTAACTCTCTGCCAGTATACAAAGCATTTGAATAACACTAGGAAAATCTTTTTACAGTATACAAAATCATCACTCCAATACAGCATATTTTGTATTGTGATTATAGCATGCAGTAATAAATTATAAATGGACCATGGAGAGGAATAGAGGGACTTGAAAGGAGAATATATCAAACAGGCTGTTTGATAAAGCTTCAAGGAATCACGTTTGTACTGGCTAGACTTATGTCAACTTGACACACAAATGAGAACTATTTGAATGGAATTAATTGAGAAAATGCCACCATAAGATCCATCTGTAAGGCATTTTCATAAGAAGTTATTGAAGAGGGGAGGACCCAGCTCATGGTGGGTGGTGTTACTCCTGGGCTGGTGGTCCCAGCTTCTATAAGAAAGCAGGCTGAGCAAACCATGGGAAGCAAGCCAATAAGCATCACCTCTTCATGACCTCTGTATCAGGTTCTGTGTCCATTTTCCTGCTCTGTTGAGCTCCTGTTCTGATTTCCTTCAGTGATGAACTTCAATATGAATGTGTAAGCCTCTCTTAGAAGTGGCTGCATAAACGGGGCCTTAACAATGGCAATTTCAATACACATGCTAAGAAAGCCAGGAAAAAATCTCAAGGGGTCCAATTGCTTGACAAAGAGCTACAGGCAAATCATTATTGCTGAGAGATGGAGTGCTAACTTTTCTAGGACAAAAGCCTTTTGATTCATTACAAAATTATCAGCCCAGAAACCATATACATATATCAATGAAAAACGGCTTAGCAAGTTATATTCATATATTTATGTGTACGTGTGTCACTAATAATCAAAGAGCAAAAGAAGCTATCAATTTGAAACTAGAAAGAACATAGGAGAAATATAGAGGGAGGAAAAGGAAGACGAGAGTAATAAAATTATATTTTAACTTGTATAGCTGTCTCCTGAGAGACTCTGACAGTAATAATACAGAAGAAGAGGCTCAGAGCTATCCATTGAACTGAGTACAGGGTCCCCACTGAAGGAGTTAGAGAAAGGACCGAAGGAGCTGAAGGGTTTGCAGCCCCTTAAGACGAACAATAATATGAACTAACTAGTACCCTCAGAGCTCCCAGGGGCTAAACCACCAACCAAGGAGTACACATAGTGGGACTGATGGCTCTGGTAGCATGCATATGGTAGAGGATGGCCAAGTCGGTCATCAACGGGAGGAGAGGCCCTTGGCCCTGTGAAGGTTCTGTGCCCCAGTGTAGGGGAATACTAGGGCCAGTAAGTGGAAGAAGGTGGGTTGGCAAGCAGGGGGAGTGGGGAGAGAACAGGGGTTTGTTCTTGTTGTTGTTTTCTGGGTATTTTATTTTTTGGAGGGGAAACTGGGAAAGGAGAAATTATATGTCACGTAAATAAAGGAAAAAAATAAAATGTCATTTAATTTTTTAAAGAGCTGAGATCCTCAAAGAGCTGATATAGGCTAATATCTCTTGCTTAAAATTATTGTGACCAGAGTGATTTGGGCTACTTATTTTACTTTGAAATATTTGTGTACATATAGTAAGACACTTAGGGGATGAGATTAAAGACCAGAATAACTCATTATATTTTATATATACTTTATATACATAATCTTTGTGACTGAAACAAAATGTCATGGTACAGGGCTTTCTACTTGTGTGTCAGTCTTCACGGATTTTGGAATGTTGAAATAAGAATTTTCAGTCTGAATTAATTTAATGTTCACAACATAATAGATATCATCCAAAATTCAAAACAAACTCCAGAAGTAGTTTTCTTGTTCCTACAATAATAAAACTGCCGGGGGTGGGGGTGGGGGTGGCACACACCTTTAATCCCAGCACTTAGGAGGCAGAGGCAGGAGGATTTCTGAGTTCTAGGCCAGCCTGGTCTACAGAGTGAGTTCCAGGACATCCAGGGCTACACAGAGAAACCCTTTCTCGAGAAACCAAAAAAAAAAAAAAATTGAACTGAAGAGCACAAGACATGAATGAAACTGAAATTCTCAACTCCATGTAGTCAATAGAAGCAGGACCAAGGCTGTCTCATTTCCACTCCCTGATCCTTGCCAGCCATTGAATATTAAATGCTTTAATGTTTGTTTTATTATTAGGATTCTGATTGCAACATTTTAGATCTTACCTTTTAGATAATACTTTCAGAGGCAGTATCTGTGTGTATTTGTGTGTGTATATATATATATATGTATGTATGTATGTGCATGTGTGTATGTGTGTGTGTGTGTATGTGTGTAAATGAATGAGTACATATGTGAGCATATGTAAAAGAAAGTTAGAAGGTGTTGTTGGATTCTTTCTGAATTGTGCTCCAATATATTTTTGTTGCTGTTATTTTTGAGATTATAATTTAATCATTATATACTGAATTATTGTAGGAGGAAAGGTATGGCTACCTCTGCATAAATGCCAGAGGATCACACAGCTGCAAATGCATCTCTTGCAGGAGGACCTAATTGAACACTGCCTGAGAGACCCAGGATTGCTGACCAAGACAATGCCAACCAATTGGGAACCGCTGTTTAGAAGAGATGGGCCATTTTCTCTCCAGTGAGTTTCTAAGACAGGACCAGCCAGCCAGGAGGCACAGGCCCCATGAGTCCCAGGGGAGCTGAAGGGCGGCAGGGACAGGACAAGCTCTAGTCAGAGACACTAAAAACATCTAACACCAAAAATCAAAAGATGGCGAAAGGCAAACGCAAGAATCCTACCAACAGGAACCAAGACTACTTGGCTTCATCAGAACCTAGTACTCTCACCGCAGCAAGTCCTGGATATCCCAAAACACCGGAAAAGCAAGAATTGGATCTACAATCATATCTCACAATGCTAATAGAGGAACTTAAGAAGGACATGAATAACTCCCTTAAAGAAATACAGGTAAAGAGGTACAAGCCCTTAAAGAGGAAACAAAAAATTCCCATAGAAGAGATGCTTTCTTGGAACCAATGGGGCACAGATGGAGGGTAGTAAAGGAGCTTGCCACAGCCTGCAGAGGAGCTTGCTTCAGAGTTTTATCACCTGCTTTTGAAAAGTCTGTGCTAATTCCAGCACCACCTCACCTCTAATCCCCAAGGGCAAGTAGGGTCAGCAGTGGACAGTCCAGGGCACAGGCAGCAAAGTATGTACATTACAGGGTTTTTTTTTTCTGGTTTTTGTTTGTTTGTTTGTTTAAGAAGTTAATAGGAAAATTCTCTGTGGCTTGTCCAGACATTCCTATTGTTGTTTTACCTACCTCCCTTCCATATTTTCCTCCCCACTTCCCAAAAAGCTACCCCTTTTCAATTTTCCACATCAGATCATTTGTATCCTAGCATTCCCATTGATTCTCTTCCTTCTTCTGTATTTACCAGCTTCTTTTTGCCATTTCCCTGATCAGACCACTTTTATCTTGCAAATCCCCTCTCTATTGTTCCCAAACACCCATATTCTGCCAATGTTTCTGTTTTTCTTTCCTAGTCTGTGGTTACTGTTAGACTATGTACTCACTTCTGAGGATATGGAGCTAGGAGCCTCCAACAAAAAAGAATATTATGTACTTGTGAAATAAGGCCAAGGTTGATGCTAGATGCTGGGTTTTTTTTTAAATCCATTATAATCCAAATCATTATTTTCAGAAACACACTCTCACTTGAACTTAAAGTTCACTGATTAATCAAGATTTACCAGAAAGCCCCCATCTCTGTCAAACCCTGCTTTTTTTTCTTTTTAATTTTTGAGATTCTGACACAATTACTGTTTCTTCTCCCTTTTCCCTCTCCAAATCCTCTCATATATCTCTACATACTCTCTTTCAAATTCACAGTCTCTTTATTGTTCTGCATGAATACATATATACTTAAATATAACCTGTTAAGTCCATACAATGCTATTTTAGAGTTGACTATTTGACATTGGACTACCAATTGGTGTGTTCTTTTCTGGGAAACACCACCTGTTCTCTCAGTTGCCTCTAGATTTTGTGTAGTGTTGAGGCACTGTTGGCTTTTCCTATCCATTTTGTCAATTCTATTGGGGTTTTGCTTGTTCAACTCTTGTTTGGACACAATATGTTTTTTTTTATGTGAGTGCTGTGGTAACATACTCAGGTCTTAGTGCTTATGTGACAAAATGACTAAGCCATTTCCTCAGGCCTTCTTTATAAAATTATGCTGAGCTGATATAGTAGGCAAATTTTTTTTTAACTTAGAATGCTTTGTACCTATTCTATTGCCATATATACAGTCAACATTTGTATTCTTTTCTGATTTTTCTACTTCTGTCTTTAAACTTCTAGGTGAACTTTATAACATTTCATCATATTTCCTACTCTATCAACTCACATTTAATTTTGAAATTTCTTCCTCTAAAGCTGTTCATCTAGCCAACTATTGGCTAGCCAAAGCTCTTCAGTTGAGTATTAGCATCTTCACCTATAAAATGATATGGAATGTTCACAGAAAATATATAAAGCTCTAATAAGACAGTGCATACATAACTGAGTTTAAGAAGTGATGTGCTTTTTGAGAGTAGTCAGCTTTATTGCAAACATAATACAATGCCAACAGATACTAGTGATGGTTGAATCAAAACTCAGTGAGCTACAATTTTAGATATAATATAAGAAGCATAATGTATAAAGATGACAACTCTACAATTCCCACTGCTTTCTAATTTTTTCATGGTCTAGTATAAATGAAAATACAATATGAATATAGATCCAAGAATTCGTTTGTCTAAGCCTCATTTTAGGTCCCTTGCTGACTATAACTACTAGGAAAGCAAGAAAAACTAAGTGAGATCATGTATTTGGTAAAGTACAAGACTAAAGCCTAGATAGGTACTCATTAGCAATCATATCATCCTCATCATCAATTGTATTAAAAAGATGCAAGAATAAAATAAAAACAACAATCCACTTTGAATAGAGCCCAAATTCCATTGTATTATCAAATGTTTTTACTCAGGTCTCTCACTGGCAGGCCATTCTTATGTTTGTTTGTTTGATTGTTTTGTTGTTGTTTTTTTAAAGAAGCTATTAGATTTGAAACCTGCATTATCCAAAGAGTAAGGTCTGTAACAAGCTTCAAAACTTTACCAAAAATAGCTTTTCAATAAATTCTTCCTCCTTATTATTTAGGTTGCATTTGGCCTTTCCTAACATTTTGGTTTTGCTTGATTTTAAGAGAGATTTGACTATATGTCCCAGATTAGCTTGGGACTTATGATGTTTATTTTCTAACTTCTAAACTGTTCGGTTACAGGAATTTGCCACCATGACTGACTTAGTATTCCTAATTTCAAAACCAACATTTGTTCAGAAGTCACTCTAAAATATAAACAGAAATGTGAACACAAGTAATTAAATACAATTAGCAGATTAATCTAGAAGATGGGCAATATTTAGTGGTATAAGATAAAGGAAATTATTGATAAACCAATGGTAATAGAGTTAACCATACAAAACTTTCATCTATCATCCATGCATTCATTCACACATCCATCTGCTTATTCATTCATCCATGTATAATTTATTTTTCTTCATTCTTTATCATGTATTTAGTCACCTCTAGGCTCATAGTAAGGCCTCTAGGTCTAACATAAACTATTAGGTAGACTGACCTACTGGTCTTAGCCTAGTTGTTTATGAATTGATCATACTATAAATAAAATGAATGAGTATCAATGTATATTTATAAAATAAGAAAATTTCTTAAGGTGTGGCAAGACGTCTCAGTTGGTAAAAGCCATTGCCCCAGACTAATAACCTGATTTTGATCTAGAGATTCTACATGGTACAAGGAAAGAGCCACCTGCTTCAAGTTGTCTTCTGACCTCAGCATATGTGCTATGGCATGCCACCCCAAAATAAATGAAAGGGTGAATAAAATTTACTTTTTAAATAATATATATCAAGAACATATAACACAATTAAATATATTTTTGGATTTCTCCTTAACATTATTTACCCATTTCTTTTTTTTTTTTTCATTTAAACCTGAAACCAATATTCATTAGGCTTAGAATACATATAAATATTGTCATTCTGATACTGGTCCTTGGAGATGCTAGTGAATCTGATTCTTTCAGGTTTTCTGGGATGAACGTTTAGGCAGAAAATGAATATTAATTAAAATTTAGCAAAGGTATACCCTATATTGGAGGGTGAATAGGAATAGTGGACATATGCTTAATCAAGCCAGAGGGAGAACGCAAGCATGTGAGAAAAGTGCAGTGATAACCACTTGCAAAAGAAAAATTATTTTTCTCCAATAGAGTCTCACTAGATCTACAAACCATACTTTAGGGCAGGTTCCACACCTAACAGAAGACAGCCAAAACAAAACAAAGTCAAAAATTGATATTTTTTGAAGGTTTTATCTCATAATTCTTTGACTTTTTTTTATGTCTTATAGGTCTTTCACTTACATTTTATGGTCCTCAGTTTTATGTTTTTCATAGGATTTTTGTGTGTATAAATGCATCTGTCTCTGCATCCCTATGTGTTTCTTGTGTTTTCTTTTGGGCATTTATTTCTGTTGGCTCGCTTTGTCTTGTTACAGTTTGCTTGGTTTTATTTTATCTTATTGTTTTTCTAGGTGTCTTCTTTCTAATGAATGAAAGCAAGCCTGGTGTGGATTTGCGTGGTTTGGGAGATGGAGAAGATCTGGGAGGAGTTAGTGGAGGGAGAATTGTAATTAGAATATATTGTTTGGAAGAAACTCTGTTTTTAATCAAAAGAAAAAAAGAATACTGAGTGACTTGGACCATGCTAAAGCACAGGACTGAAGAAATGCTAAGGCTTGTTGGTAATATTGAGTTTTATTTATTTATTTATTTTTTTTTTCACTGTTCAAGGTTTATTTGGTGTTTTCATTGGCATGACACTTGAGTGGTTGGTTCCA